>NC_135178.1:18147834-18508459 GCF_041146795.1 Maylandia zebra | reverse complement strand
ATTAAACACTGATTATTAAAATGGCTTGTATATTAATTCTTCTGTGATGAGGCAGTTGTTCTAATTTTTCTGATTAAAGATTAATTCAGTAGTTTGACGAGGTTCTCCTCAAATGTCATGGCATATCAGGACATCTAATTATTGCAACCCATCAGTGCATATGTTTTAATCTTTATTGCTGTCTTTCAGGTGAGCAGCCTGGTGCTGTACGTGGAGGAGGCGCACAAGTTGCCAGCGAAGTATTTCACCAACCCCTACTGTAACATCTACCTGAACAGTGTCCAGGTTGCTAAGACGCACCCGCGGGAGGGGCAGAACCCCGTCTTCACTGAGGAATTCATCTTTGAGTAAGTTTGTTGTACTTGTTTATTTCTCTCCTTTGGCTTTTGCTGTTATGTTTCTCCCTTCATGTTTTATCCTTCTAATGTTTCCAGCTATTTTTATTGCTTAAAATCACTTCATAGCATACTAGCATCATGCTATATAGCCAGTGTAGTGCCAATGTTTACCACTGTTTGAGAGAGCACAGATAAGACTGAGGTGTCGAAAGTCTGCAAAGTGAATCTGCCCCAGGACCATGTAGGAGTGGCATAGTTAACAGGAAAGTACGGTGATTCACATATTCTGCCTAAGGAAACCCATATCTTTATGGCCGTACACATTAACATTGTCACTGAATAAACAAGCTGCACCGATGGCATTGAACATCGTTTTTTTGTTGTTGTTTTTTTTACACTTTTGTAATTTGGATATTAGCTCATGCGACTGACATCCCTCTCACTCGCAGAGTACATGTCATGCTTCAGTTCATCTCATTGTTGCTTAAGCAGCTTCCAGCTTGATTTAGCAACTTTTCATGTCACTATAGCGACAAAGAGTCTTGCACTGTGGCCAGTGCTGCTGTTTGAGCAGGGTTCTTGCTCTCCTGCCAAAGATGCACATCTTTTTGTGTCTGCTCTGTTCAGTGAGTGGCAGAGAGGAGCTGAACCCTTGAGTCAGCGGTGTACATACATGCAATGTTTTTCATCTGGTTTGTTAATGCAGGCAGAGGCCTTACACTCTGGAAAACACACACACACACTTTTTTGTTTGAATTATTTGACATGTAAACGTAGCTGAAATTACAACTCAGCTTTTGTCCTTAAGTTGATGTTTGGTGGACCCTTTAATAAAATGCTTTTTCTTGTTTCTCACTGGCTGCACATGCAATGAACTAGAAAAGTGTAACATGCAAAAAATACACATCTAACATCTGTGATGTTTATCTGAATAGATACTTGAAGACATATATCTCTCATCTGTATGGCACTGTAGCTGCTATTATTGCTCTTTTGATTCTTCTGAGCTCTCAGTCTGCAGTAATATAAATGACCTGGCATTTATATAAATACAAGAGCACGCAAAGGAGGAACACAGCCTGAAACCAAGTGAACGATTTGTTCACAGACTACAATTTCTTTCTCATTTTTTTTTTTTTTTTTTTTAGTATTATATTCCATGTAAATGTAGTCATTGTTTTACAATTGGAGCTGAAATGCTGTGCATGTGATGCTAGTGAAGTTGAAGTGTTTGCTACATAGCAAAACATTAATGTGGCAACATAACAGGATACACAAACAGATTAAAGCATATTCCCATTTATATGTACATATGTTAACAGATAATTTTGAAAACGATGCACTTGAATACCGGTACTGTACATTTGAAATGAGCAGTGTGTGTGGTTCCTGGTTTAGAGAATGATGTGTTTATCTCTGTTGTTTCAGTGACTTGTCCAGTGAAATTAACAGATTTGAAATCAGCTTGAGTAACAAAACGAAAAAGAGTAAAGAAAACGACATCTGTAAGTAACAGATTCAAGTTTTAAAACAGATTCAAATCTGCATTTACTTTATTTCCGTTATCTACCCTTTTCTCTCCGTGTTCATCGATGCCTCAATGTCTCTTCCCTTCTCAGTGTTCATGCGCTGCCAGCTAAACCGGCTGCAAAAAGGCCAGATGATTGACGAGTGGTTCCCTCTCAGCTCCTACGTTCCTCTGAAGGGCATTGAGCCGGGCTCCTTACGTGTACGTGCCCGCTACTCCGTGGAGAAGATCATGCCCGAAGAGGAGTACAACGAATTCAAGGAGGTCTGAACCACTGAAAAGTGGCTTTGATTGCAACGTCTATTAACGGTCTACTCGGTTGTTGACTTTATGTCCTTGTTGTGCATCCTTTGCAGATAATCTTGCAGAAGGAGTTTTATGTCGTCTATGCTTTGGCACATGTGTGTGGTCAGGACCGCTCCTTACTGGCAAGTCTCCTCCTGCGGATCTTCAGGCACGAGAAGACTGAAGCCCCGCTACTCAGGACACTCAATGACAGAGAGATTAGCATGGAGGGTAGGAGTCACTGCTATTGTAATCCAAAGATAGGAAGGCTTAGGCATCTAAATAGATTGGTTTTAAAGAATTATGAAAGAATCATTTCATTGAAAGCTATAAGTGACAATCATGTTGCTTAGTAACCGGGAAGTTGTCGTGTCCACGCATTTTAAAAACCCTTCTCTGCTTATGCATTGCTACCAGATGAGGCCACAACATTGTTCAGAGCGACTACACTGGCCAGCACACTGATGGAGCAGTACATGAAGGCCACAGCAACACCCTTCGTCCACCACGCGCTCAAAGACACAATCCTCAAAATCATGGAGAGCAAACAGTCCTGCGAGGTAAACGCCTGCTAAAAATGTTGCATTAAGTGTTGATACCGTACAATAAGGTGAAATATTTATCTTGTTGAATTTATTTGTCTATTTCCCCGCCAAATCTCGGCCTAAATCTACCTTTTTTAAAAATTGTTTTTAAGTTGAACCCTTCAAAACTGGAAAAGAATGAAGATGTGAATATGAATCTGGGGCATCTCCTCAACATACTGTCTGAGCTGGTGGAGAAGATCTTCATGGCTGCTGAGATCCTTCCACCGTAAGCTCATTTACCCTCACACAGCAGAAAATCAAACCACAAGTCCAAGGAACCCAAAAAAATCAATTCAGGTGTCTCTATAATTACTTTTTCAGTACTTTGAGGTACATCTACGGCTGTCTGCAGAAGTCTGTGCAACAGAAGTGGCCCACCAACACCACCATGCGAACGAGAGTTGTAAGGTAGACAAACTGCCAAAAAACACCGATTTTCTTTGAGAGTATGAATGTTTGTTTATTATGTTTCAATATCTTATTATGCTTATCGATTCCTTTTCTAGTGGCTTTGTCTTTCTAAGACTGATCTGCCCCGCCATCCTCAATCCCAGAATGTTCAACATCATTTCTGGTGAGCATCTGCTGAAAAGCGCACACGCCATATCATCTTTGCTCACTCTGTGACTTGCCACTGTGCATTTGACACTACTGTTCCCTTTTGCAGATCCTCCATCTTCAACAGCAGGCAGGACCCTCACACTGGTGGCGAAGTCTGTCCAGAATCTGGCTAACCTGGTTGAATTTGGTGCTAAGGTATGAATTCTTTCATTCAGCTTTTATAGGAAGGCACGTGTCGAGATTTGTCTGGATTTGACAGTTGTCTCTGCTCACGAACAGGAACCCTACATGGAGGGTGTAAACCCTTTCATCAAAAACAACAAACACAGGATGATCATGTTTCTGGACGAGTTGGGGGTGAGTCACATTTGTTGCCGAAAGCTCAAAAGATTAGTGCATTTAAATGCTTTGTAGTTTTATAAAGTAAAAGTAAAGTACTATTAAGATATCTTAGCAATTCAGTGTGTAGTTACATCTCTTTACATTGACAAAAGAGCTAAATTGAGTGGGCGGTATGTCATCACTGCTTTTTTACTATTGGTCAAATTAAGAAAGTAGCTTAAATACTACATTGACCTTAGGGAAATTATAAAAGGATACCTTTTCATAAGCTTTGAAAAACTTTAAGAAACTCTTAACTGTGTTTCTAGAATGTGCCTGACCTCCCTGAAGCCACGGAGCACTTTAGGACGGACCTGTCCCGGGACCTGGCCGCGCTGCACGAGATCTGTGCCACACACTCAGACGAGCTCCGGACGCTGAGCAACGAGAGGGGCTCAGGACAGGTTAGAGACCGCTGCCACATTCTCGCACAGAGACATCAATTAATGTCGTCGCATTTCACGAGGCTCATTTATCTCCCCGTTTGATCTCCGCAGCATGTATTGAAAAAGATGCTGGCCATCACAGAGCTCCTCCAGCAGAAGCAGGCTCAGTATGCCATGTCCAACAGCAACAGGTAGTACTGCACTCTTCCTCTCCTCCCATCCTCCCCATCCTTGCGTCAAGTCTCCGAGTGCAGCCCGGTGGAGACATGGCATGCTCTACCCTCATCACCATGGCAACCCATCCACCATTCTCCATCATATCTTCCTCTGATAGTCCCGCCCATCCCACCCACCTGCCATCTTGTCTCGTTCACCACAAGAGAGCTATGCAACAACAGCAGCTGAGTACAACAGGCGACGGCGTACTTTAAAAAATAAATAAAAAAACAAACAAAGAACTTGCACCAGTAACTGACAGCTGTATGCACAATGCAAATATTTGTTCCCCTCCTCCATTAACTGTGATTTGGGTACATTTATTCCTTTCATCACTGAGGCCAAATGCTGAGAGGGGCTTTTTGTACCCAGTATGTGTTTTCAATAGCACAGGTTGCCAAAGTGCCCCCCCACCCCTCCTACTCAATATGAGGAAACTGGCAAGGAGATGCTAGTTTTCCTCAGACCCCTTTACTGGAAACTGGATTACAAGAGATGATGCTTTTTTGTAATTAGTGACTTATTTGAAGGTGGTGACAATATCTGCAAAGTACTGAAACAAGCATCTCTGTATGTCTGTGGTTTGTTTTTGTTTTTCTTTTCTAGATTGGAACAAAGTCTTTCGAAAAAAGAAAAGTATGGTTATTTTATATTAATAAATTCTCTTGCTGGAATCATGAGTATATACATGAGAAGAGCTGCATTTTTCCCAATAATTGTATCAGCTATTTTTTTGATTATCTGGTTGAGGCTTTTTTTCTTTTTTTTGAAACTTCAAGACACATAATCAGAGAAACCAAGTAAAACAAAAGTGTTTACAGCAGTAAAAAGAAAAAAAATTGGGATAGTACAGACTGTATCAGACATGCATGCACTCATTAAACTGTTTTTGTAAAGTAGATTACGGAGTGGGTTTTTCTTTTGGTCTCCTGATTTGAAGGAGGAGAAATGTGTGCACATGGTGTCATGTGACAGAAATATGTAGAAAACTCTTTATTAAAAAAGCAGAAGAGAGAGCAAACAAACAGCTGACTGCAATTATGACACGAACACCTGCATTTATGTCACATCCCTTTACAGTAAAACACTGGAATTAATGTGTATATATAATAACTTTAAACTCTGCTCAGTTGCACAAGTCTAGATGAGGTCTTCATCAGTCCATTCCTGAAATAAAACAAAAGTCTAGATTTAGAAAGAATTGTTTAAAAAACAAACAACAACAGCAACAAACAAACGTTTAACTGAGAATAATGTTGGCCTGCCTCACCTCTTCTACCAACCGTGGTTCTTTTGCTACATGGCCATCTTCTTCATATCCTCTCTTTCGTTTGCTGCGATGGGGGGGAAAAAAAAGAAAATTTAGCATGTAGGTGTAAAACTAGTTTTGCAAACACTTCTGCAAATCGCAAGTGTTGTTTTGTGAGAAATAACCGTCCCACATCTTTGCTGTTAACTGTAACTTGTCAACTCTGTCGTCAACTCATTTCGGTAGTGTGAGACCTCTAGTGTGTAGTGCCCCTCCATAATCACTCTTAGTTGCATTTTGTGTTTCTCTTCATTATTTTAGTTTCTATGACTTCATTTAGACTCTCTTCACGCCATGTTTGCAAGCCACACACGACTGGCGAGGCCATCTGTCTGGAACATTTTGATGCACAGCAAACAAAGTCCCTTTCACAAACGTGTTCGCTTTATCTTACAGGACAGAGTGCACCATCATGTCACTCGCTGCTGCCATCCAGGTAATGTGAGTTTTCATACGATTTTTCACCTGAGAATCAAAAGTGTGGCGGTCGGGCCGCACAGCCAGCCAAAGCGAGGCCTCATCATCCCGTGAGGTGTAGAACCGAAGACTGGAGCAAGTTTGTACTTTCCAAGCATGTGGCCTAGATTCCTGGCGGTATAAATGCAATACGGCTGTTCTCCATGGGAAACCCACTTGCTGCGTTTCTGAATGCTGTCCTTCCAAAGCCCTTCTCGAAATGCTTCAAACGATGACGCCGTGTTTAAAGATGGGCAAAAAGCCTCAAAGATTTCTGTGAAGATCTGAGAGACTTTACTGCAGACTTTTTTTTTTTTTTTTTTTTTAAATCCTTGCTATTCCTGCCACTCCCTAAATATAAAATAAAAATAAAAAAAAACCTGAGCAGTTACAGTTGGTAACTGACATAGAACCAGACAAATAGGGGGTTTGGTAGGGAGGCTACCTGATGGGCCAACTTCTGTCTCGTGATGACACAGGAGAAAGGAAATCCAAAGCATTGAAGTAGCGTTTTTTTTCTGCCATCATCAGGGAATTCAAACATAGCACCTCTTGCCAAGACAACACGAGCCTTAACGCCCTTTCTACTCACTGTCCTCTCACCCACGTCGCCTGATTTTTACAATAAGCTCTTCCTTTAAACCATTGACGACTTCCAGTCTGTGTGTGAACTTTGACGCAGCAACGGGAGTCGCTTGTTACTTCTTTTTTTGGCTGTTTTTTTTAAAATATGCTGCTTTGTTTATTGATGTTATATACTTAGGCTTGTATAGAGAAACTGTGTTTGTGTACGATTACAGCTGAAAGGTAGTCATAGGAGTTTGTAGGAGATACCTGTAACCCATTCTGTGCATGTGTAATCCTGACGGATCCTGTTATTGTGTGTGGGCCTACATATATGCTGCTCTAACGACTTTCACCGGAACTCCCCTTTATGCCTTTTTGGACGTTTTAAAAAAAAAAAAAAAAAAAAAAAAAAAAGAATCTTTCACACGTTGCAGTCTCTCTCTCTCTCTCTCTCTCTCGCTTTTCCCTCCACCAACAGGTGGCGTTTCAGTACATAGATCCACCCGGAGAAGTCATGCCACGCACAGATTTACCAACTTCAACGTCATAACGGTTGGCCCCGTGTGCCTCGTCGTGATTCGAGCAGCTGCAAAAGTCTGAATCTGTGCCTGTCATAGCGCAAAAGTTTACCACAGTTTACTGTAGTTGCACTTAAGATACCACGGACCTCACCGAGTGTTAGCAGACATCTGGCGACAGATAAGTGACATAATGTCTCCTAACATCGCCCAGAACAACAAAAAAAACAAAACTCCTCATCAGCTATACCAATATCAGCTGTGCTACATGGTATAGATGATGTACTTTCTGTATTTCATACAGCTGATGATAATGATGTGTAATCCTTTTTATTTTTCTACCTGATTACTGAACCTTGAACCTTTTGGATCTTAGATACGACAACCTGGCTAAAATAAAACAATATATACCTGGACTTAGTCGCTTGTTTGTGTGTGCCAGAGTACTACGTGACAGTTTTACAGTGACATTAAGTGTTATTTTTCTTTCTACATACATATGTACACACTGATCAGCTTTATATATTCTGATTTTAATATCACAATGTTTAACTGTCGGAAAGTATCACAAAACAAAAACAACCAAGGGAGTTAATGTCGTCTCCTTACTTGCTTGAACTGGCAAATTCGGCATGAATCCTCTCCAGCCTCTGTTTGGAAATATTCACCTCCTCTAGTTTAGGAGGCTCATATTTCTTCAGGAGGGTTTTCATTCCTGAAAAAACAAAGCAGCAAGTTTGAAAGCGCATTCTTTGCCAAGGCCCTGTTTTGTAGCTCTAAGGCACATGAGTTGGATTGGCATTTAAAATGTATTCAGTTCTTCCTTTACTTGTGCAATTCAGCATAATAGTTTCTGTATCGTGCAGTCAATCGGACAGAACGCAAGAAAAAGCCTCTGGAGAAGCTAAAACAGCTCAATATCACCATCTTGTGGTGTCAACTTGAAGGTGCGGTTTACTCACGTCTCATGGAGTCGTACATCTTTGAGAGCGTCTCCTTCTCCTCTTTCAGTCCTAAGCACTGGGTCAGGTAACTGGGCATGAGAAATAATACATAGAAGGGATCGGTCTTGATTAACATACGACGGACAAACTTCTTCAGAGAAATTACATTTTACGGTTTTTTTTGTTCCTGATTCAAATTTTGCTTTTGTAATGTATTTGCTGTACATATAAATTAACTAAGCCAGCCAATAATCACTCTGGACTTTATGATGAAATCTTAAATTCTAAACATTATCTAACATTTAAATTTTTTTTTCAACCATGAGGAAGATTCGATTCATAATTAGACATAATATTTTAAATCCGTGTTTGAAATTCAAACTGACCACTGTCACCTGGTTACTGATTTAAGAACTTTGTGTACTACCTCTCCATGTTAAGACCGGCTCTCGAGGCGCTGTTCAGAATAGCTGTCAGAGCGATCTGGGAGGGAGAAAAAAGTAGTCCTGCATCTGTCATAGCTGCCTGTGTCAGAAAGTCATCGGCAGTCTTCCTCAGTGACTCTGGGCTTTCCAGTGTAGGGTACCGGGTCTGGAAAAAGCGATATTTTCAAATGAAAACTTAAGTAAGCGAGATTAGGGCAGTAGTAGTTTCCGTCTTCGTGTTTATAGTGTGAAGCAGTCATAAGAGCACACCCACCTTGAGGTCGATGAGCAGACCTTCCATGGGTCTGTAGGGGTTGTGGACCACCAAATGAAAGTTGAGCTGCTGGATTAGCAGTAGCTCATACTCCAGGATCTGCTCCAGAACCCTTTCTTGTCCTGCTGGGGTCTCCTGTACAAGATTGCCCACAAACTGGGTGCAGGACACATTGAATTCATCTACTTTGCAGGCCAGGTATGTACACGTCAGCCTAAAACAAGTAACAGGTTGCTTAGAACAAGGCTGAAAAAACATTCTATAATTAACTCATTATTCAACACGACATGAAGGTTAAGTGGTTTAAGTGGTAGTTAAATAAATCATTTTTATACACAGCAAATCATTCAGTGACCCTCCCCCTATGCCCTATGGATGCTGCACTTTTATCTTGGAAGGAAACATTCCCATTAGGAGGAAAGTGTATAGCAGGAAGTAGGAGATCACTGAGAACAACTTTGGTTAAGATCGAAGAGAAAACCCCCCCCCCACAAAAAAACAAAAACAATTTATTATGAGGTCAGGTAAAATTATGATGTCAAAGAAAAAGAAACGCTGTGTTTAGAGAATCTGTCTGCACTTAGTCTAGACGACTTGATAATGTGACTGTGGGTGACGATCACATGGGTCACCCCTGTTAACACTGAGCACAGATTACGAAACACCTGAGATGCTTTGCTGCCACATACTCTTACGCGTTTCTCATCCTGACATCTGCCCACATCATCTCTCTCCACTGAAGATCAACTTTGACTCTTGAATTGAGGCTTTCAACACACCTGACATCACATTAATTTACGATAAGAGACCACCAAACTGAGTTACACTACAACCGTCGCATCGCTTTGATCGTTTTAATAAAACAGTTCAAAGTTTGCCTGCGAGTTTAACAAACTGGGAATTTCTGAAACACACCAAGAGATGTATGCTTCTGTGTACAATCTACACTGTAAGGATGTCACCTCGTAGCCACAAACCCCTCTGAAACCCTACAGCATAACCTATGCAGTAACCTGATGTCCACCTCTCTGCAAAGCTACGCATCGTATTGAGTCAGCATGCAACTTTTGTAATTGGCCTGCTCAGCACCGTCGAGTCTTTTTTACTACTGTCGACTACTTTTTTTCACCTCAGTGTTTGAATTTATTAAAGTCAATATAAGGACTCACATATGTCAACAAATTCTTAGAGGGAAACTGCCAAACCTATCAGAAACTTTCCTCAACAGACACTTCCTTTAATGTGTCACCTCAGTGCTGTTCGTTTTCCTTTCACCGACCAGCAGTACTTACATGATAATCCTGGGGTGGTACTCCATGACGGAGTTGCTCAGGTAGAATCTCCTGAAGTACATGAGGGCTGTACCCTGCAAAACGAGAGAAAGGCACGTGGTTCACAGATGTCCTCGAGGTCACATGGCTCTGTTCAAAGAAACCGCATGCATACATACATACATACATACATACCACCACAGACTTTGGCATTGTGGGCTTAAAAGCATTGCAGAATTCCAGCAGCCTCCTCTCATAGTGCCGAAATAGGACGTCTTCCTCATGACGCTGCAAGAACATGGACTCACTCACCCCGGGCTTCTTCAAAGAGGAGGGAGTGAAGGTAACTGTCAAACAGACGTTCATGGACTACATCTTTGGTTCAAATATGCCTAATGACATTTTTAATCGCAGCTTACCTTCCCACTTTCTAGGGCCTTGTTGCGGAATTTCTGATTAGCCTTGCACCTCATATGCTCGAGTTCATCTTCACTTTTAAAAATCCAGTATTTCTTCTGGGAGCTGTTGTGAAACATGTCGCCTGTTGTGGAGAACACCGCAGCAAAACTGCCTGATAAAAAAAAAAAAAAAAAAGAGTCAACGTTAGCCTGCCGTCCAAACTTTGATAAATCTGAAATAAAATAACTTACAGTTGTTGAGCGTATTTGAAGGTCAGTCCATCCACGACACCTATGCTGCGTGAAAATAATTTTCTACAAATGAGCGCGTTTAATGCCTCAAGACAGTTCAAAACTAACGTCTTAACAAGCGGACTGCGGCAATAACAAATCCCACGCGCGTCGCCATTGGATTACGTCGACCTCGTCGGTTATTGATGACGCACACATACACATATACGCACACAATCTAAGTCATATTTAGGGACGTTTTTGGCAGTTTTAGACGGGAATGCCACTTGAAACGCGCCGAATGGCTTCAATTTATGTCTAATTGGGGTAGTTTCGGTCCCCAGAGGCAACAGCGTCCCCAATGAACGGGTGTGTCAGCTGATATAGGTCCCCAATTTTGACAGAAGTAAACACACACACGAACTCACACACACACAAGCAAACATACTCCAGAAAAAAAAGAAAAAACAGGAGGTTGGAAAGAAAACTAATGAAGCGCCATGAAGACGTTTCACCTCCCACCCAAGAGATTTCTTCAGATGATATCCCACCTTTGCAGGGTCACGTGTGCTAGGCCGGTTAGAAATAGCTGCCACTTTTGACAGTCTGTAGCGTTGAAAGAGGTGTCTGACCTTATGTGTCCTCTTCACTTGGGTTAGCACACGCTAAATAACCCAGAATAAATAAGCATGTAAACCTTGAATAAAGGCCCGCATTAACAGCAGCTCCCTCCTCCTTCTTCTTTAAATGAGCCAGGACAACATAAAGTTCACACTGCTAAAGCTGGTTTGTGACTATATGTTAGTTAAAATCAAGGATTTTGATTATTTTTTAGTGGGGGGTGGGGAAAAAATGCGCAACAGAAACGAAATCACACGGTATGTTTAGACAGAGCCACTCAACCCCCCACCCGTGTTTCCGCACGCCCTCATTTGCATAAACATGAGTAATTTATGAATAATAAATGCCCTTGCATTCAGCGGGAGCCGTTAATTTGCATATCACCACAGCTACAGTTTTATTTCCTTAGTGCGGCGTTATCATGAAGCCATTCGAGCCTGCATAAAACCAGGCTCAAAGAAATGACGCTTTAACAGGTATGTGCGCACTTGGGACTATTTTATATAATCTTAACCTTTTTCTCTACAGGCGCTTTCCGTGTGAACGCTCGCGTCTGAGCTCTGTCTGTGATAGGCTTGTGCACAAGGCTACGGCGGGCTTCTACACTAGCCACCGCTCGGTCTTGCCCTGTAAATTGCATAAACATGAAGTGCCGATGCATTATTGATGAGACCATTGCAACGTTTACTGTATGTGCGCATATGTGTGCGTGCGCGGGACTGACTGTGCATGCACGCTTGTGTTGTCAGCCTAACACCTCTCCCTCTGCTATTTCGCATAATTCTGCAGTGTGATGACTTATTTTTGTCTTTCTGTGTTGTGTTGGACTATCTTGAAGGTTTTTGTTTGTTTGTTGTTGTTTTGTTTTGTTTTTACATTTCTGCTGTTTAATTTGTCATTTATATATGTATGTGTAGGGGGTTTTTTTTCTGTTTTGAGACTTCATCACTTCATCCTGTGCCTTCACTATTTACAAAAGAAATGCTGGCTTGATGGTGAGGCAGCAAGTGAAATCTGCCTCCCCGTGAGTGTGTATGTTCATGTGATGGGTGATTTGAAGGGAGAGACACCACAGTTTTAGGTCAGGTGTGTGTGTGTGTGTGTCCCTGTGAGTAACGGTTGCTCCTATGCAATCTGACAGGCAGTGTTTTATGGGAAATCAAACTTGGGTGATTTTGTTGCATTGCCAGATCAACTGAATGATCTTTGAGCCTCCCTGATCGAGTTAGACTCATCCTCCCAGAGTCGAGCCCACACTCCTGCCTGTTATATTTCAGCCGCATATGAAAACCTTTTCAGGCGTGCTGAAATGATTGCTATTCACGGACACAAAGTCAGCTAAAATTCAGCCGCCGATGCCATGTGAACCATCACCTCGCCTGTACGCAGCTTTGTAAACTATTCATGGCGGTGATAATGCTGAGGAGGGAGGCGAGAAGAAGCTGGAGGAAGATAATCCCCACCCCGTGGCCCACCTTCCTCATCTCATCTATGAAGTTACTTTCTAGCATGAGAGGAAATAATCTGGATATAACCTTGACAATGATGCAGATGATTTACCAGAATGAGCCTGCCTAATCCATTTTTTTGCCCGCCCTTGCCCTGATATTCCTCGTGTTTGCTGCAGCTTTCATTCCATTTCAGCTTCACACGCCAACAATTAAATCCCGATTCTGACTCGTCGCATGTGCATATTAATTTTCTACTCTCCATCCTGCAGCATCCAACGACACCCCCACCCCACCCCATCCAAATTGGTACCCAGGTTGCTATGGCAACCATAAGTGGCAGTGCTGATGTCAGAAACTCCTCCAAGGACAGTCATGCAGGCATTGGGTCAGGTGATATGCAACGCTGCTGGGCATCCAGGAACAAAATGGCGGCCACTCCCCCCCCCCACCTCAGTTTTCTTTTCTTTTTCTTCTTTTTTTATTAACCACATGTGAGACTCTCTCTTTGAGCTTAAATAAAAGCGTGGAGTGCACCTGTGCTCCTCCCCCCCCCCACCTCTCTTTTTTTGTTTTGAAATGTGTGATATGGATGATGTGGGATATTCTCTGTGTGATTGGTGTGAGGGAAAGGCATCACAGAGCTGAGCTGTCTGAGCCCCTCAGAGATCGGCTGCCTGTCTGAAGAATTTAGAAATCTGTCTGGCTATTTAAGCGCATTCACATCTGTGTGTCCCTTTGTGTTTGAATGTGTCCGTACACTGGTTTTCTCAGGTTGGCATTAAGCAGTCAAAGGTTCCCCCCCCCCTCCCCTTCAGACACTCAGCGCTCCCCCACTGCCTCTTTCTCTTCTCTGTCTCTAATTGAGCTTTGTGTCTACCTCCATCTCCATTCAAATCCAGCCTCATTTGCATACTGCCGCTGCGTGCTGGACAGCTCCCCAGCTGTACTGTACAGAACTAAATGAGGAACACAGACCCACTTTGCGTGACGTGAATACTAAGCAGGCGCGATAGTCATTTTCCTGTTTCCTGAAAATACAGCTACCTGAGAGATCAGGGGTAAATAGGAAGGAGTGCGGTCGTATCAAATCAGTTGCATTCACAGTCAGACGGGCATTACCAGACTGGGAAGGGGATGCTGATATAAAGGCAGAATTAATTTTTTTTTCTTAAACGAAACAAGGCAAAACATCATATACTCTAATTTGACTTAAAAGTTGCCAGAGGTGTTGTGATGTAGGCTACGAAGGTTTCAAGCTGACATCATTTATATTTGTATTTAAATTTAAATCCTGGAAATTCTGCAGGAAAACAGGATTCACCCACTTTCTTTTCCTTTTTTTTTTTTCCTTTTGCCAGTTACGTGACAATTTTGCCCCATTTTGGCAGGTTTAATTTGAACCCTACTGCCCTTTAGCTTTACTCTCACATCATTCCCTTTGAGGCCCGATTTTAAGGTCCCTTGCATTTTAGCAGAGGAAGTTGCTCAGCATTGAGGAATTTTTAGGGACGTTTTGCTTGAGTGCACAGAGACACGTAATTATGCTGTATTTTTGATGCACTCCAGTCACATTTAACAGAATGTTAAGCACGCTCTTAATGGGAAGCTTAAAACCCCCCCAAGGCCAATTTTCATTTTGAGCATACTGGTAGAGATTTGTGACATTTCAACTCATTTCAGTATTCAATCAAAGACATAGCTCTAGGGAGAGCACAACTAGCATGCTCTTTACGGTAAATCCAACTGTCCTTGGCTTTCCTATGCAGCCGCTTCCTCCATAGTCACACCTTTGAGAATTGGAGCAAATTAAATGACCCATTTTAGCTTTACCTTGAAGACAAATGCAAACAGTGTGAAAATGTTTCAGTTTTTTCTTTTCTTTGTTTCTTCAGTGAGTTTGAATATAAGGGCTTTATTTAGAAAACAAAATCACGTGTGCTCATTTTTAAGTGTCTGGCAGTGTTTAAATCAGCAGGGAATGAAAAACACATTGTGCTCCATCATTCTGAGCACCTTAGGCATTGAGGGGAATGTAGAGGAGGACAGACAGAGTGATGTTAAGGTACAGTCATTCTGGTGAAAATCCAATCCATACTGTACAATGCTCCAACAAGTCCACCAAATGACCCTTTATATCAATGTACAATGTCCTCACCTCTCCAAATAGCCGGGCTATTCGAGTGAAATGCTGTACAGGTAGAATGTTGTGTGACCAATCTCTGGGCACTGTTGCTGCTCTATTTGAACATAAAATAAAACAAATATCATATATATATATATATATATATATATATATATATATATATATATATATATATAATATTAGGGTATAGTTTGGATTGTTATTATTACTTAATGTTTGTTTGTTTTCTTTTATTTTTAAAAAAAATCTATTATCTCTCTTCCATAACTTCTTCAGTTTTTAGGGTAAAATAATTGCAAAGAAACTAAATGAATCCCCAGTGTCTCAAGTAATAGATCAGTATGTTTTGGTTATTACTTGTTGTTAAATTTAAGAAAAAAAAAGTATTTTTCGTTCATTCTAAATTTTCAACTTTAAAAAAATCAACACTTTTCCTCGATAGCCACATTTTTAATGGGTTCGTACCATCACAAAAGCGTTGTGCCCGTGTGTGTGTGCGCGCGTACATGAGGGCTGTACATCAGTGTGAATTAGCTTTCAGAGGGGGGTTATGCATCTTAATCTAATTAAGAACGAAGTGCCTGAATATAGATGAAGAATTATGAGCTTCAAATTGGGGGAGGGGGAGCTGCGTTTGATCAAGTCAAGTTGCCCAGCAACCAAAACCATTTATTTCAGACAAAAAAAAGAAAGAAGAAGAAGCCCTCTAAGCTTTTATAATCGGGTTGTCTGCATTAAAATGCAAAGGACGTTGGCAGACTGCACCTGAAGGATGGCAAAAATTAGTCAGGGTAAATTCTCAACTTACAGGTGAATTGCTGACCTTCTGCAGTAAGGGCCTGTCAAAATAAACCCTTAAACCCTGCAAATCAGCCCAAATAAGCTTTCAGATGCAGCTTGTAAAAAGGAAGTGAATAAAACCGAAGTGCATTTGCATACACTGTGTTTTTCTTCCCTCTGTTTGAGCATGCTCAAGCGTGTTTAAACACAGTTGTTATTAATTAAACTCAGTGTTGAATTTTACACTCAGATTTACTTGTTTAAATGAATCACTTTAAAATTAAACTCCGTTTAATTACAGACTGATAAAAAAAAAACAAAAAAGCATGTTGTGTAAAAACTACATCTATTTTGCCACAATCATCATGAAAAAATATTTAAAATAGTTTTTTGATGTATTATTTTGTGAAATAATCATAATCTTTTTTATTTCTTAAAAATCCATATATTTGACAAACATTAACTTATAGAAGTACTCTCTTTGGCTCCTCTAATCGAGACACGAAAGCTGGGCATTGAAGTGCTCCTGCTGTAATCTCTGGCACCCTCCCCTCTTTTGTTTTCCTAATTGCCACCACCCTTTTTTGTTAGAGGGCATTCTTATAAGTGCATCAATCTGAGCTGGAGAGGACTGAAGGCTTCCTGTGGACTTCCTGTGGACTTCGACAAAAAGCCCTGTCAGGTAGATCAGCCATTAGTCACCAGTCTACATTGTCTCTGACAAATCTGACGTTTAAAGTAGACGCGTAATTCCAAAGCACTCTCTGTGCAGAACAAATTGCAAACATTTTATTCCGGAAACATCATAAATGTTGGCTGGAACAGAAAACATATTGATGGAAAAATAATTATTTAGATCTTTACCCAGTTAAATTTGATTACAACAAACAAATAGTAATTGACATTATAGCATTTTTTTTAAG
This sequence comes from Maylandia zebra, assembly GCF_041146795.1. NCBI lineage: Eukaryota > Metazoa > Chordata > Actinopteri > Cichliformes > Cichlidae > Maylandia > Maylandia zebra. The sequence goes on along the minus strand of NC_135178.1, from coordinate 18,491,866 downwards.
TTAAATGTAATTACTGCCATTTTTTAAAATTTAGTTCTGCTATGATTTAAAGAAGATTTTTTGGTATTTCATCTTGTGACATAAAGTCACCTTCATTTTTGATCCGGTCATGCAACAAGAGCAACAACAACAACAATAATAATGCTAATAATAATAATAATATTAATAATATTAATAATAAAAAATAAATAAATTGGAAAAAATATTTATAGATCCTCATTCTTGTCTTTTTAACTGTGTATCTGAACAGTACAGTAACTGTACTTATTCCTACGACTTCAGTGTAATGTGTAGTAAACAGTGCCACACAGCCCTGATTAAATAATGCCCTCTTGTGGTCTTTGTATGAGGACTACTGAGGGGAAGTAAAATTAGAAATTAATATAATCAGCACTAGAAATAATACACTTTTATGCGTTTGTTCATTTGCTTTAATTTCCACACACACCCAGTACTTGCATCACATTTCCACTCATGTTGTTATATCCACGTCCCATTTTAATTGTGTTTCTTGCGAGTGTCATTTAAAAGAAACCCCCAAACACACAAACGCTCACACACATAAACTCGCTCACTCTTTTTTTTTTCCTAATGATTTGAGTTACTCTTTCTTTTCACTAGATGGGGTAAGAGCATCATTTAATAGACCATTAAGCCTAGCAAACGTTGCCCCACTGCACCTTTGCAAACAACGATATCATGATAAAACTCTTCTTTAATGATTTTTTATAGAAATCCAAAGTCTAAAATGGTGTCAGCTTTGCAGGTTTTGCTTAAAGTACTGAACTTTCTTCCCTTTGGGCCATAAGCAGCACTTACCAAAGTGCCTCAGATGCAAAGAAAAATCGGAATATCACAAAATGTACAAAATATTGGAATACTGGTTCATACTGAAATATCAGTTCTGCTTTGCTTCTCCAAAGCATTTTGCAAACTGGATATAGAGATGATTTGCAAAGCTTCTGCTGCAGTCTGGGCCGAGCTACTCTGAATATTTGCAGTGTTTGTTTTTAACAGAATAACTCTCAGAAAAACACATCTTCCTGCTGTACAATATTTTTGAATCTATTTTAGATTTCATTTCATTCTTTTTCTCATATATTCAGTCTCTCAAAATTGTGTTTCTCTGCAACTCATAAAGTTTTCTCTCTGTCCTCCTTCTTTATCAGCACCCTCCCACCCTCGCTTCATACATTCATTTCAGAGTACCATTAGCTCATGCTTGTGTTAGGGCCGCTGTTGTTCATCCCAGCCCAGCTCCTCAGTGTGTTTGAATTGGCATACGAAAGAGAAGGGGCGAGCTTAACCGCCAGAACTGTGAGACTCTGTGGAGATGACAAGTAGCTCCTTGATTAACCCATAGGCTGGTTCAGCAGACCCACACTTTGCCTGTGTTCTTTATTCATTTCCCTTGTCCCTTTCTTTCAGAAAGAGACCCAATAGGGCCCAGCAGGTGAATGTAAAGAAACGTGAGAGGACTCCCCTCTGATCAGCCTTTCAGACCCAGACAATGGGCCAGCCCACCTCTTGTACTGCTGCATTAAAACCCTGATTAAAGCTCTTCCTGTTAGCGATTGATTGAGGATGCAAAACTAAAACCAACAAAAACCCGCACTGCTGAGGCCTGATAATGACTGGGCCCCACCTACAAAGCACAGGCTTCAAATGATTAGTGGGGTTTTGTTTTCTTAGTAGGTGTGAGAGTGTGTGTGCGTGTGAGTGAGTGTGTGTGTTAGAGAAAAAGAGAGAAGGGTTAGGGAGGAGAGGTTGTCTAACCATACCAGGAGGTCTTCGGGCTGATAGTTGTAATTAATCAACGGGCTTTCTAAGAAAAGACAACAAAACTTTCTTTCTTTCTGTAGTGTCTGTAGACGTGCACATTGGGATTGTGTATGCATATCCGTAAATGTGTATGTCAACACAGTAAAAGGAGATGATTAAGAAAAAATGTTTCTTTGGCTTAAAATCTATTAAATAGAGATATAGGATTGCATACACCTTTAATGTGTTTGAAATATATATATTATAAAGTGCAGTGGAGTTTTTTTTTAAATGCTTAACATTACTTCAAGTGATTAATTTGTGTTAAATTGGGGTTGTTTTCCTTTAATAAAAGAATAAAACTGTATCCCAAATATGCCTTCAGCCTGTGCAAACTTTCACACACTTATCATAATCAGGCTTTCGACTGAAGATTTTTAAACGCTCACGCTCGTCATTGTTATGTAAACAGCCTTTTTTGCATGTTAATCCTTTTACGAGAGAACATTAGCGAGGTGCATGACGACATGGGAAATGATTTGTGGAGAAGACGCTGAGAAGGCTTTAACAATATGCGTGTGTGTGCATCTAGAGGGGGAAAAAAAGGGGGGGGGGGGTCTTCTTGAACCCATAAATATTGCATTTCTTTGTTTGATGGATGTTTGACACATTTTCATGCTTCCTTAACAAATTCCACTGTCATATTTTTCCTTTTGTCAGTCATCTTCCAAACAGCAGATCCTGACAATTATCCCAGAGAAACTCCTGATCAAAACCACCTTATTCTCTCTGCTGCTCAGCTCCGTCACACACTGATTCCGCATCACTCTTTTCCTTCCCGCACACAGTCTTTATTTGATTCCAGATATGTGTACTCCACCACTCATCTGCTCAAATGCAAAAAAAATTGCATTTATAAAGCGTCCGTGTCATGTATATTTCACAGATTTTGTAATGTCTATTTGTCGATGCATCTGAGTTATTACAGTGTTGCAGCGCAGTGATTGTCATAAAGGTTTCGTTCTTAGTACTGTAGCAAAGCAGCTCATTCACAGATCCGACACTGAAGGGAATTTCATGAAATTAAGGCTTTTGTTAACGATGGACGTGGCGGCAAAATAATGGTAGCGATGGCTGGAAGAGGTGAATCTTTTCTTTTCTTTTCTTTTTTTTTGCTGGTTATTTTTGCTTTTGAGCTTTGTCCCAACAACAGTTATAGATGTGTGAATTAAGTGAACGATACTGCTGAAGATGTCAAATTGATCAAATAGGAGCGATGCATAATTAATCAAATTGCAAGCTAATATTTATTCATTAATATTTTCAGTCTGTGCAGTTTTGTTTTGTTTTGTTTTTTTTCAAATAACTGCATGTTAATTTTGCAATATTTCATTTAAAAATGTGTTCAAAGACTGGAAACTACCAGAAAAAACATCACACAGACATTCCTGGAGTCTCTGAGTAGCAGGAAGGCAAAAAAATAGAGACAGACAGGTAGAGGAAGGCACTGAGGAGGCCCTCAGGCTGCTGTGAGGGTCCTGGACAGATTGGCTTTGGGGCTCCACAACGATCCTCACATCCCACACATTTATCAGTGCAGGGTTACTGTACCACATAGTGCCTGCACTTACACTGTATGCTCATGCAAACACACACACACGTTTAGACCCAGACGTACGCCTACGCCTGCTGTAAGCCTTATAGCCTTTTTAACTTCTTATGTACACCTCTTCCTCCCACTCTACTGTTATTAGCCTCACGCAATCACAATACCTGACTCCACCTCCTGGCATGTATATGAGTCAGAACAATATGCAACTCAGTTATTTTCACGAGCCGTAGTTAGGCCATGCGTACAGTTTCGCCACTGCAAAATCAAAGGAATCGAACTGGGAAAAGACGCTAGTACAAAATAAGGAATTAGCATGGCGAAGAAGCACATGGTGTGCTATGTTTTTAAACACAGTTGTAGGAGTTTTGCTTTTATTCTTGCAAAACCTATTCCCAAGTCCTGAGACTTATGTGTAGACTATGCTTTTTTTAGTTTTATATGAGACATATGTGGCCTCAGGCTTATGAAATTAAACTTAAACTTCTAACTGGGAGTCTGTATTTCTTTCACCTGGTGCACCACTTTGTGCTTCAGAAACGTTTTGCTTTTGGATGTTAGTCGTCCTTGCAGGCAGTGGGACAAGCAGGGTTTGTTGATATCCACACGAAGCTATGAAATACAGGTCTTGTGTTCCACTTAGGTACTGCATTCACCCTGGTGATTTATTATAGAGAGAACATGACATTAATCTCTCCCTAGAATTCTACTTTTCACGAGAATTTGCTGCCAGTCACAAACGAAAGTCCATGTAATGAGTAACATATGGATTAAAAATGAAAGGATTGTGCTGTGAAAAAGGGAAAAAAAAGTAATTTTGATATACACATACATTATTTAATTGCTCTGATTTATTTGTTTTTCTGGATAAGTCTGATAATCAGTGTTATGACAAACTCTTACGATGACTGTATTTCCAGGTCCTACGGTAAGCACAAGACTGGCAGTCTCGACACAACCCCTGTCCTCAGCCTCAACCCCCACCCTTGTCCTTGCCCCCACCAACCCACCCTTAACAAACTGTAGTCCTCCACAGCACAAACAGGAGCACGTTGTCACGCACTCGACCCCCCGTGACAGCACTGGGTCACGGAAGCCGATGATGGGCTGTGTGTACCATCAAACACACATGTCATTGTGAAGGGCTGCCAGATTGTCAGTAACTCTTTTCATCCAACCCTAAAATATCTCAGTCCAACTCCGGCTCCTCACACACACACACACACACACACACACACACACACACACACACACACACACACACACACACGCACACTCAGACAGATTGGCTCAGTATCCCAGCCTGCCTGACCCTGGTGGATGTGGATCAGTGCAGAGGCACTGACAACTCTGTCTCTGGCATGCCAACACGCCTGGTGTCGATGAAGTGATGCTTTGAATTAGAAGTGCGTTTGATGCTAAAGAGGAGCTAACCTGATTTGACTGGCTAACGTGATTTGAGTGAGCTCAGACAAAGATAAAGAGCTACGGTGTGTGGAGAAAAATGGATCCCTGCCAGCCCGATCTGCTTATTCAGTCGATAATGGACACAAATGCAGCCAAATGAACCCAAAGGTTCAGCACAGAGCTAATCTAAAATGCTAACAGTTGGCCTTGCATTGCACACTATTGCAGGTTTTATCACTATGGTTATCTAATAGCCTCTGCTAACTGCTCTTGAGCATTACAAGCATTTAATGTGGCTATCATTGACAGGGTCATTAAGTGTTATCTGATGTGATTGTTATTCACTAAAGGGAGGCATTAAAATGTGAACACATTATGTCTGTGTGTTTCCTAGCGATGATTGGAATTTTATATTTTTTGTGTCGATGTCCATCCCTCTTACTGTATTTGTTTAGCTTTGAATACATTCACAGATAAAATGTTTTTTTCTCGCCGGCGCTGTGGTTAATTTTGTTGTGAGAAGAGCTTTTGATGAGCAAGTCCAGGCTTCTGGGGGTGTTCTCAGAGGTGTCAGAGTGCCAGAAATGGTGAGACACAAAGCGTTGATTGGGCTGAGGTGGGTGCATTTGGAGATGCAGGGGGGGGGGGGGGGGGGGGGGGGGGGGGAAATCTGACTATTAGGATGCCCATTTGGATCTGTGATTTTTTTTTTGTTACAGAGACTTTCCCTGTAGCATCGAAGGAAAAAGCAGACTTTTTTTGCTTTATATGTAAAGAAGGTACAGTCCCCCACCCCAACCCCACTCCATAAGGAATACAGAATAATTGTACAGAACAAAGCTTCCCCTCACGTTTAAGGTCAAATCCTTGCTTTCTGTCTAATGAAAAAGCAAGCAAACAAACCCTCATATAGCGATAACCGTATAATGAAGAACAGTTTTGCCACCAAACATTCTGCATATTATCAGCTGTAACATCTGTGATATACTCATTGCTGTCACACTTGTCAGCATTCGTTGTGGATCTCTGTGGGGTCAGAGGTCACAGGTGGTCTCAGCAGGGAGGGCAAACCAAAGCTGGGCCTTCTTGTGCTTTTCACAGAAATGCCTTCATGATCTCCGAACGAGGGGCCTTGCTCCTGAAGGCCAACCCCTGTTGGCCCTCTAATCCTGTCTAAATGAACCAGGAAGATGGCTTCTCTGCTCTCTCTCTCTGACCTTTGGGTCCTTCAACACCTCCCAGTATGTGAGAGGATTAGTAAAGCAGGCCTCTAGCATCCCTGCTGTCTCAGTGTAGAGCTGACCCACAACCCTGTGGCCAGGTGGAGCTGTGCAGTGGGTGGATACCGAGGACTGAATTAGCCTCTCTCTTCCTCCCTAAATGAGGTGTCTTGAGGGGCGCCAGGTAAGACAAGTCGCAAGGGGTCGGCAAACCCCTGTGGTCTTACACAAAAAAGAGGCAGAAGATCACCTGCCGCTTTCTAGATCAAATGAGGGCTTAAATAGGGGGTTCTTCTCTTGTCAAATCTCTCTCCATGAATACTCAGGAAGACCAGAGACTACTGTATAGCCTCCCCCAGTCTTGGCCTCCTGTAGACCCAAGACCCTGTTGACTGCTAACACCCCTGTACTTCACCCAGGTCCCCTCACAGTAGCCATCAAGCTCTTAATTCCTACTCTCAGCCCATCACTAAGTACTCTGTGCATAATGGACCTATAATCAACCCCTGTCCAATGGAGCCTTTTCTCTCAGCATGTCTGCACTCATGTTGAGCTTGCATGTCGAGTTGCAATGAGATGCTAATTAGACTTCATATCTACAGGGCTAATCTGTGTGTTCACATTCAGGTGCTTTTAATCCACTCCATAGCCGAGCAGCTTGCTAATTTGCAGGTAGTATTACCATATACTGGTCAAGGGAAAAGGGTAAGATTATTTTATTTGATGAAATATGATGTAGAGATGTTTGAAGGTAGCTGCTGGGATACATTTAAAGGAGTAATTTCTAAGCCTATGCACAATATGTTCTACTACTTTATGGTTAATGGTTAGATCCTGCTCCTGCTACCAAATAACCTCATCAACCTGTACTGTATGACAAGGTAAGTGAGAGGTGGGGCGATCTAGGTGCCTAACACAATGCCCCTTGTCAGTCAGCCTCATTCCTGGGGGTGAAGAGGGGAGAGGGAGGGTGCAACAGAGGCAGCCACAGGCCCTTTGGTCTCTGCGATTGGCCTTAATCCGCCAGCTAATAAGTTCAGAGAGGAGCCATATGCTGCGGTGCAATGTGTGGGGAGGGGAGTGTTGCCTCATGTTACTTACACCAGGCCGGCGCTTTCCTAGGTACCGCCCTCCCACGGTCTGTGCCTTTGTACTGGGGGATCAGCCCTCTCCACGCTGTGAATGGTCCGAATTGATTAAACCCCACCGTATAATTGTCAGCAAATCCTAGCGAATCATTTCCCATCCATTTGAAAAGTACAATGTGCATTTCTCTTTTTCTCCTCGCTTCTTTTTCTTTCTCACCATCCCCACCCCTCAACGTCCTTCCCCTCCTGTTTTTCTTCTTCTTCTTCTTCTTCTTTTTTTTTTGTAAGGTCTCCAGTTTGTCCCTGCATGCCACTTTTGGTCCCCCGTGCATGAGAGGGAAAGCAGAAGCTGTTGGAGGAAGAGGATGAGAGAAAGCAGGGTGAGGAGGCATAGGGTATGCTTGGTTGGACAGCTGGCCATAGATGAAAGTGGGCAAAGGGGACACGAGTTTTAATCTGTGGCCTAGGCCAAAGAGCAGAGTGCTTATCTGAAACCTTACCTGCCTAGGCGCAGCCAGGGAAGAGCAAGGTCACAGTAGGTCAAAGTCAGGCTGTCAAGATTTTAAGGAAGCAAAAGAAACGGAGCAACTTAACTGTGGGCATATTTTGCTGCTAAATTCAAAGCGACTTTTAGATGAGTTCAGTGTAGAATGACCTTTTATGTAAGTGTGACTTTTAGCACAGATTAAAAATCAAATGGTTTATTTTGTATACCTTTATGAGACCTTTTCAATATTTCATATATTTACATTTTTTTTTCTTTAATTTGGTTGCAGTTGCATTATTAATCTCTAAAGTAGAAACAATGAGCCTGTGATACTTCCCTTCATTAATTCATCCATGTCTTCAACAGCCTTTTATTGATCTAAGAAAGCTCTAGACATTGAGTCATGACCGTCTGACCCCACCATTTAACCTTTAACCTCAGCTATGGGCCAAAGCATTTCACAGTTTACGGAAACTAGTAATCATTTCGTTCTTTGCCCGTTTTTCAGCTGGCCTCACCGACGCTTGAAAAACATTTTTTTTTTACTTCTAACCACCCTGTGTCAATGTGCTGTGTCTCACATTCTGATATAAACAAGATCTCTTGGAGATCCTCATCACGTATGGGATCATATGCATGAAAACAGTCCCTGTCACGAATCCTGTAACCTGACATTGATCTTCAGCTTTGATCCTTGGCTTTCATTACTTGCTGAAGGGCGTTGTTTGTGAGAGCGATCTTCATGTAAAGTGCTCATAAACGATCACAGGCCATGCAGGCAGATTTATGATCATGGGGGTTAAAAGGAGCTGCGGGACAATGCAGTGTCTCATCTATGCTCATAAGCTGCGTAGGTTCTGAGTTTGAATGCTGTCACGGTGGTGGTGCGGACACTGATGGCTGAGATGACAAGAAGGCAGGAGTGAGGTGGAAAGTGCAGGAAGTTTTCGTAGATGCGTTTGATGGATAACACAACCGACTCATTGCTAATTCAAATAAAAAGTACAGTGAAAAATGTGCATATGAATAAAAAACACATATTAAGATGCTAATTCTGAATGTAGCTAGTGGTCAGGAAATGTTGGCCTCTTATTTCCATGCATAACTGTTAGCCTTGCTATCCTTGATGGAAGAAGATAATCCTCAAAGGTTGTCCCTCTAAAGACCCTATCACGAGAGTTAATTATTGTTTCCCACTCATAGTTCTGCAGTGAAAATGACTGCCCTCTTGTCAAATTGCTTCCACACTGCTTTCCATCATAGTCCTTTGAGTTAACTGGTGCTGGACTGGGGATTCCTTGGTTTAACTGCTTTAGTTGCTAGAAGACCCAGTGTATTTGCTTGTACTGTAACATCACAGTCCACCAAGGTCGCTTGTACATCTGACTGTTATTAAGCATGGACATGTGCAACTACTGTTATGATACAGGTGCGCACAGCACTAATGCATATAAGTGCATCTGTGGCTACCACCACTTGACTATTTGATATCATTTGTTTTGCTTTTTTGGTCCTAATTATTGACTGAAAATTACCATTTCATTGTGAAACGTATCCTAAACCTAACCTCACTAAACCCCATGCCGGTATTTATTTGAGCCCTAATCCTAACCTATCCTTAACGTGTCAGGCCCAAGTTTTCAGTGATGTCCATTAACTAGCCTGGGAGTTCATCAGCAGGCGTCTCCTGGGAATGAGGTTATAATGTCTGGTTTGCGAACTCTGACCTCTAGTGACCATAGTGGTCTTACCCGCACATGTGCTCCTGCAACAATGCGGTCACCAATAGAACCACGTCAAGGGTCTTAAGCAAACAGATTAGGCCCGTTGTCTGTAAATAGGATGACCAGCTGCCTCACTGCCCATCACGATAATTACGTGACCCGTGAAAAAGAAAACACAAGTACTAGTTTATTGGGGACTGAAGAGGTACTGTCATTTAAAGGAATTACTTGGTAAGATGTTAATGTACGGTGGGGTGGGGGGGATTTTAACAATCTTGTTAAAAAAAAATCGAGAGCGCAAATCTAAAATTTTTACAATTTTTAAAGCCCAACAATTGAAGCAATGTGAAATGTTTTACGCAAACCAATAACAGTGGCACTTAAAAGAATTTAAATGGTGTGAGCTTTGTGGCACGACGACAAAGAAACACCATTCTCACCAGCAACACTTTGCAAGGGGGTCTGGGTTTTTCATTTTCTCCTTAACCCCCACTGCACAGCAATTTGTCCCCTACCATTACACAGTAACCACCCTGCCTGTGTCCACCCAGTAACTCCGGCCCTTTCAAACCAAAATCTTTGAGGGCAAGTGCGGCTGACCATACCCTCACTTGACCTTCTTTGACCATATGGAGAGAGGCAGTGGCTAGATTGAGAAGACACTGTTGAAAGGTCAGAGGTTAAATGACCAGGACTGTTTACAAGGAGTTCAAACATCAGGCTCTTGTAAATTTTTTTGTCCTCAGCCTGTTAATGACTCCAGTGACCCCAGTTAAAGACTACAGTGCATTTCCAGTGTTATATTTAAACAATACTGAACCAGTGATTGCAGTAAAGTATAAACGTGTTCAGCAGCAGTTTGTAAATACAAACGTGATGCAAGAAAAGAATATACTAATAAGCAGCCACCAGTTAAGACTTAAGTCCATCACACCTTGGCTTCTATACATTTTCTCACACGGGTTATGAATCTGATTAGCGTAGGGTTTTCTTTTCTTTGGAGACCCTCTGTTTACATAAAGAGGCCCAGTGGGACCAGCCCCTGAGGTCAGGGGGTCGAACCTTGGTTGTCAGAGAGCCTTGTGACATTTCTTTCCCACGTTTCCTGGCAGCCATTGTCCATGGAGCAGCCCTCCTCCCCCCCACACCATTAACGTTTGGCCCTGGGAGGTAGAGTGGCGTGAGAGGGAGGCCTAGGGGCGTTGGACCCTCAGCGGGTCCCTGGGAAACGGGCGTAACCAGGCAGGGCTGAGACGAGCGGGGACAGCATGGGGTCATTTTCCGGCTTGCTGCCCCTCTAAAGGGCTTTGGAGCACAGTATTGCAGTATTGGCCCCAAGAGGAGTGTTGGTGTGGAAGACTGTATAAAGGGCTTTGTTTGTGCGTGTGTGTGCATATGTGTGTGTGTGTGAGAGAGAAAGAGGGAGAAAATGTGTGGGTGACTCCACACCTCAGCAGGTATATATGAATATCACAATGAATATTTTACATGACGGCAATAAATTCTTGTCTTTTGATTATATTATCGGCTAATTATATTATTGGGTAAGGAAGATCAATGATGTCACAGGGCTTTTACGTAGCTTTGGCCAGTGCAGGAAAAAAGTGTGTAAAGATTTGAAAATGATGAATCAGCAATGGTAGAAACCAGCATCGAAGGTTTGGGATTGTCTACAAATCCTAAATTATTTTAATATTCTTTATGTGAGAATTTCAGAGCTTGCCAGCATTGAGAAAAGAATAAGAAAGAATGGCCTTACATAACACGGATACACACATGACTAGCGCTGAGAGCAAAGGTAGGAGCAGCTGAGGATCTTGAGGGAGAGTCACTCGGATGGTGTCACGTCTCTTCCTCCTTTTTTCCTCTTGAATGCGTGGTTAAGAATGGCAGCCGTTTTGTTTTTTATAAACAAAAACTAAACTAAAATTTAAAAAAAGATATTTTACATTGTTTTAGGTCATCGCCAGAGAATATTATGAATGTGGAAAAAAATTCTGTTCTGTTATTTCTTCTCGTTTCTACAACGTTTGCTTGTTACGTTCATCACAACTCCATTTAGTCCATTTAATTCACGATTGTTTTCTTCCTAACAAAGACTAATGGTGCACATACATATTGCTCAAGGTTGACGGAGGAGAGGAAGAGAACAGGTAAAGATTGGAATTTTTACACATGAAGAAAAAGCGAATAGCACAGTTTGTTTGTCTCCAGCAGACCATGCCGGTTCCTGAATGCTATATATAAAAGTTTCAATAAAATGTCCATTCATCCCATTGTGAGTTTACCTGGGCTGAACGTATTACCAGTAGCATATCAGCCACAAGAACTGGCCTGATAGAATCTCTCCACTCTTCCAAATCGGAGACAAAACATTGCAATCTAGTGGCTGATTGCAGCTATTTTCTTGCTGCTCTCTTTAGCAGAATTGTTTCCTGGCCCCTTTCGAATTGAGTTTATCAGGTGTTGAACAATGGAATCGCGCTGGTTTATCAGGTGTTAAACAACTGAATAGAACATCGCAGAAAAGGTCACAACTTCTCGCAAACTCAAAACCAAACTTTGTTTCATTTTCATTGCGGGATGAGGCCACAAAACCTTTAGATATGAAAAAAAAGAAGAAGTCCTGGCTGCTTTGGATGCACTACAGTATTTCTTGTTGAGCAGTCCTGATGCGTGGGAGGGTGCCATTTTATTTTCAGATGTATTTATTCATGGATCTGACATTTTAAACAACCTCTGTGTGCCTGCAGAGTTACAAACCAAGCTAATTTGCTATCATATTCCATACGTTTAAAGCTCTATCACATCCCATAGGCTGTGAGATCTGAAGACTATTCACTAGCCGTCTTTCTCGCTTCGCCTCCCGCACTCCCAAAGCCTGAACCTGAACTTGGGAGTGCAGGCAGAGATTTATATGCATGCCCCTCCTTTGATGGCAGGGTAAATATTCACACAGACAGCCAAGGTGCCCCCTTCATTACCCATGTGCTGTGTGTTTGCCCACCAGTTAAATTCTTAAGGGGATTGTTTGGGGAGATGAATGGGGCCAAAGTGCTGAAGGACGTATCGGAGTTCAGCAAACAAAACATCCTCCGATTGGCTCAGCAGCAGCAGCTTGGTCCAGTGAGCAAAGTTCGCTGCACGGGGGGTGGAGGTGGGGTGAGGGGGTGCGGTTAAGGGGAGGGTGGGGGGTGGGGGGACGAGCCGTTCTACGGTTTCGCCTGTCAATTAAGGCTGCTGTGAATGGCTAGGAGGTGGAGAGCTCCAGGCTGCGCTTGCCATCTCCTTGGTCCTGTTGGATCTGTGGAGATAGCTGAGGTGCCGTTCACCTCAAATAGGAAAACCACTGTCAATATTCATCTATTTAATAACCCTGCATGTGCTCACGGTGGCTTTTGAAGACTGTGGGGTCTGCATTTCCCTTTGATGTACCTTCATTGTCAGACCCTCTATCTCAAATCTTCGAAGATGGAATTGGTGACATTTTCTCTTTTTTCATTCATTCAATCCAACCTCAAAGGTTTCCTGCAGTATTTCTCTTGTCCAAGATGCTTTGTTGTATAGGGGGAGGGCATTCAAGTTGGCTGTAGTTCCTCAGTAGGATTTCTATCCCTGGGTAATGGAAGACCAGGAGATTTAGACAAGGATGGCACTGACTAAAATATACAGGGCTATATATACACACACAGAGATATATATATATATATATTTACATCTGCTATGACTGAAGCACAGATTGCACTATATTGCTATAATTCTGAGTTTTTTTCCTCTGAAGTGAAAAACACAAAGATGCACTGGTGCACGTATCTGTATACACACATGCATCCACTCGGACGCACAACTCAGTGTCACAATAACACCAATACCACATTGTAGCCCAGGTGAGGCCAGCACTGTCAGTAGAAAATAATGAATATTACACATTTTAGGCCCCTATTCCAGGAACTGTACTGAGTGTTAGGGCTCACTAATTAATCTGTTTGGCTTCATTATTTTCATTATTTGATATTGTTTTTTATGTACGGTAGTAGCTGTCAGGGCTTGACAAAGGTACTGAGGTCTTCAGCATCCTGATCCTCAAGTCCAGGAATTCTACCAAGGGTGACTGCTAAATGACGAGTTTGCTAAGTCATCTGTTTGGTTTTATTACAACATGAAAATCAATCCAAAGGCACTGCAATTCAGTCCAATCCAGTTTTTCCCCTCATAACACCAATTCATGAAAACCAGTGTGCTTCTTTAAAAAAAAACACACACACAGCTGAAAACACATCTATTTCGACAGGCGTTTGGATAATGTTCTTGTGAATTATGGTGTTTCTGTGTGATGTATTTTTAATACCCTTGTAAAACACTTTGTAATAGATTCTTGTCTTAAAAAGTTTTAGTTACGTACGTACTTACTTTCCTTATCCTGTAAGGTAAAGACTACACAATATTGAAGGATAACCCCAACAATCAGATAAAGCACGTAATTATATACATATATTGATTTGAGAGCTCCTCATAGAGAAACAGCCAGACTTTTGTTTGCTGGCAAATGTTTCATTTCAATATATGGAGCTTTCACTATAAAAATAGCATAAATATATTTATATATAAAATATATGGTATAAGGTTTAATATAAAGCACTGAAATGTTATAACGATAAACACATCACACTAGGATGAAGCGGATGAATTAAAAGAACAATGCTTGGTTATGCTTTATCGGTTTCTCTGTTATAGTAGCAAAATGTGTGTAAGTGTAGTGGAGACACAATTTTCATGTAATGTATGTAATGTATATTTTTGTTCTTTAAAATTTAGTAGATGTAACACTTGGTTTGTGGTGATGGCTGCTACACTGCAGTAATGCAAACACATTTACTGGGATACTAAGAACCCTCAAATGATTATGTTATGATATATGATACACAGGTGCATCAAACTTACTTTTAAATGAATGCATAATCACTTACCTTTCTTTTAATTCAATGAGCTAAAAATAGACATTCAAATTTAATGAACCACGTGTAAAATAGGCTGAAATATTTTTATTTTTCAATATTATGTCTTATTACATGTTCATAACAGAGCATAGTGGCTCTACACAAAGTATAAAACCTTCAAATAAACTAAACAAATATATTATATTGTTGTTGTTGTTTTTTTTTATGTAAACAATTCATCAAGATCTACAAATGTGTTTAACTTTACATACATTTTGGTACATATGTAGTGAATCTATATTCATCTCACAGTGAATATCGTGTATCTTATTGAAAAATCGTAACTATTAATAGCTTCACTGCAATTTTCGTGCTTACAAAGCCAGGTGGTAGGCCAGTTCTGGCCACTGGGTCACATGTTTGACACCCTTAATGTAAAGTCTATGTATAGAGTCCCAGTGAAATGAATATCATAGCTGTTTCCTCACGACAGAATATCTTTCGAGGTTTGTCTGGAGAAGGACATAACTGTGGAGCCGGCGCTCCTGAGCGTGCAGCTGCAATGTCTAACAACTTCCTCCGTTTCTCATATTCAGCTAATTTGAGTTTTCACATCTCTCCGTGGTGCTGTGCGCTCTATACATCTTCACCCACCATCCCCTCACATTTTCACTCCGTGCACTCTCACTCTGGAGGACCTATACACTCTCAGATAAGAGCAAATGAAGTCTCGTCTGCACAATTTGAAGCGCTGCTTTGTAGCTGAAAGTGAAATGGCAGCACCGCTCCTCTCTGCTCCTCTCCGTCTGGTAAAATAAGGGCCCTCTCGTTAAAAGCACTTTACCTGTGCTCCCTCTATGGATCATTATTCTCATTAAACAGATTTGGGGTTACATTCAAATCACAATTACTCCGAGCACTAACTGTTAATGGGCACAAGGGTTGAAAGAGTAAGAGAAATGTTTCTGACATTTCTTTTTATATCTCTCTTTGAGCGTGGAAGAGAACACATCAAAAGGTGCAAGGTGAGGCATAAACTCACCTAAACCAGGATGAGGATTCATTTCAAAGATGTGCAATATTGAACTGTACCTGAAATCACAGCCAAGGAATTTAATCTTTTCGCTGGATTTTAATCTTTCCCTCCGCTGGGGACAGTTTCTTACATAATGAGTATGTGTTTAAAATGTAGAAATGAGTTTTCTCTCCTGGCTCGAGTTACTAACTAGTGCACATTTTTTGACCCGATTTGACCTTTCGGGACTTAGTGAAAGTTTTTTTTTCTCTTTACAATATATAGCCCACACTACTCTGCTTCTGCGCGGTTGTGTGTGATTGTCTGAGGAGTGTTGTATATGTACCAGATAGTTGAGAACACCCCCCTGGGCCCTCCTGCACAATGCCAAGAAAAGTGCAGGCAAGATACTTTCATCTGTTCACCACCAAACTCCTGCTGGGTGTGTGTGTGTGAATGTATGTGTGTGTTTGTGGTGTGTCTCTGAGCTGTAAAGGAGACAGATATGTCACCTTGGGCACTGCAACACAGGGAGGAAACTACTTTTTTTTTCTCTTCTTGCATTACAGATACAGTAACTAGTCCTAATTTGGTACTTGATATACAGCTTTCACAATATTTAAGTAAGTCTCTGAACTTTGTATCAAGTGTTCCTCAAATAAAACCCTTTTAAAAGTCGCACACTCACTTCTTCCTGTGAGAATTCCTTTTTTTATTTATTAACCTGCAGACTGCCTCGGGAAAAGAGTCTCATATGAAGTGTCATTGATGACCAAAAGAAATCAAAATGTGGATGCGCCTTACGATAGATGTGTGTGTGCCTGTGTGTGTGTTTTAAAAAATTAGAATATGCAGTAAGTACACAATTTAGCAATTTGTGCACATTGGTGAGCATTTATGTGGCTTCACTTCACTGCTACTATGTTGCATGTTTGTGTGTTTGTGTGCGCGCGCGTTTTTGCAGTATGTGTGAGGGCCTCTCCTGGTGACTGCCTAGGGCAATAGCACAGGATGTAATCCCGTGTATGCCTCCAGTCTCTTAGCTGCCTGCGTAGATGTGGAGGAACGTTTTAGCCCCTGCAGTGTGCCGTAGGGCAAAAGTGCTCACCCTCCCGTACTGCTAACAGACAGCAGCTGTTGCAGCACCGACACACTTTCTTCTTCACTCTCTCTCTCTCTCTATTTCTGTCTGTGTGGCACAGTTCGATTTGCGGCAATGAGAGATGGCTTAAGGAGGGAGAAATTGACTTTTGACAGCCATTATGTTAAAGTATACACACTTCCACAAATTTGTATCAGTATCCGGAGGTGAAGAGCACTCTTCTGCCTGAAAATCAAATCATCTACTTAATGTATAGCCTTATCTTGATTGGCAGTCGGTTGTGCAAAAGCGGAGAAATACAGTGGGTAAAACATACTGATAGAGAAGCCAAATGTCACGCAGACGTCCTCGGCGCTCAATCCAGGCCCCGCAAGTGACAAATGACTTCGGCCCAACATGAAAAGCTTTGTTCGGTATGTGCATGAAAATGCATCACTTAAAATAATCAGCAAGGGAGATTGTCCAAAGTTCCGCTGTATTCTTAACAAAGCAGAAACAGATTTTTGATGTGCGCTCGGCTGCTGGGTACTAGTGTGTCTCCAACTTTTAAAAGTGACAAAAAGCAGTTAGAGCCGTAAATGTTAGAACATGGGCACACTGTACTGAAACGCTGGTCTTGATCTGTAACACATTATTATTATTTTTAATATAAATTCCGTATTATTATTCCTGAATTATGTAATTTAACAAATACTTTAATAATAGTCATGCTTGTGTAATTATCCAGGTGTAGCTGATGGTGTCGACCTCAGATGTCAAACATAAAGCCCACTTTGATCTAAGTGGGCCAAATGAGTGAAACTCCACATTTACAGCACATTTCAGTTTTTCTACATGATAAATGTGTAAAATTACAGAACATGTTTTGGTGCACTTTGTCCCATATTTATAAAGCATAAAGTTTTTTTTTCCTTTTGTTAAAACTGAAATTTCTATAGTAGACTGTAAAACACATTTTAAGTATGTAGTATGAATAGATATGGGCAAGATCTTTATCAGCAGGAAAAGCTGTTAAACTTATAACAATAGAGTTAAGAAATTTAGGCCCTCCTTCATGTTTTCCAAATCTTTTCAACAGGCTGGACTGGAATCTTTGTCAGGCTCCTTCTAGCCCCTGGGCCTTATGTTTGACACCCCTGGTGCAGACAGAAGAACTTCCCCTGTTTACAATGTCAAAATAGCTTTTAGTGTTTGCTCTGAAACCTGTTAAAGGCTAAATCGAAAGTTCCTGTGTCATTACCCTTAACTAACAGGTTCAGCTTTATCACGGCCTGACCTCCTGTGGCGCTTGTCAGTGATGACGTTCACGAAGGAAGGCTGGAGGAGTGACAGGTGGTCCTCGTGATAACTATCCATCCGCCACCTTCTGTCTCACTATGGTGCGACCCTGTGTCACTGATCTCATCTCTGATGTCTGCGGTTGCATCAGAACGCGGTGAAAAGAAGGATCAAGAGGTGTCATGATCGATAGGTCAGAATGAGAACGTGCTGAAAGGTCAGCGCTAATTGATTCCCACATTATTGCGCTGCACCCTCTGTGCTGCTGCGTCTTGTTGAGTGTTGCGGGATATCAGAACCCCTGTGTATTTTTAATAACATCAACCGATCCTAATTATTCGCTCTGCTCTGGCAGAAGAGGCCGGCCGTGACATTTTCTTCATCTGCGCGCGATGTGTTATCTTATCTGCACAGCCCTCGCAAACTCTGACCTGTCTCTCTCTGTGACTGTTCCTTGTTAGGAGGAAAGTCTGCTTGCCCCCCTGCTGCATGTAACCTCTGCCATGCAACCATCATTAGTGACTGATAGTGGGTGTACACGGTTGCTGCGCGGCGCTCCGACCAGCCTTCTTGAACTCCAGGAGGCTATCGTGGAGCTTTGTGGGGTCCAAATCTTGAATCTTAGACCGCTCGGCCGAGAGCAATCCTGGCAAGACGTTCACCTGTGCTCTCGGCTCTTCATGGGAAGAGGATGGGGCCAAATCTGATTTTCACCTCTGTCTAGGATGGTGTGAAGCTCTGATGGAGTTTTGACTTGTCTGAGAAGTGTAGTGACATGAGCGGATGAAATGGATGTTAGTGGTAAGCTTAAATAGAGTACCGTGTCTTATTTAGCACAGTCATTGTCTATTTAAGACATGAGTGATTGGGGAGTGTTGTCTCCCATGGCAAACTTTTCCTTTTAATCTGGCAAAGGCCAAAAAAAGAAAAAACCCAGACTATAAATTAGTCAGAGTGGACCTCTAAAAAACAAACAAACAAAACAGCCCCCCACATGCAATACTAGCTTAACCAACTGAAAACCAGGTTCAGGCAACTACACAGCTCCTTTTGACCCTCTAAAACCGTTTTGTCCAGCACTACTTCTCTGAAATAGCATTAGCATAAATCTCCAGCCCATAGAGGTAATGATGGCGTGAAATTATGGCTGCCTCAGCAGACCTTATTCCCCTCTCTGCACTCCCTCCCTCTGGGTCCAAGGCCTCAGCCTTCGACTGAGACTGTCTCCCAAGCCTTCTTTCTCTCCATCCCCTCTCCCTCTCTTCTTCTTTGCCTTCCAGTTCCATTCAAAGGGAATGTGTAACTGAATTTGAAATTGAGTGCCCTTCTTTCAAGGACCACGGCTAATGAGACGTTTTGCCTTGAAATCCAGACTGGATGAGGGAGACCCTGATGGGCAAGGCCTGGAGATGATAGCCACCTTGTATGTCAGGTGTAAGGCTGTCCGGATCTCTCACCACTGTGAAGGGGAAAGGTGGTTCTATAGGAGTGAGAAATAAGGATAAGCCTTCGTAGAATGAGCACTCTTCTCTGGGTCACCTGGGCTGCCATTGTGAATCCAAGAGCCAATCTGAAATAATATGCCCCTGTGATCTGCATCAATGTGCAAAGAGAAGACTGACACCAGCCAGGCCTCCCCCTTTTGCATACATATATTAGAAGCCCATAAGGGTCTGTAGAGACATAGGAGGTGAGGTGACAATTAGACCAAGATGGAAGAAAGTACACTGTAGTGGGTCTGAGTGAGTGAGATGAGGAACGATGCAGGACGGAAAGATGTAGGAGAAAGAGATGGAAAAGGGGGACGGACCCATAGAAACAGGTACACTTGACAGTTTGCGGTCTCGGGATCATCCAAGAGACTCTGCATGGGTGCGATGATGAAAGGAATCGGGAGCTTTGCGTCCTAGGAGTTCACCCTTTAATCAGGGGCCCAGAGGAGAGAACCTTGCAGCCTGGGGGCCCCTGAACGCTGCTAGCAACTGTCATGCTAATGAAAGAGGCTCAGGGTGTGAATGGAGAGGCTAGCTTGTTACCAGTGTGCTAATTAATGCATGTGCCAGGGCTGTGTGTGTGTGTTCATGTACGGGTTTTATGCATTTTAATGAGGTGTCTGTGTACGTGTGAGAGTGTGCATGCTTGTTGGGATGAGTGGGATTCGAATCGTGGAGTGAGACGGATGTGCGACCAGGTTTAAAAATAGGGGCTCAAGAGTGCAGAATAAAGCAGATGCATCTAGAAACAGGATGGAGATAATTTGTTGGGTATTATGTGAAATCAAGACGCGAGTCTGCCAGCAACATCATCTTACTGCTCTGTTAAAAGATCGTTTCAAATTTTAATTGAAAGCACACACAATGGAATCAGATAACAGCCTGTAATTAATACATTAGAGTAGTTTTATCTATTAAACTACAGATTCTTCTTCAGCTGCCGTCTGCTGTCTCCATCACTACTGTGGAAACAATCCTGTCTGATTTACTTTCTCGTGGCTGGCTACATCACACTGGCTTCTGTTGATCGGCGCTTTTGTGTCTGCCAAGTCTCAGACTATATGACTAATAATTATCTTTGGAGATGTGTGAAGGGTCTCATTCCAGACAACCCTTTCTGTCTATACCCCACGTTCCCACGGATGAATAGCTGGGGCTGGGTGGGTGGGTGGGGGAACTTGTGGATGGCCACAGGCAAAGCATATGGCCTTAGGCCGCAGCATTGTCTGAGCTTGTTTGGGAACGACTAAAAGAAACTGCATTGTTGCACGTGTCACCCAGACAAGACGTAGGGGCGTGTGTCAAGGACAAAGAGAAAGCCATCAAAGTCTGTGACCTTTTAATTTGCTGGTGGCCTCTCCCACAGACCACAGTATCGGCCATACATGCCCCCATTCTGTGATTGGGAACTCGATCAATGTCGCTGGTATCGACAAGGGACTCAGTTTGACGCAAACTGATGCAATCATGGTGGTAAATGCATGTGCTGAGGTTTCTTGTAAAATTCTTTATTCAACACGTATGAACTATATCATTTCCACAATCAGAGCACAGACGAATTAGGTTCAGTCTTAAACGTTTCGAGGTTAGGGCCTCTGAGAGACTTGCTTATTTTGCCTGAAATGTGAAATTCTCATCTGTGAAGAATTAGAATTATTTTCCAGGGCATCAAAACTAATATCTCCGGAGATGTAACCCAGTGCGGAGGTGATACACTAACGAATTATGAGCTACTTTTCCTTCATCAGTCAGCTCGCGCGCAATTTTAAACAGCCTGTTTCTACATGCTCAGCAGAAAAAAAAGAGAAAAGTTTTTCTTTGGATTAAACAGCAAAACGAAAACACGTGAAATTTGCTTTAATTTAAAAAAAAAAAATACCCTTTATGTTTTTGGTTTGTTTTTTTTCTCGCAATTTTCAAGTGAGACGTACCGTTCTGATTAACAAAACGTTCACACGTTCCATAGGTCACTGTCCAGCTTCAGGAGTGCCAGCTACACTCGAGGTGCCTATATTGTGTTCCACTAGTGCTGCCTCTCATATTCCACCCTACCCCCAACCTTGTCTGCCCTGTAAAGTGCCATTATAAAAATGTCAAGGGGTCCCTCTTTCTCGTCCTGCCTGTCAAAATCATGTGCTATTATGCAAATCAGTGTGTGAACATACATTCTCTGAGATTTACACAGGCTATATGGGCTACGGGCAAGAGTGAATTCAGATGATTGCAGACTTAATCATAGAAATACAAACTGCACATGTACATTTATGAACACGTGAACATTTTACACTGCCCCTTGGAAACATTATCATTGTGTTACATGTATTATTTAAGCAGCATCCCATGTTTTTCCCTTTCTCTTTATATAAAAGGTCATTAATGTAACATTCATGATTTCTAAGCAGAAAATGAAAGCGGATTTTGAAAAAAAACAAAACATATGGATCAAAGAGGCTCATAGAAATCTAAAACTTTTTAATATCAGTATTTGAAGCAAATAACTTCATGGGAAAAAAAATCGGTTTAGTTTTAATTCCTATTGAACTCGGATAAATTCCCAAATTCCACTATATTCTTCATCTCGAGAGGATTTTCATTCACTGATACATTTTATTGAAATGGTTCAATGGCGGTAGGCCCTTACATTGGGTTTAAAGCAATTTTTCTCAGTGGCTGTTAGAAGTGCACATGAGATTTTTATCCTTTTACATTTCTTAACTCTTTCCCTTTTTAAATGCCTGTGTTTGAATTGCAGTGTCAGGGGTAGTTTTGTAGTTCTGCAGAAATGGAAGTAGTGTATGTGAGAAAAGAGGAGGAAAGGGATGTAAAAAGATAGAAATATGTAATTTTTTTTTTTTTTCTCTGGAAAGCGTCAAGGTACCTAAGATAGAGGTCAAAGCTATAATGTACCCATTTGGAGGTTGAATCATTAAAGCCATTTACTATGGCTTTCATTGCATTGCTTCTTAAGTAATGACGGAGGTCTTCCTATTGAGAGCGAGTGAAAAGAGCTATGTGTATCCTTCTGCTGCACCTGCCCTATATGGAGTGTTATATTAAAGAAAATCAAGAAAGGATAGATAACTTCACCTCTCTGTGACACATCAGGGTATCCATTAGCTGCAGGAGAGCACGGGAGAGAAAAGGAGAGCGAAACAGAGAGCGGGCCTTCTGTTTTGACATCCATAGACCGGAATATCGCTCCATTGTTTGTTTCTCAGAGACAAGGAGTCATGGATGTGGTTTGAGTGACAGTGAGTGTGATGTACGCTGACGCGCAGAGCTGATTCACATTTCCTCTAATTGCTCCACATTGCCCGATCTTGGCACACATGTAGAGCATGGTAAGAGGCGCCTCTTTTTAGGTTGAAACGGGGAATGCTGTGATTTGGCATACAAAGAGAAAAGGAGGCACAGGGGGTAAGAAGAAGAGCAGGACGAGGAGGAGGAGGTGGAGAAGGGCTGGAAGAGGAGAGCGCTCTATTATTCCTGATAGACTACTCTGAAGGACAGAAAGGTGATGGCCTTGTTTGTACAACTCTGTGGCATAATAATGTCCTGCGTTAAATCTCTGGCCAGTTAAGGCGTAGATGTGGTGTGGGTGCGTTAGATGTATGACATAAGGCACATTCGACCAATCAAGTGTCACGGAGGCAAGCCAGTTTTGTGGAAATAAACCAAATGGAGAAACAAAGAAGGGGACGTGAAGGGTACAAAATAGTGGCAGACATGGCGTCACTTTTGATTCATGGTGTGCTGAAGAGCATTGAGATTGGAGGAAATCCTTGCGGGGGGGGGCCCTCTATCCTTGCTGATGCTATTTTAATTAAATAGTTGCTAGGTTACACATTGCAGAACGACAGAGGTGGGTGGTGTGGCACAGGCGCCTGGGCAAGGGTGTGTGCACGCGTGAATATTCGTGTGTGATGGAACATGTCCCTCAACAAAGAAAGCACATCCCTTTTTTTCCCCCACACCCAATCTATAATAAGGATTTCAAATGTGAGACATATTGACATGAAATACAGTGAGAGCGATTTTACGCTCTCTAAAACTCTCTCCAGCTCTCTCGCTCGCTCTCCCCATATTCGTCTGTCTTTTTCATTTTTTTCCTCTCGCAGATCAGAGGACGGGGGGAAGCCCCCTTTCATCTCTGTGACAGCGCTTTTCACCTCCACTGGTGACTGGTGCTCCTATTGCACACTGGGATGCCAGACAGAGCAGAATGCCACAGGCCCGTGCGCCCTGGCAACCGTTCCTGCTTTAGATGCCTCCCTCGCTCCACAGCGTACTCTGGGAATACGCGCACCCTCCTCCAGCCTCCTTTAGCCGTCCACCCCGAGCCTTCGTCCACAACCTCCAGACAGGTCACTGATGGATGGAGTAGGAGAGCGCAGAGAACCCCTTGATGTTGGAAATAAATCTGACAGGCCCGGATGGATAAGGCCAAGCATTATATTTCTCATTGGCCTCACGCTGAAGTGTGTACGTGTGGAGCGGTTTGTCCTATTTTACTACACCATTTTCTTTACTTTTAACACCCTCCCTCATCTGCGCCCCAGCCCTTCCTTTCTTCTCCTCTATGGCAGCAGAGATAATGCCATAATTTACAGCTATGCATTGTAGAAGATGAATGATAGTTGCTTTTCTTGCTTAATATGCATTCACCACTACCAGATAATAGTCTTTTTGTAGGAATAATAAAAGAAATACCCTCAAATTTTTTTTTAGCATTTTTATGTTATATCCCTTCTCCATAATGTGCTAAAAGTGATGTATAATTTTCAATCTTTCATTAGAAACAAAATTGATAATGATGAAAGTGTGCTACATTTTTCTATAGCTTTTCTTCTTTTTTCATGTTCTTAAGTGAAATATTGCACGAGGGGGGGAAAGTTCGCTTTTCTTTTTCTCCCATAGGTAGTCTCTTGAGTGTATATGCAGCCTGCTTAAGAACAGGGGGAGAAAACCACACACACACACACACACACACACAAATAATTTTGCAGAAATCTTTTTGCAAAAACATCTAGTCTTGATGCATATACAGCATAAATATGTATTCCATGTCTCCCTCACAAACAGCAATTTCTCTTGTAAATTCACACTTCCATGTCTTCTCAGCAGACTGTGTGGTAAAGGAGGCTGGAGCTTCGGTGTGTGTTTGTGTGTGTGTGAAAAGAGGCTGGGTTCCAGTGTCCAGGGCCCGGTTTCCCTTGGGAGCACTCTAAAATACTCCACTGACCTTCCTATCTCCTTCAAATGCAGGTCATGGCGAGGGGTCAGAGGTCACTTGGAGCAACAGGATGTCAGCGTGTGATCTCCGTGCAAACAGGTTCAAATTCGCTCCCCGAACACGGCGGTGCTTTGATTTTCCTTTTTTTGGGCAGGGGGGTTAAAAATGTATGAAAATGACCTAGTTTGTGGTTATTCGGTCAGTGAGTTTTGCAGAAAATAGGTGACACGGTAGTAAATATACAAAACCTTTCTCCTTTTTATATTAGAGACATACAGCGACAGCCAAGATATTACTGTTGAAATATCCTTTCAATATTAGACAATATATCACCAAGTCAACACCACAAAGTATTCTCTGATTGTGAATAGTTTCGACACCCTCCCACCCCCCCCCCACCTTGACAACTACACATCGACTGCATGTTTATGAATCTTAACAGATCCGTGAGGAAACCTGCAGAAGCCACTCATTGCATTTCTGCTAATTGACCGGCTTAAAATAAATTTCTCGCTTTTACCCGGAGCAATGTTCAGAATTTGCAGCCTTCATTCAAATCAGTCTTAGTTCCTGAAAACAGCGCGCAGCCACATTGTCTTAATTAGGAACATAGGCTGGCTTTACAGCAATGTGTGGGAGGACCTGGAGGTTGAAGTGCTCCGTGAATGCAATGTGCATCATCATCCTAATAAAATATAACTTCGAAAATTAACTCTGTTCGACCTGAGGCACGCAAAACAACAGGGTCCACTGAGCTAAAGTGATGCAGGTTTTAGTGGCGTGTGTGAGTCTACGCGTGCGGACGTGTGTATGTGTGTGTGTGTTTATATAAATGCATTTGTGAATGCTCAACCACAAAGGGAGCAATTATGTAAAAAAAAATGTTTGTTACTATATTACTTCCTTTATTGGAGTAGAAGGGAGAAAATCCCCAAGAAGAAAGTGTGATGCATACTTGCAGCTGCTTTGTCCTAGTTCGAGCGCCACATTTGCCAAAGTGCATCAGAGTGTCAGCAACTCAAAGATGAAAAATAGATGAAGACAATAGTGCATTTCTCACAATTTTCCTAATAAAGTGTCAATCAAAAAGCTGCATGAATGACACTAATATCATATGATGCAGCATTCCATATCAAAGATATCACCACTGCTCATCCCTCCCCCTGCACCCCACCATCCTTCCCCAGCCTCCCTTTTGCTCAATCTGAGGCCTGTCCTCCCCTCGTATTATCACCATCATCATTCGGACATGAAAGGAGAGAAACAAGTGCCGCACCGCTGCCAAGGAGAAACCTTGATCTCGGAGCATTTGCATTCTCCACCTTGTTCCAGTGGATGTGTGAACGAGTTACCCAGGTGCTCTCTCATTGGATGGCACTGAAAAACAGGCACTCTGCTAATGCTCCAAACAAGCAGGCTCTCCCACTTCCACCACCCACCCCCAAGACGCCCCCCCCCCCCCTCAGCTCCACATACTGTCACACTCAGCTGGTGGCACTAGAGGGCAGTCCACTCTGTTGGTTTGTATTGTTAAGGCATCTACATACAGTAGAATTTGCCCTGAGGAAAAAACGGGACACAGAATTTTTTTTTTTAAAATATATAATTAATTGATTTATTCATGTGAATCCCTTTAGGAAAAAAAATCTATTACATTTCTGCTTAATGCACTGCTTTTTTTTCACCACAAGACATTAAGCTTTTGCTAATTAATTCGGAATGAACTGTTAATCTTCGACTAAGCAAAGTTTGTCTCGCAAAGAGTGGATTACATATGCAAGACACAGAGTATGAAATTCACTCGCTTTTGGTGAGTTAAGATGCCATAGTGTCTCGGATTCACGAACATACTGACACATCTGTTAGCTCACCTTAGAAAAGATGATGCAAAACTGTACAGTGAATGGGCAGAAGATTCATAATCGCATATTTTGCCCATGTGTTACACTTAAAAGACCAATACTACAACTCAGTAGTACACAACAGTATTAATGTGTCCATCTGTCCATACATCTTCTTTCACTATAGGAATATTAATTGATAAAAAAAAGGGGGGGGGGGGGGGGGGGGGGGGGTGAAACATTCCTGTTTTTTACATTAATATTCAATAGAAGAAATTCCATTAAACCCATGATATGTCGACACACACACACAGATTTGAAGGAGCTATACTGTGGCAGTGTGTCTGTGGCATAGTGTCTATCAGGAGGCTGCTAATTAAAGGCCTACAACAATGAAGCATGGAAACCTCAGAGGAACAGTGCTCATCTGAGATGAATTAATGTAGGAGCAGTGGTGATTACCACGAGGGCAGTCAGCTGTTTCATATTTCTAGCACAAGGCAGCGGACCTCAAATTTTTAACCATGACGAGATGTAAATGTAGGATTTTCATCGTTCCAGTCCCCCCACTCGCGCTTTATTGCGTTGCACTGGTAACCAGTGGAATTTTAACTAAATTATGTCATGGTACATGGAAAGCTTATCAAAGAATACTAATTATGTGCTGGGACGTGAACAATGATGACGATCAGTGAAAAACTGCACAAAGTTATCCACAGCGTTACGCCTGAATGTTGGGTTTCTGTGAGTTGTGTTATTTGCCTTGTCAGTGACTCGGAGAATAAAAATTCTGAATGTTTTGCTTTATGATTTCCTGAAATCGATGTAAATTAAGTTGCCTGAAATCTCCTGTCCTGTTTATGTTCTTTTATCTTACGTGTCAATAAAAGTGTTTGAATCGTTATGTGATCTTTAAAGGTCTCTTATAAAATACCTGACTTTGTGAAATTTAAGGACAAGTTTGTTTTTATGTTAAAATGACCTCCCCTTTCTCTGAAATGTCTGGGTTTTTAATTTATTTTATTGTTATCCAGTTGTTGTCATGCTAATAAAAAGACAATAATTGCATTTAAGATGTTTATTTCATGCTAATATCAGACAATCAAGCTGTAATCAGCATTCAGTTCAGCAGGGAACCTCTGTTTTTCTTATCTTGTTTATGATTTGGAGGTATCGCTATAAAGAATGTAAAAAGAAAAAAGAAACCACCAAAGTAAAAATAGGTCGGGAGTGTTCAAGACACGTGGAGTGCTCTCTTTTAGGCCATTCATGGCACAAGGTCAGGTCGATCACGCAAGTATGGCGGCCGCATCTCACAATCAGCGTGAGGATGGGATCACTTGTCTGTGCGGGACAGAAAGCTCACTATTATAGCTTCGCCCCTTCAGAAGCTTCACAGTTCTTCTGGCTGTGTTAGGGATGGAGGGGTGTGGCGGGGGGAATCAATGCTCCCTTTCCTGAATCGGAGCTCCATGCCGCTCTATGGAGAAGGGACGTCTGTGAATAGGACCCACTCAAGAGGAATAAAGGAACCTCTCCACTGGTTTGTTTTGGAAGCTGTCTTATTGATCTGTCTACCTATGAATGAATGCCATGGCCCAGTTTTCCTGCTCATGCGGATAATGGCACTCAAGGCCTGTATTAACTGGCCTGATGTTGTTCCCAGAGAAAAGAGAGTTTGGGAGCATTTGTCATTTCATCCCTCCATCTACTCCGATAACGATTCCCACAAGAATGGAGACCCCCAAACTAAGAAAAGCAAATCGATGGCCATTGACTGCCTTAATCAATGCCTGCTTACACGAGGACATATTTTATAATTAGAGAGATCCTTAAACACAATTACAGTATGAGTAAACACTCTCATACGAAGCCCTTTTAAGCTAGAAATAAAAAAAGAATTATTTTTAACTTAATCTTTCCGAAGACCTTGAAGATTCAAAACTGAGACACTGTAAATGCAGAGGAAAGCTTTTACTTCCAAAGCAATTGGAGCACTGATTTGGACAGAGGACCTTATGTGCTTACAGTCTTCAAGTGGAGATGAAGCAGCCTCTGTATCCCCCGCCTCCCCCCATGCAATCATGAAGGCCACACCACAAAAACAGCTCTGCAGCAAAAGCCAAGGTGTATAAAAACATCAGCAATTTATTAATTTAGCAGTTTACCAGAAACCACACCTTTTTCCATCACCAAAAAAAAAGTTATTTGCCTATGAGAACGAGCTAAACTGGGAGTGAAACACATAATAAAATGCTTATTGTTCTTTCTAGGGTTCCTGCTGGCATCCTTTGGAAGAGAGAGTCCACAAAAGTGTAGTCTGTGTTGAGCACGTTCCTCTACTACAGTATGGGATATCACCAGAAATGTCCTGTAAAAAAAATGAGTTTCCATCTTTGGTCATCTGGAAACAAGTTTCAGAAGGTGGCATGGCCAGAAAATCAGACAAAACAAAATGCACAAGGTCGTCTTTTAACTTTTCAGAGCTTGGTCTGATCTTCTGACCATAATGAGTCAACTGCATCTTAAGTTTTGATCATTAACCGACGTCCCAGTTGTGTAAAGTTGTATATGAAGCTACAAGGACGTACTAAAAAGGACGAATTAAAGAACATAATTTATTTAAGACTAAACTCTAAAGCAGAAATAAATACATGAAAGAACAACAGTGTGTGTAATTTGCTTTGTGAACCCAGCAATGAATAACAAACACTTTCAATGGTAACACAAACTGAAGGAGCGATGCCCGATAAGGCATCCAGTACTCTTTCGCAACCGATCAGAACCACGCCGTCAAACACAGGTTCAAAGCTGATTTTAGCCCACCACACTCCGACAACGAAAGAAAAGAGTTTGCCATTCAAATGAGAAATGTTTACAGGCCTCAATATGTGTAATAAATACAAAAAAAATACAGATCAATCAATTAAACTGGTCATTAGGATAAATTACAATTTGCTTGAGGGGCAGATTTAGACAGATTAGACAGGAGTTTAAGAAGTACAAGGAGTGAGGGGTGTTAAATCAAGTCATCAAACAAATAATTTCCATAAAAAACAAACAGAAAATCTAGAAATTAGGCAGGATTGATACATTCATTATGTGCATATTCTCCATCCTTTAAAAACACACAACTAAAGCTAAGACTTTTGACATCAGGAGCTTAGAAACGCTGATATGGTGGTTCTGTACAAAACTGAGCTGGAATTTTGAAATTACAGCTCGATTGTTTATTAAAAGCAAAAGGAAATGACAGGCCAGAGAACTGCAGCACCGTGCGATTAATCTGGCGCCACGTACCCAACATTCCTGAATAAACTGGACAATCGCATTGGCCAGTGTGTCATCTGCACAATGACTGCTTGTGCGTTTAAAATCACCCACCCCCGAGAATTACAGCATACAAAGGAACGGTAAATACTTCAATATCGTTACGTGAAGCAGAACTAGTGATTCCCTCTTTTTTTTGTCCTTTTTCCTGTGGGGGGAAAAAAGAAAAAGCAGGAGGCGCGGTGGGGCTCGGGGTCAGACTCACTTGGCACACATTTTTAAAATTAAAAAAACAAAACATTTGTTCTGTTGGAAAAAAAAAGAATACAAATCAAAGATTGTTCTCACGAGGTTAAAATCAATGAATGGATAGAAGTAAAAAGAAACAATATAAAGGCAGTAGCTTATCAACCGTTGCTGACATCGTCTCCTCACCTGACCTTCAGCACAGAGCCTTGTGCTGTAGATGCAGACACAAGCGTGAACCCTGACCCTGTCCCTCCCATTGAATCATCTTCACATCTCCCACATCTTCTAAAAATGGCTCAGTTAACACCAGGAAGATTCCAATGCAAGTATGATATCAAAACTATGCCTTTCTTTAAAAGAGTCTCTCCTCTATCTCAGTTCATTTAGACACATTTAAAGAAATCAGCTTTGAGTCAGCGAGATGTCACCCTTTGAGTCGAACACTGCTTCTCGCTGCTTTTATTACGGACGCCACAACCCGAGCAGCTATTCTGGGAACATCCCAGCCTGTCCCTCCCTCCTCTAACACAGACGCTCACCGGTTAGCAACAAACAGTAAGACTCTTCTCTGAGGCATTGCAGGAAAAAACAAAACAAACCAACAAATTATATTAAGTTTGAAAAATATGTTAAAAGTTTCAATCAAGAGACAAATGTGGACTAAGTGTGGCAATCATCAGTTTCCCACAAATGTAAAAGCACACACGCACACACATAAACAGCTGAGGTGATTGTAGATCTAGATTCAGTGACATCCTTTGGTTTAAATGCAGCTTCTTTAACGTGCATTGGGTTTAGGACCTTGAATATACCCGAAGGACTCTTAGCATCCAGGCCCCTAGCAGCATGTATGCACTCTGTGGTTTAAATAAGCCAGACTCTTGCTGATGTGCACAATGCTGCAAAGAACCTGCATTTTCTAAGCAGAAGATGTCAAAAACCTGAAGATGCTGATGAATTAAACTCATTGCATGTGCTCTGTTGTGAACAGTTACCATGGATTCAACTCCCCTCACAAAAAAATGATGTAACTGATCAGAATTGCCACACCGATTTTCACCTAGTAAAATTAATTAATTCTATTGTATTTATTTATTTTTACAGCTCTTCCGACACACTGCTGATACCGATTACTCTTACAGTCTTGTTAAGGTTTAGAAATGTTCTTGACCAGATCAAAAGTTGTGGTCACATGTAAAAACAATGTCAGAGTTCATGGTCTATGGAGGAAGCACTGGAAGTTGAACCAGGAGCTCTGAGGATATGACTGAAGTTATTGTACTGGTGGTCAGAGAGAAGAAGGAAGGGAAAGGGGGGCGGATGTTGAGCTGTAAGTAGGCCTCCATTTGCCCCCCCCCCACTCAGTCCTTTTTGATCAGGCTGTACACATTAGTTGCACTGCGGTTGTGTGTGTGTGTGCAGCTGGAGGGGGGGGTTGATGACACCAGTGGCCTGGTGATGCTATGCCGCCATGAGATACTGATGGTAGAAGAGGCCAAACAGGGAGGTGGAGAAAAGGCAGGCAGCAATCCACCAAGTGAAGAAGGAGAAGAGGCCCCGGAAAAGCAAGGGGCTGAAAACAGTCCGCAGGCCTCCCAGGGCCACTGAGAGCTGAGCTACTGATGCTCGGGCTCCTATTTCTATCACCGTAGCTGCTGTTGGTGCTTCACCCATTATAGAGTCCGAGTTCATTTCATGGGTGCAAGGCAGGTCTTCTTCATGATAAACCCACCAGGAGTGACCACCTGTAATAATTGAGGAAAATGGGAGGGGAAAAGGAAATATAACCTGAAGTTGGAGGAAAATGTGATATTTTAAACATGAAAAAATATATATTTACCAAGCAGTAGATGACTCACCTAAGGTTTTTAGCAGCAAGGTTGTGTGTAGCAACATCACCAGGGGTGCCACATATTGTAGTGCAATAACACACAAATAGTAAAAAACACGTGCAACCTAGGTGAAAAGTAGACAAGAAAAGCACCGTTACAATAAGCTTTTTACACAAAATGTTAACACAATATCGTTCCAAATGTTTTCAACTAAGCTCATAAACTCACAGCAGCTTTTGTTTCTCTAAGCCCTATTTCATGTAGGGCAAGGACACATCGTAACAGTAATAATGAATTGATAGATCAAGCAACATCAGCAATAAAACATCTTCACATTTTAAGAGCATTTCAGTCATAAATAAAAATATTAGTTAACTACAGGGATCAGTTTTTTTGTCTGTTGTAGACTTGAATCTAAAAATCTTAACGGGATAAAGCGTTTTGTTCTATCTGTAGTTGTAGTATATTATTCAGGCTTCTTAATTGCTTCGCCTCTGCAAAACCAGCATCTTAGATCAACCTTAACAACACAGTCGCACTAAGGAGAACAGTGATTGCAAACCTTGGCAAAACCAAAATTAATAGGATCGTGTGCAGTGAACCTGCTGCCTTCACAATGGCTGCTTTGTAGACTGCAACTATTCGCAATCTGTGCGATCTTCAAAGTTAAATTTCTGTCTTGATGCACCAAAGTAACAGCAATCAGTCTGCTATCAGTCTGCAGCTGAACGGAGTCAAGTTGGAAATTGCAATAACTTTGATAAACTGGTGAAAATCACCTGTTGCACATCTGTTGTGTAAACCAGAAATCTGTCTGAGAGTGACTGCAGTTTGAGACTGCACCCAATGGGAAAAAATTCAAAGCAATGACTGGGCAACTACTCATTTCATTCCATATGCCATAGGTGATGTAATCTAAACACTCTGAATCCCTCGTTTCAGTGCTCACCTTAAGTCGAAACGGGTAGTTGCATTTTCTTACATTAAAAAAACAGAGTCGTAATTGATTAATAATGATCAATAATTATGACTAATATCATGGGAAAAACAAAAATTGCCCACCATCTTCTGCAGGTCCACAGTACTTATCCGTCCAGCTTCCTTCTTCATCTGATCCACACCCTTCTGGGCCAAGTTGAGGTAAGCCTGCAAGTGATGTCTCATCATAGCAAGCCGCAGCACACACATCAGTACGATCGCCCATAACCGCAAAGTATCATACGTCTGTTCAGTCATCCTGACAGTAACAGAAAGACAGGAGTGAGAAGAGGGGGGATGAAAGGATGGCAGTCCCCCCCCCCCCCCGGCACACAAACTCAATACATCATGTAGCCGCTGTGCCATTTGGATGGTAGGTAAGAATGCTGAGACAGAAAGGAAAGACTGTAAGAGCAAAAAGAGTAATACACAACAAAAAAAGAAAAGTAAGAGAGGGTGAAATTGAGAAATTAAAAAAATAATGAAAAGGGGGCACTGTAACATGAAATAGGACTTAATCAGGTTTGAGTCGCTGTCAACAGCAGGAGAAAGTTCAAGACATGACAGAATTCAAACTTGTGCCACAAATGAAATACACAAACTCAAAATAAACAAAGAGAAGGTGGAAAAAAGGGGCCTTCTGTCAGGCGTGACTAAATTTGTTTAAAGTCCAAACAGAAAATGCGTGTACTTGTTGTCACTTTATCTTTGCACTGAATACAATCGTTATCTCATTTTTGTACATTCCTTTCTCACAAATGGCGTTGCTTTGTTTACATCTGTTTCGCACTACAAAAGGACACAATTGCTTTTATTTATTTATTTATTTTTTTTTATACCTTGACAATGACGTCTCATCTCTGAGTGCCAGGTAATTAGCTTTCTAGATATCAAGGCAGTTGAACTGACTTCCCTTCCAGAGTACGGATCCGTCAACGTGATGTGTGAGACTATAGACTTCCGGGAGAATCATGATGAATTGTTTACACAGACTAAAATGTGGGCAACAAACTAGTTTACATTCGAGTTTTGTTCATATTCAGCCAGCACTGTGTTTTATTTACAAAGTCAACTTTGGACTATGATGATGTTCAAACCGGTCCAATTACTAAACTACTTATTTGATGTTGAAGTAAAAAAATAATTCCTTACGGCTCTAATTCATCCAGTTACAACACAAAGCTTAAACTGTATTTACGAGCACGGAACATGTTACTACACAACGTGTCCCATATCTTTACTTACAAAGGCACACTCTCCTTTCCCAGAGTGGGGTTCATTATGTAATCCTTGGTAATAGGCTTCACCCACAGCAGGACCATGATGAGAGGGGACAGGAAGTTGATATGAAGCAGAGTCCTACAGAAATAAACACAATACTTAAAACCAAGGAAACTCATTTCCCCCCCTTCAGAATCATCTATGAATTCATACATTATAGAAAACTGAAGACATCAATGAAATAATCAATTTTTAAATGTTAAGACTGCGAGAAATAAAGTCCACACTACGAACATAACTTTCCCCGCGAGTGGTGAGAAGATAACCAAGACACACATTTCGAAGGAATGGAGATAATCCCTGCTGGTGACAGGGTCTGAAGATGTAAGCTCATGACACTTAAGTAGGGGAATGGAAGAGGAAGCCATTTTGGGGAGTCTGCTATGCCAAAGTGGATTATCTGAATGCGATGTGCTCCCTGCTCTGTACCCCCTATCATGGTCAGAGGCATCCCACCCAGTGAGTTCTGAAATGGAAATCTGCCTCAATTGAGCAAGCCTTCATCTGACTTGCAGGGTGCTCTCTTAAATTTGACACACTCTGAATAGTAGGAGACAAGTATTACCGGGCTGCACTTGTCCTCTTGATAGTCCAAGATAGGATAGTTTAATAGTTAAGCATTGTTTTTGTGGCCAATTTAAGCACATCCCATATGAAACAGGTCTAACGTAACAAATACATTAAACAAAGGTTAGAGGAAATCAAAAACACTGTCTTACCTCAAGGCAACGAGTAACTACATCTGGAAGGTCCATTCTTTCATTTATTAATATATTTTGTATATTTTGTAATGACACCAGAGTGGCAAAAAAATCTGTATAGAGACCTTCAGCCATTGTTTACAGGCTCATCTCTATCTGTTCTTCACTGGAGGGATTCTGCACGACACAGCCACAAGTGTTCCTTGCAAGGTCCACGTTAAACACGACGGGCCCCATCTGATCCAAACAAATTCATTTTGGTTTAATCTGCCCAAAGAATAGGCTGCCAATATGAAGCAGGCTTCGTTTCATGACTGTCTGCAAAGTTTAATCTTGCAAATAATACTAGGTAATCAAAAACTCTAATGCAACTTCTGCTCCAACATTTGCTCAGTATCATCTACGGAGTAGAGAACTGAGTAGCTCAGGGCTTACAGATTAATGAAAGCAGACTAAACAAGGTCAAAAATGAGAAAACTGCGGTAACAGAAGGTTCTTTATAACCATATGACCTTAATTGTAAACTATCTTGTTCCAGCAGCCACTTTCTTTTTCAGTTTGCTACTTTGAGTACTGAATTTGTACATCTATCCTTGAAGAGCTACCTCGTCAGGCCAGGACTCTGCAGTCTATTTACACCTACAGGCCAGTGGACACGCTTTCAATGATGAGGATGTACACATCCTGGACAGGGAGGAACGCTGGTTCGAGCGCGGAGTCAAGGAGGCCGTTTACGTGAAAAGGGAAAGACCATCTCTGAATCGAGGAGGGGGTCTGAGGGTACATCTTTCGCCATCTTACAATGCTGTGATTGCAGCCATTCCCCAACTCTCTGTGATGGTGCTCAGGGTCATTGATCAATGGTTATGAGAATTTGCTTAATTATGATGAAGGAACTGACCTCCCAGCCTATTGTTCCTTTAGTGGTGCTAGTTTCAGGCATTGTGCAAATGTACTGTTTATAAGACTGGGGAAACCTGCAGTCAGCTGAGACTGAAGAAGTCACTTGGATGAGCGACGAAACGTTTTTCCCACTGAATACGCTACGTCCAGATGAACAGAATCAACTTTCTATCTATCCGTTTTGTTTGTAACTCTACACGAGATTAAATACTTTACAGCTCCAAATAGCACAGTTATCTTACCAGGTGAAACAAAGAAGCATATTTTTAATTGATATTTGTCTGCCAGCAATGCTACATAAAAACTAAAAGGAAAAATTTTATAAACTCTAGTGATACTTTTTTTTAAAACTGTAAAACGGAGTATTGGTTCTTTGTATTTCTAGTTTTAAGATCAAACATTTAACATCTAAGGGGTATACGTATTATTGCTGTCTATAAAAAGGGCTACTGACGTATCTACAAAGCACAGAAGACTCACTGTGTAAATTTGGTTGTAGTTAGGTTGAGTGCATCTAGGTGCATTTGGGCCAACCGTAGACCAGGGAAAGTTAGAAACGCTCCGATCAGAGAGCAAAGCAGTGCCAGGATCAACTTGAAGGTGAGCTTAGATATGGGACCCCTGTGAAAGAGAAAATCCACGTTACTTATAACGGTCATTTTACAAGTCGTAAAGAATCTATGACAGCGGAGGAAAGAAACAACAACACTGATGTTACACTTACTGGGAGTCGAGGCCTTGGTGCTCCAGAAACTGTTGAGCGCTGTCAGAAAAGTTTTCAAAACCTAGAAAGGAAGGCGTGTTCAACGGTGAGCAATATTTTTATTACACAAAAAGAAAGCTATGGTGCAGAACTGACCTGTCTCCAGACCAAACTCCAAGTAGTTTTCAGTGACAATGAGAATGGCCATGGCTTTAACAAAAAAGAAGAAAGCAAAAGTAATGCAGAGTGAGCGCTCGCCGCTTTCTTCCAGCTTGAAGTAATGGGCAGTTAGAGAAAAAAGCGTCTTACTGTACAGTGCACAGTTAAGGAAAACATCTCAAGAAGCACAATGACATAATCAGCTAAGACAAACTACTTTGCCTAAACTTTATCCTTTTGTCAAATTCAAAAGAAATACACAACAATATGCGATGAACAACGTGGATATTCACCATGCAAACTATTTTTCCTCTTTACAGAAGAACACAGTCTGTGGATACTGAAAGACCCGTGTGAACCCTCACTCATTTAAAGTCACACAAACCCTGCTAGCTGGTATGTGTGGAGAGTGGATCTCTGGTGCTTTGGCACCGCTGCATATGACTGAAGTGATGAAAATATTTATACTATTTTGCAGTGACTTTGCTCTGATGTTCACAGAGATGAAATCCTTGGATTCTGGAACATATAAGGTTACAGTGTGGCATTCAATCTCTTTCACTCAAAATCAAGAATAGCATTCAAACAAGTGGGTTTTCTTTTTACCTGTCCAACCTTCATTTGTACTATAATGCTCACTAGATAAAAGTTAGCATGAGGCTCTAAGAGGAATAAGTTTGAACTATGATGTAGGGCGTTACAATCAAAGGTGGCTTGCTAACACTGGGAGGATAAAAGGGAGATTTTTAAGCAGGAATTTACATTTTAGTAAATAGATTTAAAAGGTAAATACCATCAAATGTGCATACTTGCAGAATTCCAGTAATTCCATTACTTTCAGTAAATAGTTGAGAGAGCTGTGCAGCTGACCTCCAAGGCAAGAGTCTTAAGGACTCTATCAGAAAAAAATTAAAGGCATTACTTTGAACATAACGTGAACTCCACAGAGTTCACAGCATGTGTGCACATTTGCTATATGTATAAGTGACATCAAGTGACATTATGTATGAGATCAGAGCTGTTCTACAGTATGGCAGCCACATGTAGTTTGGCCTACTTTCGTTAATTAAAGGCCATGCATACTCTGACAGCTGTGATGGAGCTCTGGACTACAGATGGCCACTTTGAAACAAATTATTTAACTGTAGCTTCTAAACTGTGACAGTTCACCTGTCTAATGTGAAGAAAAACACACAAGGTGATCTGCTGTTAGAGATAGAACAGATTTACTGATCTACTCCTACATGTGTAAATATATGCAGCACTTTTGCTTTGGAAACCCTCACAGATGGCTCCCCGTTTGATGCTGTAGAAATGTCATAAACTCAGAAAAAAATACTTAAATTTCACCAACATCATACTTGAAAGGCATTCTGTGATTCTGGAGTTGTCCGTGTATACCTCTGGCAGCTGAAAGCATACAACTTGTCTTTCGCTCTGTGTAAGATGAGCAACTCACAGGGATGCAACGGAGAAATGTACAGACAGAAAGGAATCGTAATCATGAGCTTGCCTGTAAAATTGAATGCATGCAGTTTAACCCTGTGTTGAAAGTGATATGTAAATTTTACAAGGTCCGCCCTCATAAGACTGTTGACCAGGTCCTCATTCAGACATGAAGCTGACGTGTGCGGATGCTGTCAGATTAATGAAAAGGAGAGGTTATGAGAGTATTTAAACTTGTCACCAGGGCTGAAATGGGGAAAAAACTGAAATCATGTGTCGAATTAACACATATCCCCTCATCTTCAGCTTTCATCAGTTTCCTTTTCCCCAGGCATACCAGTATGTTGGGCTGTGAAAATTGGGCCTCCAATCGCCAGTGCAGGCAGGAAATGACACACCGTCTGACCACAGTGAGCCACATCTGACCTGGAGAACTGGAAAGATTGATCCCCTTGGTCGGTGGCAAGGATAATGTATATTATTCAGCACAGCAAATAGCAGGAGGACGATAAAGGCAATGGGAATTCGAACCAGGAGAATCTTTACCTCTCATTTCAGTGCCATTAGTCTCCTCTGTTGCATTTACATAGCACATTGAATCTCTGTTATAGACATGTTAACCTATGTTGACCTACATATTTCTTGAGTGGCCACTTATGATCGGATCTGAGCTGCCCAATCTACATCTAAATAAACAAAAAACACTGTTTCTTCACGTTTTTTGCCCAAGATAGCACACTTGTAACAATACTGCTAATGTTGAACTGACCATCATTTGATGTCAGACTATCATTTGTGGTGTCAGAACACAAAAGTCTTGATAACGATGTATAATCA
Source organism: Maylandia zebra (assembly GCF_041146795.1). Classification (NCBI taxonomy): domain Eukaryota; kingdom Metazoa; phylum Chordata; class Actinopteri; order Cichliformes; family Cichlidae; genus Maylandia; species Maylandia zebra. The sequence continues at coordinate 18,453,312 of NC_135178.1, read as the reverse complement.
TAACACCGTCTAACGAGTTCTAATGAATCCTAATGACAAAGCAGCCACTATCAAGTGTTAGGTTTGATCTTCTGACATGTTTACATTTGGTGGTCTAATGTCACAGTTAACAGGAAATAAAGAGTTTGGACTGCATTATTATTTTTAACAAAAGTCTAAGTAAAGGCAACACAGTATGTGTAACCGGGCAACACCAGCAAGCACTAAACGTAAAATAGAAAATTGCTTAAAAAAACCGGTGCAACATGATGAACAGCAGGTGCTGTACTGATGATTGCCTATGACAGTCCTTCATATAAAGTTGAAATGTGCTAATGAATGAAAGAATATTTTTGTTATGCTAAATTTTATAATTGTGTAACATTTTCTTACTGTCAGCATATTATCAAATAAAAAGCTAGTTCACACAACAACACTGAAAAAAAAAAAAAGAATTAATAAAACGTAAAGACTGACTGATGTAAGGATACACAACAAAGGCGAGTACTAGTAGGCACCAGACCACACTGATGTTCATCTCTCCCGAGGGCTGAGCCACACTGTAGTACAGCTCTGTTATCAGATAAACCACAGTTGCTGCTACTGTGAAATCCACAAGCCACTGGAACTCTGGGAAGTAGTGCAAAGCTGCGGACATAAAGTACATAATTAAATCAACACTTTCAATTACAAAACAGATTGTATTGCACAGTATTTACAGGCTGTGGGAACAAACAGTCAAGTTACCTAATGTGTCCACTTCTGTGATGCATTTCGTCTCCAGCTGTAAGTCTATGTCCTTGGGGACTGTTAGGGGCTTACTGTCTATGTGACCATTGTACTTCCTTGAAAAGGAGTGACAGAACAACAACTTGGGTGAGAAAGGGAGAAAAAAAACTGGAACAGAGTCAAGATTTATGGTAAAGCATTTTTAAAGGAAAAGAAACCGGAATAACAGTAGTCTGAACTGAAAACTCTCATCTGAACTCTCTTTTAGGCAAGAAGAGAATCCATGACAGCTAAAAGCTTTACTTATGAGATCCAATGCAGCTCAAGCATTCAAAATTTCATTACCAATACTAATGTACTCTCCCACGACCCAGTGTGGCAAAATGTAGGCAACTCTAAATCGCTAATAACAAGTGAATGGAGAGCTGCTCTTTAATGTTGAAAAACTGTCTGAGGGCCTCCTTAGTTTTGGACTGCTGGCTGAACAATACCATTCTAAGACTCAAAGACCAAACATGCCCTAGATAGATTTAATTTCTGAGGCACCTGACAGGAAAAAAGGGGCTCAGCTACACCCCTGGCTGAGGGAGTTGGACGCTTAACAAAGAGAATTGAGCTGCATGGCACGAGCTGGCCAAAGGACAGTGGTCCCTCTTTTTCTTCTAGAGATTACTGAGCATGTGGTGATGATAGCCTTGACCTGCCTCATACAGGGTCAAAGAAAGGACTGTGTTACAAAAACCGCCTTAAGTTGAGAGATGGACACCATGTGGAACAGTAAGGATTAACCGTCACCGGTGACTTTAAATTCACATTTAAAATGAACAGTACAAAGGCAATTCGTTTGTATGGCCCAACATACACCTGCAGCTCTAGAAAAATGAATAGCATGGGTTTTTTTGTTTGTTTGTTTGTTTAATGCAAAGTAGTCTCAAAGCAAAATTTGACACTTCTAGTATTAAGGCTTGACATCTGACCCCTTTGAATTGATAATGCCTTTTAGATTTCAGAGATGATGCAATTCTTTTCCCCTAAAACAGTCCAAATAGTAACACCTACCCCCCTTAAATGTCCAACTTTCCTCATATCCACTGGACAGGACCACTTACATGAGCTGTTCTTAAACCCAATGAACAGCCATGGAGGAACAAACCAGAAGGAAATCTGTCTATTTTATCTCCTTACTTCAAAAAATCCTTAAATGAACCACATAAACACATCTTTGGCACCTCCTCTTTGCCTCTGCTATTCCCCGCTACCAAACAATAGCCTTCATTCGCACCCTTCCTTCCAACCTACCTGTCTTTCCTTTTCTGTCCTTTTTGTTTCCCAGCTAAGCTCCTCAACTCATCTTCCGTAGGGTGCTGGTACCACCGCAAACTGCGAACAAAGAAAAGAACAGCCATGTGACTTTGTACTCAGAGTAGTAGACGGGGAAAAAAGACAGTTTTAAAGCACGTGCAAAGTACATTTGTGACAAAGACACAGCCATTCTAACACACTCTCTCACACTACAAGAAGACTGTTGATTTATGTATCTATGTATTTTCTAATTTATGTGTTCCAGGTGCAGTATGTTAGTTTTTTTCTAACAGGAGCAACAGTTGGTGCTACACTGTGTATTTCTATATGTATCCTTTTATTGTATTTTGTTAATTTCCCCAGTATACCCCCCTTCTTTTTTTCCTGCCTGTCCTGCCTTAGAAATCGTCATACTATACCACATATAATGAATAACCAAAATAACACAAATAGAAATAAATAAACAGATAAAAGATTCACATGTTGCTGTTCTTGCAAAAGCAAAATGTGTTTGGCACATTTAAATCATAATTCTGATTGTAAAAGCTGCCAGACAGGACAGGATTTAAAAAAAGGAAAGAAAAAGAGAAAAAAAGCACGCACAAAGGAAAAAAAAATGACTGACTGTTGCTAGATTTGATGTACATTTGCTAAGACACCCAGCATAAAATAGTATATGTTGACTATGAACTATGGAAGGCATAGGCAAGTAATTTGGGGTTAAACATGTACCATAAGAAAACTGGGGACTATATAATCAATTGTTCATTCATTTCCCTTTCCCAACAATCAAAGACGATTCGTCTACTGTTAAAACTTTAAATTGCCTTACATTACTCTTCAAAAATGCTCTTTTAAGTGGTGACATTAAGTCTAGATTGTATGAACATGACTCAAAGCCTCAATTTATAACATCTCTAAGCTTTATGATGAACTTAGAGAACACAAAAGCGCGCACTAACCAGACATATCGCAAAGATTCACTTCACATAAGCGACGCTAATACACATCTAAAATGCATTTATAAGAGCTTTTACAACAGAAAGAGTATTTGTCCTTAAGGACTAAGCTTGAAATAAGACCTAATTCAGGAGCATCCCTTTAAAGACAAAGACCCTCCTTAACTTTGTTTAGAAACTCTCTTGTTAGCGCATCTTGAGAACTACTGTGAGGTGGAGGAGGATAGAAGGAGCAAAGCTTGCTTTTTTTACATTCTATATTTATTTACTTATTATGGAAAAAAGTAATTGCAAAATATTCTGAGGGGACAACGCTCTGCTTAGGGCAAACAGTTCTGAAAATGTTGCAACGGTGCCCTAAAAAAAGCTTATTAATTATTAAAGATGTTCCAAAAAGCAGTTTTCTCAAAAACATATGTGGCACTAGTTAGAGGAAATGAAGCGCACCCTATTTCTGTCCTTTCAGGTCACCCCAATATTTTGCCGACCTTTGGTCTTTGATCAAAATGCTTCCGAAAGCTTTAGAGTCTGAGTAAACATTTTGATCCCGATTGTTTGGAACCCTTTTTGAAATAAACTTCCCAGGAGGCAACTAAACTGCCTGCAGCACTTAAAGAAACAGCATGTAAGAGAGTCTACATTACCTGCCACTGCAGAGTAGCCATCTTGCCAAGGAATAATGAGGTATGATTTTCTGAATTACACTGGCCATTACCATGGTAACCACAAGCTGCACACCGATCACACCCTGTGGAAAAAGGATTGGATTTAAATCACATTTAAAGAAAGAATAATTACGCATGCCATACAGCCGCTACAAAACAAGCTCAGCATGACCTAGAGGTTCATCGCTTCAGTATTATTTAGACAAGCCCAGCTACACCTAAAGCTACAAAATGTGTAGAATGCGAAAATACATCATTTAAAAGGCCAACAGAGATTTACAACCAAAGGGGCGCTGTGGCAGTCTTTTACTGTTCATTAAAACCAGAATACTGACATCGTAAGTGCTTTAACATCATTGACACCTTGATTTATGTGTCTTTTTTGACACTCTGGTTAATGCTACTTCAACACTTGTTTGATTGGTAAAGCTACAATTTGCAAGCAGCGGTAGATGTGATGGAACAGTAAAGACAGACAGAGAAATCTTCATCTTATAGTTACTGAAAACCTTTTTTTCCTCTGTTTACCACCTAAGCAGTAGTCCTTTTATGTACAACTCTGGTTGTATTAGGCCATCATAACCAGCCAGTCAGTTGCATTATTTCATAGTACTGCTTGATGTTTAGTATTTGTTATTTATTTAATTCATTAGATCAGGAAATAAAGAGAAATGTATTGCATTTATGCAAATTTAAAGGTTGTAAGAAAGCTTGTAAAACATTTTATAATGACCAGAACTGATTAGTCATTTACTGTGCCTGTCTCTTCTTCTATATCACAATTAAACACAATCTTGTAATGTCTTAAGTGAACATAGAAGCTAGAGTATAAAAAATATGGGGTGATGTGTAACATTTAAATAAAGCAGACTCCAAATACAATTTTTCAGATACAATTTTAAAGCCTATTTTTATTTGAAAGCAGCACAAAGGCAACAATTCAATTGAAACTGCAAAGATTTCTAAGAAAATATGTATTTTCTTTGAAATCTCTGCTCATTTGTAATTTCATGGCATCAACACCTTATGAAAGGTTCCCCACCATTTACCTGAAATAAAAGGAAGTCACTGAAATTGTTTTATATAGAGTCACCAGCCCATAAAACTTCAAGCACTCTCGTAACTTCAGCATACATCCCCAGCTGGCTGGCTAATTCAAATATCTGCTTATTTAAAAACAAAAATAATAATATTTTGTTTTACAGCATTTTAACAAAGTGTTGTACTCTGTAAGTAACCTAGGTTACTTCACTGTGATGTGATTTTAAAATAACTGACATAAAACTGCAGCACTTTTTGGAACATATAAAAAACAAAACAAAACAATGTTACTCTTTAATTTGTTACTTAAACATCCAATCAGAAAAAATCATCCATGCATCCACTTTCTTAACCACTTAGCTGATTTAGGTCACATGCTACAGAATACTGGGTACACCCTCAATAGTTCACCAGCCCAGTGCAGAACATGGTAAAATCAAAGAATGCACAATTAAGCTTAAAATGATTTTGCAGTTTAGAACATTTTATTTTCCTAAAAGCAGATATCTTTTTAATATTTTACTAGGTTTATAATATATAATATAATAATATTAGTGTAAATGTAATTTTATCTTGACACAAAACACAACAAGCTATTGAATTCTTGCTCTAGTTGCCGGATGTTGAATTTTATTGCGTTTTGGTTCATTAGTGCTAGCCTACTCCAGACATTTCATTTTTTTTATTAAAGGTATTTAATTTGAGATTAGTTTCTGTACTGGGTCATTGCGGTCAAGCGTGTGCAGGCACAGATATCAATGGTTCCTACTGATTGCCAAAGAGAAGCCAACCCACTGATCTAAGCCTACATTGAGAGGATAAAAGCGCAGCATGATGGGAACGATTCTGGCTCCTTAAGCCTAAGTGAATATTGATCCAAGTGTGCCAGGTTGCTATTAAGCTTCTTGCTTAATCTTTGGATACCTTACACAGAAGCAAAGGCTCATGGCAACACAGACATTATGACAAATGGTGCAGAAAAAGTGGCAATTAATTTACTCTTATTGTATTTTTTAATGTTTACTTTAAGATAATTTATTATAACTTAAATTGTAGATTATGAAGCAGTAACTCTGATAATCCAACTTGGAATGGGAATCTGTTTGGAGTGTCTGCTTGTTGCAATAAAAATGTCAATATTTGTCACCACTGTACCAATACTCCTATTGATTTTTCTTCCAATACATATCTTTTTTCACACTGCTAAAGAATATAGGTAATAAGAAATGCTATCACTTTATAAGTACATTCACAACAAATGATTTGTGAATCATTTGGAATGATCATGATTGATGTATTGATGACTTATTAAATGGAGATGCAAGTCACAGTTATACAGATCAGCTGTACGCTTAATGGCCTAAGAATAATGTATATAAATACATACATGAATGTATGCACTATATCTACAGAGCTGAGTAATCTTTGACAGTTTATTTAGAGAAACGATGTGAACCACCATACTAACATTTTTCAGTGATCTACACTCAATAAGAAGATGAGAGGCCTGATGAGAATTTAGAGGAAGAGGAACCTTGACAACATACAATCTCCAGAATAACATCTTGACCAGCTGGCAAGTGGCTGCTGGTGGTTGCCAGGTAAAACTGGTCAAAAAGAGTGTAATTGGGTTGGTTACTGACATATTGCCGGGACTAAAAAGTAGTTTACATAGAAGACACTGACTTGTTTGCAAACACTTGCCAAGTTCTAATCGAGTGTCTCTTCTCACAGACAGATGGGACTTTTGTGTGTTGTTTTTGTTTTTTGTAGAAACAAACATGATGCAGCATAAAGGGGGTTCCCCACCAAAATGTTTTTGTCTGGCGCATTCAAATATTTTAATTAATAAAGTTTCTAATAAATGTACTTGGAATATTAGCAAGAAAGAAAAATGCATTATATACACTTATAATGGCCTGTAGGTATCAAATACATCAAATCAAAAAATATTATGAGCTCAAACTAAATTTGAAATAGGTTTCACTTACAAAACTGCATGCTGAAAAACAACTAGAAATTGATAGCTAGACAACCAGAGATTAAGAATGACAAAGAATTCACATTTGGGCTTACACGGTAATCCTCAAATATTTTAAAGTCATCTGAGTTTACATTATCAACAATTTAAGGCTAAACATAACCCTGTGCCCTGATTGGAATCCACTTAAAATTTACATAAAGCCATAAAGATTATTTTAACATACTAATGGTCAAAGAGTTTTAGCCGCAACAATGACAACAAACTGATTCTCTTTATATTTTAACCTTCAAAACATGCAAACATGCAATTTCTGCAATGTTACAACTCAATGTAAGTATCTGAAAATAAATAGCATTTGATGAGCTTTGTTTACAGCTAGCTGAAAGTGTTAAACAGACATCCGCTTCCAAGTTTGGACGACAAACATTTATCACAATGACAAAAAGCAACACATATTACTAGTAAATGTATCGCCAAGCAGGACCGGACTAAATAGCAACACACCTGTCTCTGAGTGATGGTTAAACCCATGTCAGGGTGAACTTGGTGTGTAAGGAGGAAATGAATAACACCTTGACAGCACAAGTGATACTGGCAGACATATACATTGGACCTAGATTTTATATTGGTCATGGGAATCCCTAGTGTCACCCAGCATGGGGTAAGCTTCAAAAGCTGAAGTCAATACCTCTTCTGGACTCACATAGAGGAGAGTGGGTGCCATTTATTTGGCAATTATTCTCACTTAGATGTGACGCGTGACCAAACACAACCTCTCTCACTCGGGACATTTTTTTTCATGTGAGTAATGGTCATGCTATATAGGTCAAAAGCACACACTCTTAGTTTGGTGGATGCTGACCACACTCTGTGGGAGACCTGCAAGGATCTCAGGCCTGAGGGAAATTGAGCCAGCATGGACTCCCTTATCTTGCCCAGTCCGCTTGACCCCCTCCACAGAACAACCAAATGAAATCTGTAGGGGGTGGGGAGTGGGAACTGCAGCGATAAACACTATCTGTAAGAGCTCAAAAACCTCACTACTATTTTACAGATGAAACTAACTTTGAAGCAGTGAAACCCTGTACTGACCAGCACTTCTCCAGTGTCATTCATCTTCACTATATACTGCTGGGTGTATTTAAAATCTTCAGCTAGTGAGGGTTCCAGAGGTCCAAGAACAAAGTTTGTAATATAAACATTGCAGCATATGATAGAGATGTTCCATATGTTGATTATAAAAACAAGTCTAATAGTAACACTAGATACTTGATGAATGAATCAGGGTGCGAATTACAGAATGCAATATACAAGGACGGTACAATGCCTATTCATTGTGTCAGTACAGCAAATCCACAATACTTGATGCACTACATGATGATTACCTATAATACACTGCAATATATTTGTGAATTTCAATATTTGCTGCATTGTGTTGTCATTATATTCAATTTTAATTATGCGTCCAATTAATTATTCCTGTATGCTGGTGTCCATCATTTTACTCATGCAAGTAAACTTCCACTACGTTTACCTCCCCTTATCAGTAAGCACCATCATGAAGAGACGGGAAGTTGACTCTTGTAAGTCAAATTGGTGTGGTGAGGGGGGGGGGGCGTAAAAGTCAATTCAGCTCTTAACCTTGAGCCAACCTTTGAAAGTATTTTGAAGGTTACTACAACTTATCAACTAACCAAATATAGATAAACATAGTTATAGAACTGTTAATAAGCATGTTAATACTTAATGAGTCAGTCACTTGTTAATGGTTAGTTCAAGAAGTTCAGACTCAGTTCTGTGCCTTTAAGGCACATCACAGCAGATACAGTCAGCTGCATTAACCAATGAAGATACAAATTGTACCTGCAGGAGGTTATGCAAATTCTATCTCTATTATTTTAAAAACCTTTCCTTTACTCTGTTTCTTTTTTAAAGAAGGCAAAATCCTTTCAATAGCTTTCAATAGGAAATACATTTTCATGTTTGACACTCCATCTTACTTTTACTTAGGTGATGCTGTGTTAGAACTTGAGATACTTTTATAAATCCACGGCTATTGATCCAATAAGGACTGCCCAATCGCTTGACTTATATAAATATAAATGTCATTACAATTGTACGTACAGCGGGGTTGAATTTATAATTTAATGTGAAAAAAATGTTTTGGGGGGTAGTTTTCATCTCCTTCCCGAAATTATCTTGCCAGCTGAATGGTAAGCTAACTGCTAATTATATGGTATATACGACCTACCTTCAAAGTCCCATATGCAAAACTAGTAAATGACAATAACTGCAAACAGTGTATGTGAGTGGACCCTACTTAACAGCATAACATATATGTATATACTATATAATATGTACTACTCCATTCACTACTCTGCTGTCACCGTTTTAACTTACAAGCTACACTGACCTGCCGACTACAAGCATTTGCTCTGGCTAGCAAGCTAAGCTAACATCCCACTGCAGTCACAATAGCAAACGGCACAAAAAGTAAAACGCTTCAGAGTCAAGGTAAACATTTACATGAAAGCTGATGTTAGAGGCTGGAGACCTATCAAAGAAGTGAGACAAAACATATATAGCGTTGCGTTCAGGTGCTCGCTGTCATACTCACCATGTTGATGCAGTGCAGCTAAAACGAACTCTACCCCGGCAACACTGAGCTCTCCGACTCGGAAATCAAGCGGCGAGGAGCACATAAGCGCTTCCTACGATTCTAATACACAAAAAGAAGAGGTTTCTCATTCAATTTGTCACCGTATCTGTTCATACACTCCTACATTGTCAAGAAAAATCAATGGATTCTGCCTCCGCTCCCAAGTATTTTCAACTGCAGTAGAGGTCACATTAAAACTCTGGGTAAGGAGGTGTCCACAGATGTGCCTGTGTGCCGAACGTAAAGTAGGAAAACTGAAATTATTCACATAATCACAAACTGAAATAAAAACGAAACTATAAAAGTGCTAAGATATAATTGTGAATTCAAATTTTAGCTTTCGCTAAAGCACTACAAAAAGTCCGTACTTTTTTGTAGGATTCGACAAGGCGACTATACGTACATATCAGGACCGCCCCAACCGGAAAAGCGCAAAGAATCAGTAGTACACGGGACAGAAGAAACTGAGGACACCGTGTTTGTGTTTAAGGTTAACAGAGGAACGTTTACAGCTTCGCAGACTACACCTATTACTTTTACATAAATATAAATGAGTGAATGAAAGGAGGGGTAAATAATGCAACAGATTATCAACACACCGTTTAGTTATGCTGGCATTTTTTGCTAAACTACATCATAAAACTCATAATTAATATGTGTGTCGTGCGTATGGGTCTTTCTTTTCAGCGAAAATTGTATCTGCCACAGCAGATTATCTGCCTCCATCTCACTCTATCCCTAGCATCCTCCTCTGTCACACCAACATGTCTGCATGTCTTTTTTACTACATCATTGTTCCTCCTTTTCTCGTGCCTGGCAAGAACAGTGCTCGAACTGAGCTGTCGCCCTGATGTATATATTTCATATGTTGTTCATTCTGTTCAGTTCCAGTAAAAACTTTTGCGTCTTCAGCTCTGACTCCAGTCTTTTTTTGTGTGTCATTGCCATTGTTCCAAGCCATGTATCATAGCGGGTTTCACTACCATCTTTTAAATCTTACCCTTTACTCTTGCCGCTACACTTTTGTGACAAATCACCCCTGACACGTCTCTCTTCTCCAACTCTTTTGTGCACTGTCCATTGCTTTGGATGGTTGACCTCAGGTATTTAAACTCACCTACCTCTGCTCCTTGTGTGTTGACTCTCTCCCTCTCATTCACTCATGTATTCTGTCTTGTTTCTGCAACTTTCATTCCTCTTCTCTCTGGTGCCTACCTCCACTTCTTCAGGCTGTCTTCCATCGACTCCTTATTCTCACTACATATCACTTTATCATCTGCAAACTCCTGCTTGACCCCATCTGTGTATAAAGTTTGTTATAAATAATAAAACATTTAAAAAGGGAATATTTTCAGAAATTGTGCTTTTCATAACTTAAAAATAAAAAGTACCATCTCTAGGCAGTGAATATTGATCACATATTAATTAAAAAAATAACTTTACATAAGTTAATTTCTTAAGTTAAAACATATCAGAGATTATGTCGCCCTTCACCTGTCTGAAGTTTGGGTAATCTTGTGCTTTAAGACCTCAAAAACAAATTTTTAATGAGTTCTGTGAGTTGGCAGGCTCTGAAATTTGATTGAATAGTGGCTGCGTGATGAAGTTAAATATAGGTAAGAGTAAACAATAAAGAGTACTCATACACACTGCAAATGAGGGCAAGCCCTCAGTAACAAAATATAGTTTTTAATCTATGAATTGCACCATTTTTTCTACACAACAACACATGTGTATTTATTGAAAAGTTTTCCAGGCCATTTTAGAGTTCTCAATTCGTTGGCTGGCTATCTTAATCTGGGAAGGTGGGACTATCTATACATCCATTCATCCATTTTCTTCAGCTCCAGATTCAGTGTCCTGGCGAGGCTGAAGCCCATCCCACCTGTCACAGGACAAAATGCAGGATACAGCCTGGACAAGTCACAGTCTCTTGTTGTGCAATACTTATAATGGGTGAAAAGAGAATTCTCTGGTCTCAAATGAAGCACAGGTGAATATTATACTTAACTTACTTAATTGTAATGAAAGTTTACCCTCAAAGTTTTCTAACTGTTTGTATTTCTTTTTCTTTTGGTGGCGATTTCTTCTGGATGGTGCAAGTAGATAGCACACTTTTTTCTCCACAGGTCTCTTCTGCTGTGGTGTTGTTGTTGTCCTCCCATTACTTCGCCTCCATAGATCACAATATCACTCTTAAATTGTAGCTCACTGCAGATAAACTTACATGGTCACCTGTAAATGCAGGACTTGAAGTATAATGCAGAATTTTTTAAAGAGTGCTTTTTCAACTTTAAATATATTTGGTCTCATAATTAATGCTGACAGTCCTCCCAAGGTGGTAAATAGCATAGATCCCAATAAAAAATAAAAAATATTAATAAATACATAAAAAACAATTGAATCAGGTGCAGACTGTCAGTCCTGTCAAATCAAACAAAAAGAGCATTTTTCTTTATTATTTTTAACATTTTGTTTAAGTTTTTTTCTTTCACATACAGTATTTAGGTATAAGCAAGACATACCACGTGCAAAATGTAATTATGTTGCTCTAATCATTAAATAAAACACACTTGGTACTTTCTATTTACGGCATGAGTCGTAGCGTGATCAGACATAACACAACTGTGCATTTGCGCACCTTTACATATGGAATGCCGTGTATGACAACATGTGGGTATATTAGAGCCAGGGTGTATTTGCACATGCGCATATATTGACTAAGCCCTCCTCTCTTATTGCAGGGATACATACCCCACCCCCTTGATGCATTGTGCTAGCCCCTCGTAGCACGACACATGGATACACACAATCCAGTGGTGTACAGGCACACTGGCTCAGCCTACTCTGTGGCACGTTTTCCATTCGGCCAAGGCCCCGAAATGTCTCTCTGATAATTGGTGTTATAATTGCTGCTAAACTAATAGTGATATAAATGAATACAATCACGTTAAAGCAGTAGGAAGTCATATGATGGCACACATATATGCCCATGAAATTCATCATCAGCATTTCACAAAAGCAGCTAAAGCAGCTTTAAATAGGGTTGGGGGCTTTTTCAGAATCTGGGTTATTCCATACATTTCACACTGATTTCCTTTTCATTTATAATTGAAGGGAGTCTCGTACTGTACATTCTCCCTGTTGTATTCCATATCACACTCAGCACTATCGCTCCTGCTGTTTGAACTCTGTTCTCTCTGGAGCTTGTGTTTTTTTCTTCTTCTTTTCTTATTCAGTGTTGTCTGTTCTTTTTAGTCAGGCTTGTTATTTTTAGATGAAACATAATAGCCAGGATCTTCAGTGTACTGTGAGAGTTTCACACATTTTCCTAGTGTTTAATCCATATGACATCTCCTCTGTGCCTACTGGTTCTTTTGAGTTTCAACTCACAATCCTGACAGTATAAATAAAGATGATGAGAATATTACAGTAAAAACCTCAGCCTAGTCAATCAAATAGACTCATTGTTGAATGTCAAGATTCATTTTTAATGGCAGGGCTTCTTGTGCATGAGATCTGGCGAGCATTTTACATCATTTCCTTCTTTTATTAATCAAACAACAGTTTGAAATGTGTGTCCCTGATCTCGGCAGTACACCTCGAAGCAGAGGAGGAAAATAGAACAAAAATCCATGTCAACTCCTCACCAGTAGGACTGAAAATGGTTCAGAATGTAATTCTCTTTGGTGCAGCGCCTCCTTCTTCATTCTCTGTAATCTACATGAATGCAAATTACAATGCAAATGCAAATACTCCTGAATAATTTATATGTAGTGTAGACTTCCTTTACAGAAACCGGGCGCTTTCTGCTTAACTAGAACAATGTGACATTCGAAGCACACATTTGGTTAACCACAGAATATACCACAGAAATTTACTATGTAAAATTCTGTTCAACATTTTTGTCAAGGTTTGCACGAATCAGGATTTAATATCTGAGATGGAGTCTCCTTTTTTTGGGATCATGTAACACAGTACTCTCTGTTCTCCACACTACTGAATCCAGGACAGAGTCAACCACAGATTTGAAACATTTTATCTTATTGGTTAAAAAACATAAATATAAATTTACACTCATCATCCCTCTTTAGTTTATTTTTGGCTCGTTATGACTTCACAAAACAGGAATAGTAGACATATTATTTACCGTTAGTCTGTTACAGCCAGTAACTGTCCAATGATATTTTTTTCTAACCATAATAACTAAGGCAGCTAATATTTAAATAACTCACACATTTGGCAAGTTAGATGTCAGGTCCTGTTCTCCGATAAGTAAAAACTCACATCCAGTCCACAAAGGAAAAAGGCCTTTCAAGATCTCTATTCAAAACATCAATATCATTTCGCTAAATGAAATTCAAGCACATACAGCTTGCCTTTGTCTTTTGTGTCGAGGCGGGGGGGGGGGGAAATACCCCTATTATAATTAATGACATTCATACACACTTGAACACATACGTTTTGTCTTCTTTAAAGAAAAAAGGGAGAAAAAAAAGCTTCTGTCTCCATCCTAACACGTGGATGTGTTCAGGCTTCTCCCTCAGCAGTTTTTCCATCAGGGATTGTAATTAAGCAAAAGCATTCATGAGTGGGCATGCTCATTTAGCCTGCATTTGGGTTTAGACAGCTTTAAAGGGATGGAAGAACAAATCCTGGTGGAACAAGGCGATGTATGCTATCGCCAAAGCGAAAACACTGCGGGCAGAATAACAACGACTCGAAAAGTTAGTGACATTATATTGTCTGCACCATATCCTCTTCTCCTCCCCGTCTATTCTATCATGGGGAGTGCATGTGTTTTAATGATTGACAAATGCAGTTTTCTGTCGACAGTAGAAGAGTGGTAACATTATATTTACTTTGAAAGGAAATATTATATTATAATGCCTTCTCTATTTGTTTTTAATTGAATATCATTTTTTTTGTCTGTACTGGTGCGTGTCTTTCTGTGTTTTTGTGTGTGTGTGTGTGTGTGTGTGTGTGTGTGTGTGTGTGTGTGTGTGTGTGTGTGTGTGTGTGTGTGTGGCTTAATCCTTCTTACTTACTTTTACAACTAAAGGTATAAAATGATGCATGTATTTTTATTACTGCTTTTACTAAAAGTGTCACTTTGGTGCAGAGTGAACTGACAGCTTAGACTGCTCATGGTGTTGATTTGGGATGAGGTTATAGTGCACAACACTATGAAAATAATAAATAAATACACAGCTTAAAGCAATGGTGTCATTTGAAAATAACTGACTAATAAAATCTCAAGATTAAGTCATTATTATGTTTGAGGTGACATGTAACCTGTGAGTTGAATGCTATTAAGCCAAGCAGTCAGATATAAGTTAAATAAATATCAGGGGTTTTTGTGGCTTAATTTAAAAAATTATCAGAATACTGATATTTCATATTTAAATTATACTGAGCTACAAACTCTGGTAAAATATACATATATATAATTTCAAGCCATAGCTAAATGTTCAGTGGTTTTTCTTGTAATGCATCTCAAACAAAGAAAGTGGAAACATAAGGCACTATAGCATATTGATATGACATTAGCCTGCTTTACTGGCACTGTGTCTGGATTCCACAAAATTAATTAACTGAATGTCAGGCGGTATGTCAGCATACCTCATTTGAACATAAATTGTTGTTTTTATTGTGCGCTTTATTTTTATTTTTGCTCAAAACTCTATTATCTATTGAAATCGCAGGAAAATGTTAGGTTTCATGCCAGGTTTCACTGTGCACAGCACTATTACAACACCAGAAAATAATAATGCTGATTTTTTTTCCCCCCTCTATTCAATTGAAGACTGATTTATATCAGAATTAGGCTGCAGTGTGTGTGTGTGTGTGTGTGTGTGTGTGTGCAGACACTGAGAAATAAAGGCAGTGCTGGAGAGTGAGAGAGAGCGAGAGAGAGAGAGAGCGAGAGAGAGAAGCTCATTATAATCAGGCAATTATGCTGGCAGAATTAGAAGCATCCTTATTTTCTCTTGTGGCAGCCTGAGTGTGGATACGGCTTTTTAAGTAACTGCAGACTAATCCATGGATATGACTGCCTATCCTGTGTTAATATGGAGAATCTGTGACAACAAGATTTGGAAATGAAAGCCTGTGATTTTTTTTTTTTTTTTTGATAACTGGTGGGTCCTGCAAGGCTCCTCAGGTTGTGGGCTCTAATTTGCATTGATGAGATTTTTTTTTCCTTCTCTCCTGGTTGAGTTTTGGCTGAGTGTGAGATGAGGGCAGTCATACACGCCTACAACTCAGGACCATGGCTGTACACAAATAATTGTCTTCCAATCAGTGGTATATCATTATATTGCATGCGTTTTTCTTTTCTTTTATTTGATGTGAATTGCTGTGATTGTTGGCAATGTCTAAAGATTTTAAAATAAGGGACTGTATTGTGCATTTTGCGTATTTGTGCATGATGTATGCTTTTATTATTGCAACTGTAATACAGTTCAAGCCTTTTCATAAATTAGAATTTGTTAATGACAAAACAATTTTAAGAATTCAAAATGTGAAGTGAAAAAATAAAACCCCTTTTTTAAGACATCTTCTTGTAGAAATGCTTATCTGGCTAAATAGATTTTTGTGATTACACAGATTTGGGACCTATGTGATGATGCACCAGAGGCACGTTCATGCTAAAGACTTTGACCTTAGGTCAAGGGTATTTGACCAGAGTTTGACTCCTGACCTCTAATACATGTGTTATCAACTCCTCTCTTAATGTGTATTGATTAGCTCTCCCATGAGACAGAAATGCTGAAACATGTTATCCTCTGTCTTGTTTCTTTTTTCTTTTACATCTTCAGTTTTATGTTTAGTATGTTGAGTGCACAGTAAGGTTATGCTGATCACTACGCTTGATTTCTCGAAATTAAAAAAAAAAAGTGATTGTACGTGGAATATTTTAGCATTATACAAAAGATAAAAAGACATCTTTTAATGGCTTTCTCAAGGACGCACAGGTTCAAAAACCCACATCTCTTTTCTCCTTACTTGCAAAAATCCAGACTTGTGCATGGAAGTGCCTGAGCGTGCATATATGTGTGCTGGGGTGGGGGTGAGATGAACGGTGGAATGACAAATCATTGAAAGTTCTCAGGGAAATGCTTGTGTCTGACCATGGAGGAGGCAGCTGATTTGGGATAAGGTGTTAGCATAACAAAAAGCCCGAGCCTGTGAACTTGGGGCACCTTACGACCCTGGCGCTGTGGGGATGAATAGTCTTTGGGCCTCCCTACAGAGCACCCCCATGGCTTTCCTGATCGTGGTTAAATTGTTAATCAGGGTAATTTAATATAGTTTTCAATATGCCTCACCTCTCATTGGGAAAGCATTCACCACCTTCTTGCCTTCCCGCCTTTCCGTCTAGATAAAGTCCCTCCTATTCAAGTGGAAAAGACAGGCATCTCTAGTCTACACATCAGAAATTTTCCTACATCAATCACCCGAAGGCCCTATGTGTGTGCATTTGAGTGCAAATATACGATTATGGGCTGCTCATTTAACTGAAATTTCCAAATTTGAGTGTTGAAGCGTGTTAGCACATTTCAATATCCGGATATGAAAAATAGAACAGATAAACAAAGAGACAAAATTCTTGCACAGCTTCACCTGACTGTTCGTGAGCGCTGAAACAGTGGTGGCTCGACAGTCTTTGTTGTCACAAAGTGAAATGCTACATGTTTACTTTGACATGTGCTCAAGAAAGGAGGACATGAGATGGTGCCTTAAAGCACTGACCTACCAGACATCCTCTGGCACTCTTCTCTAACCTGGATCAGAGTGAGGTCACTGCAAGCAGTAACTCTGTCTCAGGACAGGTGACGTCAGCTCTCCTGTGGCAGCGTCCAGTAGCTAAGGTGAGTCATGGGCACTGGTTTTAGGCAGTGTGAGCTGGAAAGACCTATCCACCCACACATGCACATCCATACTTGCTTGCAAGGCCCGGGTCCTGACTCTCATCTATAAATACAAACTGTAATCGACGATGACTCAGACACTTCATGGCTCTCCATAGGGAGGCAGAAGATGGAAAGGGGTGGACAAGGAGTCTCGGAACAATGGAAGCAAGCAAGCAAAACCCTGCATTGGTAGGGTTAGTGTATAATTTAAACTTGAAAGCTCTCAGCTAGCTTGGTGGTAGAAAATGGAAGACAAAGAACAGGAAGTAGGGTTTTCTACAAGAAGTACTGAAACACTAGGTGATGCTTTTAAGGGTTGTTTTGAATCAGAATGAAATATGGCTATCACAGTCTTGCCCATGAGTACTAGTTATATACTGAAATTAAGATAGATGACTAAAATATCTGTTATAAAAAAACAAAACTAAAACAAACGATATCATATAAAGCTAGTCACTGGAGCGTTGCATTTATAAACAATTATATAATATCATTATCTGCTTTGTTAAATATTGTGTCTGCAAAACAAGAGATTCTTCTATGTGTGCCAACATGAAAAAAACGAACTATAGATATTGCAATAATTGTTCATTTTATTTCTAGAAAAATGTGGAGTTGATCTAACAGCACAATGTGGTTACAGAAATTAACATTTCTGCCAATGCCAATATTTCCTGTAACCATCTTGCTCCACATATATACTGAAAAAAATGCTGCTTAATTTCTATGAAAAGATTAGGGAAACCTAGTTTGGTGTACTTAAAATACAGCTGTCTAATCAATATCTATCTGGTCTTTGGTCACTTTTGGTTAGTGTTCATTTTAATTATTTTAATGCATGTAATTATTCATTTATTAAATGCATTTAATTGTTTACATGCCCATATTGCTTTTTTTTGTGCTAGTGTTTGCAGTTACATTCACTGAAATTTTGCACAGGATTGTTTAATTACACAAAGTTGTACATGTTGGTAGACAGCTTTGTTTTAATCTGCTCTCACGTCCTGCTACAATTACTGCCATACAAGGTGAAAACAGATCCGAGTAGTGACTTTTCATAGACATGAACTTGAGTTTCTCTGTGCCATTCATTTTAAAATCTGAAGCCCCTCACTTTAAACACCCTAAACGGAGCCAACATTGGAATGGTCATAAACCCAGCAACCCAATGCACTCGCGGTTTCACGGCTTAGTTAATCTCGTGAAAAGGTAAATAAAAAACATTATGTGCAACCGAACCCCTAATATAATAGAACGACAGAGAAACGCTCACTATAGCAGAACATGCGTACCATTGAGCTTTTAATGTTAGCAAATTCGCCAGACACACATCATTTAACAGGGCTTTTATTATGGCACACTTACAGCACTTTCATAGGCCCAGCTTTTAATTGGCTACTGATTGTTATTTTAAGAAATATGGTATAGATAAAGTTTAAATGTACAGTTAGTTAATAGCTTAAAGGGAAGAGAGGGAAGTAATAGTCCAGTAAGTCCAATTAGGTTTTTGCAAGTTTGACATTATTGAACTACAGAAAAACAACTTAACAGAAGCAAAGTGGTTATTATCTAGGAGACTACAGGGATGTACTATATTTATATAATAACACAGAGTAAACTGTTATACACTCTATCACTCTATTGCTGTTACAATTAGAGATGAGGAAAAAATCTGAGTATAATATCTTGAAATCAGAGACGTCTCCACTTCAAGTATTCTCTGAAACGGCGAATGAAACTGAATCATGGAGTGTACCTACGATTGGCTGGGGTTACATAAGTACATTTTATGCAAGACTAATTATAATAACTAAATATATTTTATACAAGCTGTTCTTTATTGACAGCACTTGAAATATAGCATGCATTTTTAATGTTTTACATATTAATTAAAGTGCATGTGTAAGCAGTAATTAGCATAACGCTTTGCCACGAGCAGGCCTTAAAACGACCCTTTGACGTGTCAGCCAGCAAACCATGTTCCCTTATTGAATAGATGTAGACTGGTCGTGTGTGCTCTGTATGTTAATTTATGCTGTGTGACTAGATGATAATGCAAGCTTAAATCAACAGACTTCCCCCAAATCCAGACATGTGTCTGTGGGAACTGAGGACTTTGTGCCAGACATATTCTCATCAAACTTTACCCAGGTAACCAAAGTAAATGCAAGTGAAAAAAGTATTATTTTTCTGCAGATTGTTTTATTCTCATCAATAATTGTAGAATATTTTACAAAAACAATTTCTACACTATGCAAGCAGGACTTGTTGGGTAATTTGTTGTAAACAAATAGTTACCGACATAAAAAAACACACTTTAATTTTGCTCTATACTACACTCTGTCACTTGCTCTGTACATGCCTGTAGTCCAGGTTTCAAAGTTTTGATATCACAGGGTTTGTTGTGCTGCTAGTATGACAGGAAATGGAATTTATCAACATGAAAACAAAGGTGTTATAGGCCCCTTGAGGGACAGGCTGTAACTGGGGTCAGGACTGTGGGGCCTTGTCTAGACGGTCTCCTTTTGCGGTTGCCGGGTTTCAGCCTCTATGTAACCTTTTCAATAGAAGAACTTGACCCGTGTCTAGTTGTTGTGGGACTCGCAGACAAGGAGACAGGGAGTTATAGGGTGATGAGACAGTGGGAAAGCAGTGGAAATAATAAGTTTTTGGTATTTTAAGTTATGGAGGGCCTGACTTTTAAATATGTTTTAGTGTGATAAACGTCTAAGTGAAACAGCTGGTGTGAAACTGCATTTCTCATTTCCTTTTCAGTGTTCTTTGTAACTTGTTTAACTCTACTACTATCAAAAACTATTAGGGCTCTTGAACTCTTAAGTTATTTATTTTTTTCAGCACCTGGGATCCACTACTTTGGGTTTTCCTTCAAGGCTAAGTACTTTTTTCCTCGTGCATCACTCAAAATCATACCTAAAACATAAAATAGCTGCTCATAAGGAGTCACAATACTAATAAACAGAAAACCACAGGAACACCAAAACATCTATTAGATGCCAAATTCAAATCAATTCCTCCCACTCTCTTAGTTCCTGTCTTGGTGTATATGGAGGGTGCAGGGTGCTGCTACAGGGCATGGTATAATTGAAAGGCTGAACAAGAATACTGCTTGTTTAAACCAACCAGCAGGCAGCGAGGGCATGATGGGAAAACAAAGCCGGAGCCCCAGGAGTGGGTGACACGACATCAATAATGACGGCGCAGAGAGGATCACTGCTTCTGTTGTGTTACCCTTAGTCCTCATGACAACCAGCAGGTCTGAGATACGGCAATGAACAGTTCAAGAATTCAAACCTGAAGTTTGCACAGATGAATTGAGTCAGTCCACCAAGGGCTCACCAGGAAGCTGGCTTCAAAGTTCATTTATTGAACTTTTTATGGAAATGTATCATGACATATGTGCAGTTTGAAGAAAAAACATAAAGAAATTATTCATTCTTATTATGATGTTGTTTTTACTTTTAAAAGAGTTTTCAGGCAGCTGCAAGAAACCCAGAAGAAGTGCTCAGACGAAGCACATGTAACCTAGAGCCTAGGTTTCTACCCTGTACACTGTAAATACACATTTATAACCAGGAAGTTATAGGTGAATGCACAGAATGCAAATAAGCGACCTAGACAATATTGAAAATCTCTGATTATCCCATTTCCAATGTCTTTTATATATATTTTTTTTCAATATATGGGCCCATGAGGTATATCTCTGCTATAGCAATTGTGAATTCCCTCAAAGCAGCAGGCATGTGTGTCTCTTATTGACCCATATGTGAGAGATACACATATCGACGGGGCCGGGTTATGTTAAAAAGTATAAATGGTTATACTTTGTTCATTGGTTCAAAGGTACCCCACACTTCTTTTTTGGTTGCTTGTTTGTTCTGGTATATTTTTCATTTGAACTGTTATTCTGCCAGAGTACTCATATTAACCAGATGGCATTGAACGCCCCATTGGTGTGTTAGGAAAACTCTTTTGTACATATGTTCCTTGAAGGGGTTTTGGAGTGGTTCTTTTTTCCACCGCAGCAAAAGGGCTAGGAGTCGGAGAGGAGCTGCTGTATGTTTTTGTTATGATCGGATTGTGAAATAAAACATATACAGTGAGAAAGCAACTCCAGGAGTCATCCCTGCCTTAAAGCTGCAACATATCATGGCGAGCCAGCCAGGAGGAAGGTTTGAAGAACTTCCCGCACGAGAGTGAAGCAGAAGCCTGGTTAGCGCCATTAGCGGCTAACGTTAGCGCTACCGCACGGCTGAAGAAAAACCTTTCTCCAAGCACCGGACCTGAAATCTGACGGACTAAAGACAAGCTTGTGAGTACCCACAATGGAGATAGAAGCCCGACGAGATAAGATCACCGCCACACTCTGCCAGCTAAGTCGTGATCAGCTCATAGAAGTGGGTTATAAGGTGAAAGGCTTTGCTACACCGCTAAATGAGCCTACAAAAGACACTTCCAGACGCCAACTGATGAAAGTTATAGAACATAAACTGGACGAGGTGGAAAACAGTTATACACCAGACGATGCTGTACAGTTTGTGAAAGAACTTTTATCGTTTTTGGGCGAATATAAAGCTAAAGACAATACGGCCGAGAGTGATTTTTCCCGCCCTTCAGACGCAAGAGACAAGTATGACGAGCTGCAGGAAGAAATTAGAGCGATAGGGCAGAAACTCAAGATGGCGGACGCTGCCCCGAACCTGCTGTCTTCTAAAGTACCAGAGGTGACAATTCGCAGGGAGTTTCGCATCTGTGGCCAAATAGGTGAGGGAGGGCAGCGCGATCGGCTGTCCTATACCAACCTGCTGCATCAGATGGAAAATGGACTCCGCAAAGGCCACAGTGAGTCAGAAGTTATTGAAGCAGTGATAAGAGCCATCAATCCAGGTCTCAAACTGCGTGATATGCTTGAAATAAAGACTGATTTGACACTCACACAGTTAAAGACAATATTAAAAGGACATTACCGAGAAGATGACACATCTGATTTGTACCAAAAACTGATAAATATTTCCCAAGATCCAAAAGAGTCAGCTCAAGACTTTTTATTCAGAGCCATTGAGCTTAAAGATCGCCTCCTGTACGCATCCAAGGACAAAGAAGCAGAACACTACAGTCGGGACCTGGTAAAAAGGAAGTTTTTGAGATCAGTGGGTACTGGGCTGCAAAATGACAACATAAAGTTCCAGATTAAAGCCCTTCTTGACAACCCAGATGTGACTGATGAAATGCTGATTGAGAAACTAAATGAAGCTGCCAATCTCGAGACAGAAAGACTGAACAAGTTAAAGAGGAACAATACAAAACCACCAAGAATCAATGAGCTACATACTAGGGATGAACCACGCAGCAGCTCGCAGATCCCCGCCACCAAGGAAGACAAGAAAAATCATCCTCCACCCGAAATGCACGACCTGGTGAAAGAGCTGAGGAACGAGGTTGCAGAGGTGAGGCAGATGGTTCTTGCTTCCCTGAACGCTGGCAAGTCGCAGACTACAAAGAGGACATCAGATGCTGCCGCGGGTACCTGGAGGAAGAAAGGCTGCAGGACCTGCCAGAGCAACGGAGAGGGAGACAACTGCACCCACTGCTTTAAGTGTGGCCAGCCTGGCCACATCTCCAGAGGATGCCGAGCTCCACTTCAGCTGCAGGGAAACGCCAGAGGGCCACTGCCACGGGACCAGCAGTGACCCCACCGCCACATCAGGAGTCCCGCCGCTGTGGTTGCTGCCACCAGAGAGAGTCGGTCAGCACCCCACTCCAGAGGTGTGCAGGCTGCTCATCTGTCAGTTACTGTTCTAAAGCCTGTCAGGGACAACACTGGCACCATCACAAACATGTATGTAAAGCGGTGAGGCTAGTTGAACAACATTTGAGGGAAAGAGAGAAAAAGGGGTGGTTGTCATACATGGGATATTCTGACCTTCTATCAGATAAGCAAGGACAAAAATTAGTGAAGCTGATTGGTAGACGAAAAATGGTGAGATGCACCTTTGACAATGTACCAGTCACCGCATTGTGGGACACGGGTGCACAGGCTACCGTAATAAATGAGAACTGGAGAGTCGAGCACTTACCTCACACCACTATCAGGGGGATAGATGAACTCTTAGGTTCAGAACCATTAAATGGGCTCGCAGCTAATCAGACAGAGATACCATTTATGGGGTGGGTCCCTGTAGAGTTTAGACTGACGGGGGTGGAGACGACCAGCTCGAGTCTCCTAGTGCCCGTATTGGTCTCTAGTGACCCAAATGTAGCTCAGGATCCCATTATTGGATACAATGTTATAGAAGAAATCATCAACGAGCAACTTAAACAACAGGGTGTTAAAAACAGTGACTGTGCTGCAAATATTGTGAGTAGTGCTTTTGGTATTGACGTCGGATCTGCTAAGACTTTTATCCAGTTGATAGAGACACATCGAACAGCTGCGGAAGAGATCCAAGTCAAGACAGGGCGGAGTAAAGTTGTTTTAGGCCCTAGTGAAGCTACTACCATTCGCTGTCGCACACGCATACAGGCTGACGAGGACACTGTAATGTTATTTTGTCCTGTTCTGAACCCCAGCCTGCCTGAGGGGCTTCATTTGCAGGAAGTATTGTTTAAAGTAAAAAGGGGCAACTCAGCCATGGTCCCAGTATCTGTCACAAATACCACATGCCATAATATTACTGTAGATCCGCGTGTGGTCCTGGGGCACATTGAGGGCGTAAAAGCAATATACCCAGCTGCCCTAAAACCTGTAGAAACTCCAACAACTAAAACAGCAGACGATGCAGGTGTCGAAGTCCCATTAGCCCCCACAGGTGAGACAAGTGGTGTTTGGGATCCCCCTGTAGTTCTAGACCATCTAACGAGTGGCCAACAGTCGGCGGTGAGGATGATGCTTAGGGAGGAATGCAAAGCTTTTGCAAAAGACGAAAATGATGTAGGCTGCATTCCTAGCCTTCGGATGCACATCACCCTCAACGACCAAACACCAGTTCAAAAGACTTACAATAGTGTGCCTAAACCTCTGCATCAGGAAGTAAAAGCTTACCTGCAAGACTTGATCAATAGGGGGTGGGTTACAAAATCCAAGTCGCCTTATTCGTCACCGATAGTCTGTGTTAGGAAAAAGTCCGGTGACCTCAGACTTTGTGTGGATTATCGAGAACTTAATCGCAAATCGGTGCCTGACAGACATCCTATTCCCAGGATACAGGACATGTTGGACAGCCTTACTGGTAGCTCCTGGTTTACAGTACTAGACCAGGGAAAGGCTTATCATCAAGGATTCCTAGACGAAGACAGTCAGCCACTCACTGCATTCATCACCCCCTGGGGTTTATACCAGTGGGTTAGAATCCCATTTGGACTCAGCTCCGCCCCAGCAGAGTTCCAGAGGAGCATGGAGGAGTGTCTTTGGGGTCTGCGTGATGATATCTGTCTACCGTACCTTGATGACAATTTGGTCCACAGTAAATCTTTTGAGGACCATGTTGAGCATGTAAGAGCCGTGCTACAAAGGTATCAGAGACATGGGGTCAAACTTACTGCTAAGAAATGTGAACTGTTCAAGCCTAAGGTCAGGTTTTTGGGTAGAGTGGTGTCAAAAGATGGCCATAGTATGGATCCAGCAGAAGTCGCCTCCGTGATGTCACTTAAAGAGAAACACCCTAGTACAGTGGGGGAAGTGAGACAGATTTTGGGCTTCCTATCTTATTATAGAGCCTATATACAGGACTTTTCACGTATCGCCAAACCTTTGTATGAACTGCTAGCAGCCCAAACAAATGCTAAAAGTAGCCCACAGGACTTAAAAACACAGAACAAGAGAAGGAAGGAGAAAAACAAACAGGCTAAAGGACAGTTGCCTTCATCAGCCCCTGTGAAATGGACAGAGTCACACCATCAGGTTTTGTCTTACTTAGTCAATAAACTGGCCAGTCCTCCGATCCTAGGCTACCCTGATCTAGACCAACCATTTGTGCTTCATACTGATGCTTCTCAAGCAGGGTTAGGAGCAGTGCTCTACCAGCGCAGTAATGGCAAGTTAAGAGTCATAGCTTATGGATCTAGAACGTTAACGCCGCCAGAAAAAAATTACCATATGCATGCTGGCAAACTGGAGTTTTTAGCTCTCAAATGGGCTGTCTGTGAGCGCTTCAGAGATTATTTGCTGCATGCGCCATCGTTTGTGGTTTATACAGATAATAATCCACTCACCTATGTGTTAACGACAGCAAAGTTGAATGCATCAGGTCAGCGTTGGGTGGCTGAGCTCGCAGATTTCAACTTTACGATAAAATACAGGCCAGGAAAAACAAATGCAGATGCAGATTTTTTATCCAGGATGCCCCTCGATTTTGAGGACTATATGAACTGCTGTACACAGACGGTTAGCCAGGACGTGGTTGTAGCCTCACAGCAGGGCATATTAGTGCAGCAAACAGAAGCTCTAATGTTTAACGCTGTCTCCTTCCACACCCTTCAGCATCAAACACAAGCAGAGGAACTGCTGGACATGATTCAGCCAATACCGAGAGAGGAAATCTGTGCAGCCCAGCGGCAAGACCCCGTGATAGGTAAAATGTACGAGTCTGTAGTGCAAAACAAAAGGCCCACCACACAGGACATTAAGACTGAGAGCACTGAGTTTAAAGCATTGGCTAGAGAGTGGAGCAAACTGAAAATCAGAGAGGATGGAACTATGTTCAGAGAGACTCGACACAAAAAACAACTAGTTCTCCCCTCAGTTTACCACCCACTAGTGCTCAAAGAACTACACCAACAGATGGGCCACTTGGGATCAGAAAGGACCCTAAATTTAATTAGGGATCGTTTCTTCTGGCCTAAGATGCAAAGAGACATTGAACACTTTGTCAGTAATGTTTGTGAGTGTCTCAAACAGAGGAAGCCAAACAGACAGGCACGGGCACCTATGTTGAGCATAGAGACCACTCATCCATTTCAGTTGGTTTCAGTTGACTTTTTGCACCTGGAGCAATGCAAGGGGGGGTGTGAATACATACTTGTAGTTATGGACCACTACACCCGCTTCGCTCAGGCCTACGCAACTACAAATAAGACAGCTAAGACTGTAGCAGAAAAACTATTCAATGATTATTGTCTCAGGTTTGGTTTTCCAGAAAAACTACACCACAATTTGGGGCGAGAGTTTGAGAATAGACTATTGCACCATTTAAAAGAACTGGCTGGTGTTAAAGGGTCACACACTACTCCTTATCACCCACAAGGAAATGGGCAGACCGAAAGATTCAACAGGACCTTGCTCTCGATGTTAAGAACACTAACAGAGGAACAGAAAAGAGACTGGAAAAGCCACCTCCATAAAGTTGTACATGCCTACAATTGTACTGTTAATGAGGCCACTGGCTACCCTCCTTTTCTCCTAATGTTTGGTAGGTCACCACGGTTACCAGTTGACCTTCTCTTTGGCATTGAGCAGGAGGACAGTTCAGGCTCCTACCAGGACTATGTGGACAGATGGAGAAGGAGAATGGCTGAAGCTTACACTGTCGCCTCCAAAAATGCAGCTAAGTCAGCTGACCGAGGTAAAAGGCAGTACAACAAAAGTGTGCATGGTCCACCACTTCAAATAGGGAGTCGTGTCCTTGTTAGAAATGTTGTGGAGAGGGGTGGGCCAGGTAAAATCCGCTCCTATTGGGAAGACAACATCTACATCATTAAAAGACAAAAGGGAGAGGACAGTCCTGTGTTTGAGTTAGAGCCAGAGAATGGTAAAGGCAGGACAAGGATTTTGCACAGGAATATGTTGTTGCCTTGCGATTTTCTTCCGCTCCCAGCAGATAAGGAGGCAACTGTAACTAGTACTAAAACAAGGAAAAGACATTATAACAAACGGAAACAAACATGCATGACTCCGACACAAGTGGGGAGTGAGGAGGAGGAGGACACAGATGAGTTTTCTGATGCGGTTTTCACCTGGCCTTATCCTGAGCCTCAGTGTTCACCTACATTGGACCCCACAGCGGCAGAGTTTATGCCACTAAGGGACGGGGGTGAGCCAGATGAGCTTCCTCACATGTCAGGAGATGGCCAGGGGGACCCCAGCCAAGCTGATGAGGAGAAAATGGACAATAGGGAACCAGAGGATGTGGCTATTGTGGGGGCAGGGGAGGTGGACAGCAGCTCTGATGTCGAAGAGGCTTTGGAAACAGACCAGCCAAGTCCATACCCAAAGAGAGAAAGGAGGAGACCACAGACTTTGACCTATAGTAAACTTGGACAACCAAGTCTTGAAGAAAGAATAGTGGCCACCAAATGTGTGAATATTCAAGGTTACTGGCGACCTTGGTAAAAGGGGAAGATATAATGTTTACACTTGGTACCCCTATTTCAGATTGTAACAAATGTACCTATGTTGATTGAAATATTGTGACACATGGATTGCAGGCCGAACATGTGTATGAGTAAAGGGAAGATGCTTAGTGTTCAGATGAGATGTGGACAAAGTTAATGCCTTTACAGGAGAGTACAAATAGCATGGTAATTTGATAGATTGAATTGTGGACAAAAAAAAAAAAAAAAGCTGAACTGATTATATCAGGAGTATACACAACTACAGTGCACGGTAGTTTGGGTAACTTAAAAAAAAAAAAAAAAGGGTGTAATGTAACCTGGTACATAGTCCATGCCATTCTATTGTTCTCTATGGATTGTCGATTATAAGGTACATTTATGTCGGGACGACATTTCTCGAGTGGGGGAGAGTGTGAGAGATACACATATCGACGGGGCCGGGTTATGTTAAAAAGTATAAATGGTTATACTTTGTTCATTGGTTCAAAGGTACCCCACACTTCTTTTTTGGTTGCTTGTTTGTTCTGGTATATTTTTCATTTGAACTGTTATTCTGCCAGAGTACTCATATTAACCAGATGGCATTGAACGCCCCATTGGTGTGTTAGGAAAACTCTTTTGTACATATGTTCCTTGAAGGGGTTTTGGAGTGGTTCTTTTTTCCACCGCAGCAAAAGGGCTAGGAGTCGGAGAGGAGCTGCTGTATGTTTTTGTTATGATCGGATTGTGAAATAAAACATATACAGTGAGAAAGCAACTCCAGGAGTCATCCCTGCCTTAAAGCTGCAACACATATAAGGAATCCCTGCCTACCTCTCAGAAGACGGACGACCATTTTCGGCAGCAATAAATATCAATGTTGGATATCAATAAATTCATCAGAGAGGAGGGTAAAAATAGCCAGGAGGAAAAGAGGTTAGATTGAGCAGGGAAAAGATGAGGAAGATGAGAGTCGCAAATTGAGAGGAAAAAAAGGAGAGTGAGTGTGAACTAGAAGAAAGACAGAAAGAGAAGAAACAGTTTCGGCCCTGTGGTTTCGTGCCTCCAGAGATGGCTGAACACTGTCAACATCGTACACTTCAAACCCAATCACTCTCCACTGGACAAAAAGAGAAAGACACACATGCAAGCTCATACACTCAAACATGCACATGTTCACACACCATATTACAGGCAACGATTTTTGCCCTTGTCCAGCTTCAACAGGGCAGACTTAGGATGCCGAGACAGCGTTTAACACCTGACAGTTATCATGTGATGTGACAGAGTGAAAGGCATCCTCTGTACTGGTGATGATCACAATTCTCTATCTCCAAGTAGTAGTGCTACAGTGCTGTGCAAAAGTTTTGAGCCAGTCCTCATTTACGGTATTTACATTTTGCTTCCCAGTCATTTTTTAAAGTGGGTGGTCTTCAGATATAGTTCTTCAGGCTCTTTTTTTTTTTTTTTACTCATTTCCAGTCCAGTCTTTGTACCTGTCAATTTTCAGAGGTGTGTATTTTTTGGTTAATACTCATCTAACTCAAGTGATCATCCAGTGTTGTTTCTAGACAAAACAGACAACTTGTCAAAAATAATTTGTTCTCATTTCTTTAATTATGTCTACAGAAAACACAACACAATTTGACAGACATAAAATAGTATATTTTGCACCAACATGGTGATTCCCAAATAGCCATTAACTGAACACTTACCATATCTCAGCACTGTGTACAATGTGTCCTTAAAAAATAGAGAAACAGGTAACTAGAGGAAAAACAAAACATGGATGGCCAAAAATCAACTGAAGATCCAGAAGCATCTCTCAGATCTTTGATGGGGTTTTTTTATTTCTTAAGAACCTGATTTTCAGATATCATCCATCTGCTGTAGTTTTTTTTTCTTCCAGTTGTCCAGTTTCTCCAATTTTTGTTTATTTGTTTTTCTTTTACACAATCGGACTATAAGTCATGGATTGGCCTCCACAGAACCTGGACCTCAAGATAATTAAAGCAGTGTGCAAATGTCTTGGCAGACAATGGAAAAAAAGGCAGCCAACATCCAAAGAAGAGCTTTAAGATATCCTTCAAGAAGGCTGAAGAACCGTTCTTGAAGACTACTTTAAGAAATTACTTTAAGAAATTAAAAGAAAGCTTACAAGAGAGTTCAGGCTCTGTTGAAGAATAAAGGTGGGCATACCAAATGCTGACTTTGAACCTTGTTAGAATTGTACAGACTCTGTGTTTGTCTTACATGCTGCATTTCCATGTATATTTGTACATATTTCAATAAATAGCTGAATGTACTTCCCATTTTCCTAGCAAATGATAAAGAAATGACGGTTGACTTAAGACTTTTGCACAGTACTTTACAAAAGCCAACATGACTAAACAGATCAATGATGAGAACTGATCACGTCTGTAAAATGATGATCAAATCAAGTCTATCACAACATTCTCATTTAAAAAAGCCTTTAAAAAGTAGGCTGAGTAACCTCGACAACGTTAAATAATAAGTCATCCTTTTTGCTCTTCCAGTCTACAGCTGTGATCTACAAAAAAAAAAAGAAAAAGAAGGAATGAACACATAAGCAAAAACTGGTTTAAAATGCAAACAAACTATTTCATTGTATACTAAAACACCAGCAGATACTATGGTTTGGAGATCTTCAGCGGGAATTACCAGAGTTAAACACAAACCAAAGATAGTTTCAGTAAGACCTCATTTTTCTCTCTGTGAAGTTTCCAGACTTGGAGTTCTGTATCTTGTCGTCTGCTGGGATCATGCGGCGGATAGTACTTGTGACTCTTCCCCCAAACAAAATAAGATAACACAAAGTCCTGCTATTTGCAGATAAAAGTGAAATACTGTGCCGTCTAGTGAAAAAAAAACAAGAGGGAGACAAAGAACGGAGCCAAAAAGTTCTATCACATAATAGAGTTTAGAAGTTCTATTCTTTACTTTTCCTCACCAGTAGTTACCAAGGTCATGTTCATGGGCTAAAACACTCCCACCTAAATGTGGAAAGGCTTTTTTTCATTGCTTCATAGCTCTGCATCAATAGCAGAATTCTTCCTGAGTAAGTGCCAGTTAAAGTCATCTGAGGTCTTTGTGTTTCCCAAATTCTCCAGGTTCCATTCAACAGTACTGAAAGATGTAGACAGGTGTCTTATGATTCTACAAAAACCGAGATTCACATCTGCACATGACTGAGTTTGTGTTCTTTGGATTTCACATTCATTCATGAACTACTGCGGTACAGTATTATCAGTGTTCTCTTTCATGGATAGCGCCAGGCTATTGACAAAGTATTTGATGTGATACAAACGCACCTTGTGTGTCTGTACACAATACACACATTGCATATAATTGAGGGACCAACCCAGTTACTGGGTATACTTTGTCATAACAGGAGAACAAGATAAAAATGGGCTTGTAACTCAGTTTCCATTAGTTTTAGTTTTTCAGAACATGACCTTCATATATATTCTTTAAAACATTAACGTCTTCTACAAGAACAAGTAATGTATGTGTGGTTGTTTACTGACAAGACCCATGGAATGAAGAGGTGTGTGTCCTTTTTGGGTCTCTGAACAAACCCAGGTGCTTGTGTTTATCCACACACGTTGCACATGATTGCATCATTATCTACTGGAAGTTACCCATGTTAGTGAAATATGAGAGCCTATGACTTTGCAATGAGGTAGTGTGTACAGTTTATCTGTTTGTTTGGGGGTTTTTTTTACTTCTAAAGGTTAACCGACTCACCGTAAACCAAATTACTGCAAGTAAATTACATTCAATAGTTTAAATTTAATTTATTTTAATTCATTTTAAAATTCCATTAACAAATATTTTGAGTTTCCATGACATTTCCTTTCTATTTGATTCAATGAAACAGATCATTTTGGATTCATTTGAACCAGTTTTGCTTTTAATGAAGCTGTAAACAGAAGTATAATTACAGAATACCTTTTTTTAACAAATAAAGTAACATTTTTCTTCTGAAGCGTTCATAGTGGGCATGCTGGGTAAGTTCTGCCTTTGCAGGAGTCAGTTATGGAGTTCTTATACGTTTGTTCCATTATGTTGACAGTTGGAAATGTAAACTTAATGGAAATTGGTTGGAAATGTGAAGAGGAGGAACAGTAAATATGGTGCCACAAATAAGTATTTGCCCCTTCCTAATTTCTTAGCTTTTAACGTTTATTTGTTTCAAATCATCAAATTTTAATACTATAAAAATAATAATAACTAACCAAGTAAATACAAAATGCTGTTTTTAAATGATGACCTCATTTAATAAACAAAAAAGTTACCAAACCTACATGCCCCTATGTGCAAAAGAATTTGTGCCCTAAACGTAATAACTGGATGTGCCATCCTTGGGAACAAGAATTGCAAACAAGTATTTGTGATAACTGGCGATGAGTCTTTTATTTCACTTTTCAGGAACTTTGGCCCGCTGTTTTCCATAATTGTTTTAATTCAGCCACATTTAAAGGCTTTCCCACATGAAGGGTCTTTTTTAAGTCACGCCAAAGCATCTTGCTCAGATTTAAGACCAGACTCAAAAACCTTGCTTGTTTTTTTTTTTTTACCATTCAGTAGAGCACTTGCTGGTGTGTTTTGGATCATCGTCTTGCTGCATACCCTAAGTGCACTTGAACTCCAGGGCACAAACTGATGCCATTCTGCTTCAAATTTTCTGGTACAGAGCAGAATTCATGGTTCCATCAATTACTGCAAGTCGCCCAGGTCCCGAAGCAGCAAAGCAGTCCCAGACACACCCAGCCACCACCTTGTTTGACAGTGGGTATGTTTTTTTGTTTTATTTTTTAAGGAAATGCTGTGGCAGATGTAATGAGACTCAAACCATCCAAAAAGTTCAACTTTTGTCTCATGATTCCAGAGATTATTTCCCCAAAAGTCTTGGGGATCAACATGTTTGTGGGCAAATGTGAGATGAACCCTTGTGTTCTTTTTTGGTCAGCAGTGGTTTTTGCCATGAAACGTTCCCAATGATACAGTTTTTGCCCAGTCCTTTTTTTATTGCTTAATCATGAACTCTGACCGTAACTGAGGCAATTGAGGCCTGCAGTTCTTCAGATGTTATTCTGGGCTCTTTTGTGACCTCTTAGGTGAGTAGTCAATGTGCTTTTGCTAGGCCAGTCAGTCCCGGGAAATTTCACCTTTGTTTCAGAATTTTTTCCATTTGTGAACGATGGCTCTCACCTTTGTTCAAACAAACATACTTTCTTCCTGAACACTTGTGCTACAGTTAGCTGAATTCAGTTTTTGCGGGAGGAGGGAAATGATGAGGTGCTCTACAGTTTTTGAGGAGTGGAGATCTTTTTTTTTTGTTTTTGTTTAATTGCACAACAAGACAAGACTGTGCGATTGGTGAGATGCAGACTACTACACACAGACATACAACTTTGGCTCCCAGCAAGCATCCGTACATACCACATGCTAACACAAAGCTAGCCAAGAATCCAGAGTGATGTTTAAGCTGAGTGGATCGTCACTGCAGCCCAGGAACCAGGTCAGGAACCAGACCATGAACTACAACAGGTAAAACAGGGTAGTGGTGACCCATTAGGGTTTCAACATTTTGAGCCTCCATTCACCTGTACATGTTTCTGCAGTAGAATTACTGTGGCTTTAAAGTCTCTTTAGGGCTATTTTTCATCTTTGCTTTGTTGGTTTTGCGTTCATACATGAAATTGTTTATGTGTCTTAAACTAGTATAGGGGTTTGTGTTGATGTGTGTAATTGCCGCCTCGGGTTTTTATTGTTAACTGGTAATTAGGTACCAGCGGTTTCTGGTCTTTTCACAGAGTAACGTGAAATTGATGTAACAAACATTGTAAAAAAAAAAAACTTTTTCTGGCGAGGAATTTAAGTAACGTAAGTTAATAGGTTACACTAATTTTATGAAAAGTAGTACATAATACATTCATATTTTTGAGTAACATCTCCAACACTGGTGGTATGATTTGTTGCTTATTGAGACCTTTTAGCCTATTTTTACTTTGTCAGGTTCTATTTAAGTGATCTCTTGTTTCAAATTGACCTGAACTTGCCTTTTTTGGAAAGTGGAAAGTTTTGATTGTGATAAACACAGTTAATTAATTATTTAACTCAGGCTCAGGTGCATTTTGGTAGTTTTTTTTCTCCCCTTTATAAATTCTGGCATAATTTATGACCCACATTTACTCTTTTTTAATATTACCATTTGTTTGATGGTCTGAATAATATACACCAAACTAAGAAATCACGTGCAATGTAAGGCTACGTCCACACGTACCCGGGTATTTTTGAAAACGCAGATTTTTCTTTGCGTTTGCACCTGTCGTCCACACGTAAACGGCATTTTCGGTCACTGAAAACGGAGATTTTTAAAAGCTCCGGCCAGGGTGGATATTTTTGAAAACTCCGTTTTTGCATTTACGTGTGGACAAGAAAAACTGAGAAAATGCAGAAAACGCAGCGTCAAACGTGTGCACCTTTTTTGATGTCACACTGTGCGCCACGTTATTGTTTCGGTGAAATGAATTTCTACAATAATGTTACTGTTAATTGTATTCTCTGCAGTGTTTAAATGCTTACATATACACACACAATTACTGTCCCTCCACACATACAACTCGGTTCTGCTTCTATGCCCCATCCTTGTTTACTATTTCCCACCGAGGCTTCTAGACTTCTGATTGGCCAACATTTCTACACGGTTAGGAATATATCGCCACCTGTTGCTTTGGCATGTTCCTAGCAGCGTTTTCCTTCATTTCTGCGTTTAACGAAAATGGAAAATCTCCGTTTTCAAAAATACCCGTGTACGTGTGGATGTAGCCTAAGATAGGATAAAATGGAGGCAGATGTGGTGACCACTAAAAGTAGCAGCTGACAGAAGAAGAAAAAGATAGTAGTTGATAGTAAAGATTTGTGGATTAGATATGCATTTGTAGTATTATTGATGTCAACTTCACCTCCAGCTAATTCAGAACTTTACAGACAGACGCACAGCCCATACACTAACTAACTGTTCTAGCGCTAGCTGTGTTCACAATATTGAGGAACTCTTCCTGAGGACTTTGGAGAGGTCAGTACAGTTCCCATTTCAACATTTACATGTTAAAAAGTTATCATAAGTATTAACATTGCTGGTGCAGATGTTTACATTAGACGTTTAACTGTTAGCAATTATCTCATAGTCACATTAGCTGTGTATTATCATTAAGGTAGCAGCTAGCAGCTATGGCTAACAACAACCCTGTTAATGTGGAACCTGAGCAACAAATGCTATCAGTTCTGCCTCTCTGTAATAATAATAGTTATACCCTTAGAAACAACATGAGTTGGACTGTGTTATAACAGTGAATGCCCAATGCATGCAAAAGCTAACAAAGTTTTGCCCAGTTCCATTTCCCATTCTTTTCTTATTTATTACCATGGACCTAAATGGGGATATAATATGCTTATCAGTTAAGTCATAAACATAATTAAGACTTATCCATCCATCCATTCGCTTCCGCTTATCCTTTTCAGGGTCGCGGGGGGCGCTGGAGCCTATCCCAGCTGTCATAGGGCGAGAGGCAGGGTACACCCTGGACAGGTCGCCAGTCTGTCGCAGGGCTAACACATAGGGACAGACAACCATTCACACTCACTTTCACACCTAGTGGCAATTTGGATTATCCAATTAACCTATCCCCACAAGTTGCATGTCTTTGGACGGTGGGAGGAAGCCGGAGTACCCGGAGAGAACCCACGCAAACACGGGGAGAACATGCAAACGCCACACAGAAAGACTGATGGTGGAATTGAACTCAGGACCTTCTTGCTGTGCGGCAACTGTGCTAACCACCGTGCCACCATGCTGCCGTATAATTAAGACTTAAATAAACTTAATTTATAAATATGTTACCTTTGTTATCTGGAAGAGCATAAAGTGAATGAGAAGCTCATTATATAGTTAACGGCTACAGTGCTAAGTCGTTTTTACCAGCTGCAGGAATGACAGGGGAGCTTGCACAAGATTTCATGTTGGATCTTTCAAACTGACACCAAGACATGTTTGAGCTATTTTAACACTCCTCTGACAGTTGTTGTTGAGGCTTCCTTTATTTTGCCATAGTTACCTGCAGATGTGACACCGCTGGCTCCAGGGCATCCTTTGTCTCATCACAAAAGCCACTAGCAGTTGATACAAACATCATTGGACACTCGTGGAATACACACCATCTCACCTGTCACACTGTAACGATCACATCGACAATGTGCTGCAAACACGAGGAGCAAAAATTTACACAGACACAACCCTCAGCTTAGATTCATGTCCCATATGACCACTGACGTGCATCCGTGTGAGCGCGGCTGTGTGTAATGTGTATGTTTTTATGTGTGTCAGTCTGTCTGTGTGGGGATAGTTGGAGGCCATCTTTCATCTCTTGCTGTGATCAGGTATTCTACATGATATGATATGATGATACAGGCCCAATTAAGGGATGGGGCTGTGTGAAAAATGTGATGACAGGGCAAGCGGAAGACTAGACTGTGATCTGACATCTGAGAGGGAGAAAAATAGAAGTGAGAGAGAGGAAAAGAGAGAGAGAGGGAGGAAAAGAATGAGAGGGGCGGTAAAAGAATGGTTTAGTGTGGGAGAGGACAAGTGAGGACAGATGAGCCTGAAAGATGGGTGAAGGAAAGAAGGGAAGAATGATGCTGGTAAAGGAAATGAAAATGGGGTAAGTGTGAGAAAAATAATGACAATGAATGTTAAGTAGGGAGAAGCAGAGAAAATTAATGTGATTAGAAAAGGAGAGGGAATAATGAAGAGTGTGGCACTTTGGATTTTCAGTGACACCAGATTCATATTAATGAATTGAACCAATTAAAATAAATGTATCAGTCTAATTCATAAGAAAAGCCTTAATTTTATTGACCCCCAATTCTGTGCAGAATCACAGAGACAATGATTTGGTCCAAATGGAATGTATTTATCTCACATATTACATACATAATCAGCAAATAATGAGTAGTCAGGGTGAAAAATAAATATTTAATTGCAGAGTAATTATTAAGTGATCCTCCCTTTTAGCCATGAAGGACCAGAGTTACTATGCAGATCAAAGTAATGTGAGACTGGGCAGTGGGAAGTGTGCGAACAATCTACTGAGTGACTTAAAAAGATAAGATGGCTTTCACAGGCAGTTCCTTGTAATAGTGACCAACACAAGGCAACAGTAGTACTTTAAATTAGTGTCACTAATGAACAGACCTGATGAGGGAGCAGTTTCTTATGATGTAAGGGCAAACTTTAAAGTTCTAAGAAACTAAATAGTGTGCTTTGGTGAAAACTATTTCACCGGTAAATCTTGTGTGACAGCTGTCCTGTAGGGTGAGTAGGGTAACACAGAAAATTACCTTAAGCATTTTGATTGAGTGATTATGCATAATTGCTTGTATTATTCTTGTTTTTGCCATACAGGGTTGCAAGTATTTATTAAAGTTCATTGTGCATATTGTGAGAGTCAGGCATTAATCAAAAACACACCTTTGACCTGCTTAAATCACTGTAATCTCTGTAGTTTGACAAATCAAATATTGGGAGTCAGTAAAAAGCTCTGCACTCACGACATTGAGCCATTCACCTGTGTCAGTATCTTGTGCTTAAAATATTCCCTTGGCATTCGACAAAAATTACCACTCCTGGCAGCAAATATCAGACCCAAATCAGGCTCAAAATATGATGGTTTTTTTTCAGTATTGCAGTCAATGTACTTTGCAGTAGATTCCTTGTGAAAATCTTTGTAAATTAAGTTTGCATGATTCATTTAAATAAGCTCCTCTCCAAATTTTGCATGGGCGATCGTGGCTCAAGAGGAGTTCGCCTTGTAATCGGATGGTTGCCGGTTCGATCCCCGGCTTGGACAGTCTCGGTCATTGTGTCCTTGGGCAAGACACTTCACCCGTTGCCTACTGGTGGTGGTCAGAGGGCCCGGTGGCGCCAGTTTCCGGCAGCCTCGCCTCTGTCAGTGCGCCCCAGGGTGGCTGTGGCTACAATGTAGCTTGCCATCACCAGTGTGTGAATGTGTGCGTGAATGGGTGGATGACTGGATATGTAAAGCGCTTTGGGGTCCTTAGGGACTAGTAAAGCGCTATATAAATACAGGCCATTTACCATTTATTTTATAAAAAGAAGGTTTTGCACTGGCCTTTAGGCTTGTTTGATAAAAATATACAAAATTAATGTTGTTCTGAGGTTGTTTAACTTACGGCCCCTGCTGGGTGATGTCCCTTGTGAGTTAGCTGAATTTTATTCAGTGGCTTTTCAAGGGAAAGTTTACATACCACAGTTTTTATATGCTCCTTCTTCTGAAACAAAAACATTTCCAAAGAGGTGGAATTACGCTTGTGACTTCTATCTTTTGGTGTAACATCCTTTTGTACTGCAGTGCATTGCAGTTATATTGCTGATACTTGAAAGCTAGTTTGGCAGTTGTTGTACAGTTGATATCTTTGAGGGTTATAGAGGCATGTATTCAGGCGAAGAACATTTAAGCCTCAAATTTACTCAATTTTATTCTTTCTATAAGAAAGAAAGACTACTGGAATATTTTGACATTGAATTGTGGTTAATTTGGTGTTTTGTGCTGTGCTGTGTTTTAACTAGAGGCCCTTAAAACTATAAATGAAACCGAATATTAAACTAGTTAAGATCTAGACAACGCTAAAATAGAATAATCGAGGAATATACGCAGGTTTCTATGTCATATTATTTTCTTTACACAAATGCTACAAGTGAGCTCGAGCCATCACTTAATCAATTACAGTTTACAGCAGTTTAAATTGATGTTGCTAACTGGAAAGCAAGGAAAGCCCTTAAAATGACAACTTAATAGACTAGAGAGCTGCACAGAAATGAAAAATAAAGTTGGTTTTTACACTTAGTGGTATTTTTAAAAAGTACTTCACCAGACGCTGGTGTTT
The DNA here is from genome assembly GCF_041146795.1 of Maylandia zebra. Classification (NCBI taxonomy): domain Eukaryota; kingdom Metazoa; phylum Chordata; class Actinopteri; order Cichliformes; family Cichlidae; genus Maylandia; species Maylandia zebra. Next base: position 18,414,757 of record NC_135178.1, on the reverse strand, counting down.
GGATACTGTGGGGAAACGCAGGACGTCAGTATGAGTTTGTCTGTATGTGTGTGTCCTTTACATGTCCAGTTTGCATTTTCCAGTGTCAAACATTAGCTTTCTACTTACCTCATGAAGTGTTATGATGTTATTGGTTCGCAGCCTGGTGTGCTGTATACTGGTAGTTGTGCAACAGGAAGGACATAAAAACTGAGTAATAAAAGATAAAACCAAATTGTTTCTATACCGAACAATTTGTAAGATATCGTGATCCTAATTTGTCTTTGTAATTTAGCGTGTGGATATAATTATATAGACACCTTGACAGCACAAACAGAAGTCAGACTGTACATCCCCCCCCCCCCCCCCCCCCCCCCCCCAAAAGGAGATATAGACAAAAATAATAATTATTGTAATTCTTAATTATTGCACATGCACTTACGCTTGATTTGACAGACAAGGAGCAGCGTGTCAAAATGGTTCACAGTGTTGAATGACAGAGATTTTCAAGAGGAAGGCTTCTTGGCGCCGACTGAAATTTCTTTCCTCTACATTTCGTAAGTTTGTCTGGGAAAACTACAACTGTGTCAGGTGTGTGATTTGATCAGAACACATAGTGCTTTGATCACACTGCCAGCTTTTATCAGTGTGCATGCTCTTTTCATAACCACATAGGACCCAATTATGTCAAGCACATTGTTCTTTACCTGGAGTGCCACAGCACTGAACAGAAAGGAAGAAATAACTCACACTTAAAACATCACTTATGGGGGAAAAAGTCTTTATTTAGCTGTCAGAAAATATACTTGTTAAATTCAATCACTGACATGAAATAAATACATGTTTTAATGTGTAGAATATTTTCATCTTATTTTAAGAAGTGTTTTTCCATTAAAAAAAAGAAAAGAAAATATGATACCCATCAGAACAAAGGCACAGTAAGTACTATTTTCAGGCTGTTGTAAGACTCTGTATTGCTGAAAGTTTGGCTCCGTTCTTCTTAATCAGGATAACTTATTTACCTAAAAAAAGAGAAATACAAAGAAAAAGAAATAGAAGAGAAATATGAGTTTATCATTACAGCAGTGTTAGATTTTATCACAGGAGTTTATTAATTACAGTTTTAAAGAAAAATATTGATGCTGCGTGGAAACAAATGTACAGCACACAACGTTTAGGAAATACTCTTTAGCTTTCAGTAAACACAATTTTTCCACCAAGATTGGGGAAAGAGTGAGTTATGCTTCATACACAACAAACACATAACCTCCGTGTTTACAGTTTGCCATCAAGCGTGAGGGACGGCATTTGTTGTAGAGTTTCGTCACATCCCAGAGCATGAGCCTTGAATGAAAGGAGCTCAGTGAGCTGCGAGTTCCCAGTGTACTTGAAGGCGACAAAGGCCTCAGCAATATCCGCTGACATTAGTCCCCCTCATATCACACTGCACTTTCCTCCTATTGTTCTCCCTGCACTTCTCACATGTATTGTCTTACATGATATCCTTAGAACCTGATAAGAAGCCCAGTGGAGGTTTTTGTAGCTGAGGACACAGGCCTGGGAGTGTCTCAGGGTTACAGCTGCTTATTATTCTCTAATAGAGAAGCCTAGAAGACTCTAAGGTCTGGGGAACGCCTTACCGGATCCCTGTACCCTCAGCCTAACCTGGGTTACCTGCATTTCCAGCCTTTCCTCCATTACTCCTGCCATACCCGACACTCCCTTCCTCCAAAAAGACATTATGGTATTAAATTTCCTCGAAACCATAGAGCTCGTTGACAAGCATGGAAGGTATTAAGGGGCCCAATACAAATGTATAGGCTGTACAGAACAGCTGGGGTCATTTGAGACAGTAAGGGTGGCTGAGTGTCTCGTCAGCTGCATCAGACTACAAAGACAACAAAGCATGTCATTTTATGAACCTGTGACTGCTGTTTGCTGATTTAACTGACCACTTGAAATAGCTGTAAGAGTGCACTACACCTTTACAATCTGCAATAAATCAGTAACTCCCCAAAGTTTTTTTTCAGAGAAAACAAGAATTTATGGATGTAGTGTTTTGGCCAGACATGTTTCCTTGAACAAGTTTGTCTGATGTTTGGCTGACAGTACAAAATAGTTCAGGGCTGGCATGGGGTCCCTGGGCCATCAGCAGTCCAACTCAGCCTGACTCCAAAAGATGAAGGGAGGTGGATTCAGACAACTCAAACACACCACCCTGTCTGTTCACAACTCCTCAAGGGCAAACACTGCCTGCCTGTCTGTTTGTGGCAGCTGATCGCAGTCAAAACTACATGTGCCTTTCTATGCATCCTCCTGATGTCCTCTGCTGACACTGCAGTTTTATGCCTATAAGGATGATCCGCTGTATTTGCCTCTTTCAAAAACTTTCAACCAAAGTGTAAAATATTTCAAGAAAAAACAGAAAGACTGAGATGAAGCACACTGTGAAAACTCGTGCTTCAAGATGAATACTTAAAGGGTAAAATATTGTAATATGTTCTTATAACTTTATTATTTCAAATGTCCCAAAGAGAGTTTTGCATCTTTTACGAACTAGGGCATTTTTAATAGTTTTAGCCTTCGTTTTCTTGGTTGTCGTAACATTTCATTGACTGTAAAATTCAGAGAGAGACATTTTGAGAAAGCAGACCCAAGAGCTGTGAAATATGATCTTCCCATTTTTAGCTTTATGATACTGGTTGATGGCCAAAGTCTCAAACAGTGAAAGTGCAAGTTTTGTTGCAGTCTTGGATCTATGTGATGTCAAAGACAATGATATCATCCTTAATGCGGTCACCTCAGTCCAACATCTTTGGCTGTTAGCACAGCAGCCTGGCCTGCTTTCTACTTGTGAGGAGTAGCCAATCAGAAGACAGTTTATTTAAAAGGAGGTTGGCCTTAAAGGGAGAGGAGTTAAAAACATTTTTTTTCTTTTTTATTATACAGAGGTTGAATTCAGGGACTGAACCAATATGTTTTAGCCATAAACACTAGTAGATTCCAAATATGAGCATAATAGCATAAGCATTGAAATATGAGCATAATAGGTCCCCTTGTCATTATTTTCATCATTTATGTTATAAAATACACACACATGCACACATCTATATTTTAGTTTACGGATATTGTTCGGTGACTTGGAATTTCCCTGAGCGGATCTGTAAACATGTATAGTTGTCGTGCTCTCCATCACAATGCGCATTTATGCAGAAAAACACTGGAATTTTGGGGAGTGCTCTCTCCTCTTCCACAAAAAAATAAAAAGGATTTCATGTCAAAGTGTCCCCCAGGAAATTGACAAAGGCAGAAAGTAGTATCTGGTGTTGCCCCAAGTTGTAGGAGGAGTTTTATGCCTTAGTCTCCTTCTGCTAACTACTCCCAGTAGACAACAGTCAGATGCTTCCAGTCTCCAGGAGGGAGAAAGTGATGCTGCTAATCTATAGAGAATAAGACCTGACTGAAGTCTATTAGAACTGGAAGAGAATATTTATACAAAGTCAGCAGGAACATGATGTATGTATAGACAGGCACATGCACTAAATAAGACTGTTTATTTTGCATTATGCAGTCTATGACTGGATATGTTTTTCAACATATAAGTGCATGAACAGATACCGAAAAACAAACTGGGGGTAATAAACAGACATACAGATGCACAGACACAAAAACGAACATCCACAGAGATGTAACACACACACAAACACATCTCTCCACCATCCCATTGCCTGCCTCTCCTCCGTTCTCTGTCTATCTCTGTCCAAGCTTCTGAACCTTTGGGAGACACATTCTTTTTCATCTGTCAGTATGGATGGAAACAGACATGTTCAAAACACACAACAATGGCCTCACCAGCACCAAGGAGGCTCTATGTTTTGTATGCTTGAAGCACTGCATTATCTCTTAAGTGTCTAGCAACCTCAGTATAGTAAATAATGGATGCTCCTCTTCCTTCTGAAAAACCCCCTCTTTCACTTCAGGGACCAGTCATGGTTTACCTGTATAAATGCCCTTTCTGTGTCTTTGGAGAAATGGATAGCACGAAAGGATGTGGGTCAGATGATTTCATTAGCACAGCATTTCTCTCTGTGTCTCCTTCAATCAGCCATTTGACAGAGGCAATGTCACTCAAAAGTGTCTTACAGACACCTCCATATCAAATGTTCTGAGAAAAAGGATGCACAGAGCAGGCCATGTAACAATGGAGCGAGTTCGGTTACCTCTGAGATCAGCAGAATGTATTCCATGTCCTTAGTCGGAGACTCCGGTCATTATTCCAGATGTTTGTGGATCATGATGGACTTCTGGTCCATCAAACCTGAAATAACAGGACATGTATATTGTTTAGCGCTGTATATATGAAGACATTTCACAGTTGTTCCATGTAACTAGACTTAATCAGAAGGTGAGGGGCCTTTCCACTTATTGACCTACTTGTTTCTTTTTACCGTTAAGTCAAAGCAGGATTTTGCAAGACTATATTGTGCCACTACATAACTAAGTCTCTTTGGTATCCCTCCCCCGTTCATTCTGAGGTTACATCGAAAGAGTTTCAGCTATTGTGAATTATTTACTTGATTCTCCATTCGGCCCTTTAACCCCTCAGCAAAAGCACAGGCAGTTGGGGTTAAAAATACACTCCCGCAGGATCTGAGTTTGACTCTACATCTGTGAGTGTGTGCTTGTGTGCATTTGTGCTTGAGTATGGACAGAAAGGTGAATTTAAAATATAAAGCAGTATATATTCCATGTCACAGAAAGCATCTTCCTCTGTCTCACTCTTGTGCACTGTCTCCCTTGTGCTGTCTCTCTCTCTCTCTCTCTCTCTCTCTCTCTCTCTCACACACACACACACACACACACACACACACACACACACTGAAACACATATATGTGCTACTTTATGAGGTACTTTCTGAGTGAGAATCCAGGCCATCCCAGATGGGATTATTATAACACAGCTTGAGCTATGCAAGACTCATGAGAGTGATTGTGTGACTTTGTGTCTGAGAATGTGTTAGTCTGTGTTTTAATGTTTGTTAGGCAGCGACCTGAGTGCACATGAGGGTGCACCTGTCTGTATCTGCGAAAGCATAAAACACACAGCACATAGGAGGAAATGCTGAACCATTAGCAAGAAGAACCACTTACAACTGTGTCAAAGTAAAAAACTGGCTTACAAAAGAGCACATCTATTTATGTTTAGCTTCTGAGTCAAAGGCTAAAGATATATGTCTATCAGCAAACTGAGACTTCAGCAGCTTCCCGGTCTAACTGAGGGAATACTTTCTCTGAGATACAGTATGTGGACCTGAATGGATCTGCACCGACACGTACACACACACACACACACACACATCTACTCTCTTAACTTTCCTTGGCTATATTGCCGTGGTATATCCCTGCATGCAGTGAGGTTGTCATGGATACACCCAGACACATCCGCCATCCCATAAGCGGGGGGATGCTGAGCGCTTCAGAGGGGCTGGCGCCAAACCCTCAGTCCCCATTCTCTACCCCTTCCCCCAAAATGAATTCTGTCCCTATTCTCCCTGAAAACTGGCTCAACCTTAAAAAAGGCTCTCTGCTTGTCAAACACGGAGGCCTGGAAGAAAGCCGGAGTTATTTTTTTTGCTGTGGCCTCCTTTGCTCCTCACTGGAATGGATCATTATGGGCCTTTAAAGATGATGGAATGATGACGAGTAAGCTATAAACAGGGAAAAAAAACACATTGGTACCGATCTGACTCCAGTTGGAGAAAAGCTGAAATCAATGCTGCACCTGGAGAATGGGTGTATATGCATGTACTTTGTGTGTGTGTTAGCCTCAGGGCTGTGGTTAAGCCTGTAGTTCATCCTGAACTGATCCTTTTCATTAGCCATTATCAATAATTCAACATTGCACTTGCTTTAATGGTTTAATGTGGGCAAACCCTCAATCTGCACACATTCACTATGACACACACACACATACACACACGCTCATATGCTCTGCCTAATAGCGCTCGCTCTCTTGGCCTGTACCCAGTGCCACCAAGGTGAATATAGATGTATTATCGTGCACATAACACAGTCAGTGCACCTAAGGCTTTCAAACGTAAAACACCTATCAATCAGATGCACCATTTTGCCCTACCAGAGTCTTACAGTATCCTCTGACTTATAGGAGAAATCATTTTTTCCTCCTTCTTTTTTAAACTGCATATCAAGTTATATATGCAATAAAATGGCACGCCAGCTCCTCCTGTCTGAGATGAGGAAGTGAAAGGGTTAATCTTTTATGACGTGCCCCCTCCCGTTCCTACACTCTTTGCCCTCCCTTTCATATTCTCCACCATGGCAGTGCTCAGTAGCTGCACATATGCTGAAAAAATAATCCTCTTTGATTGGAAGGCTAATTTGAAGTGTCAATTATTCTTATGCAAATTAAGGTACAGTTTCTCACGTCTGAAACGGGTTTGGCGGCACAGATGCGTGTGTGTGTGTGTGCGTGCGCGCAAATCTCCTTCCAAAAAAAAAACAAAAAACCATACAGCACTATCAAACCCTTCCCCCCAACCAACTCTACATCTATACCTCTTAGGCAAGAAAGCTGACATACAAAGAGAGACAGTATAATGGGATGAGTATATTTGCATGCACATTGTCCACGCTGAACGCTAAACAGATCATAAATTGAGAGTGCAATGTCAAAACAGTAACAAAGGCATAGAAGTGCAAGTCAGCTCCCAAAACAGTCGACAATACAGAGGCATGTAATGTAAATAATGAAATGATGTCGGGTAAACAGGAATACAACGAGAGCTTGGATGTATCATGGGAAGTATTGTGGTTTAACAAAACAATTTGCGAAAGCTTTTGTCATCTAAACACTTTCCAGTAACATTCTCCCTTCTGCCACTGCCACACCAGAGGTGCAAAGCGAGGAATATAATCCCAGTGTCTCCACAGTAGAGAGAGAGAGGCACAGGAAGATCTAGTTTAAAGAAAAAGGAATAAATGGAGTTTTGAGAGCAGCACCATGCACCTAAAAGCACACATCTGTGTCTAAGTAGAGTATGTGAATGAGTGCATGCTCCTCTGCATTATAATTAAAACTTTGGACTCTAGCTTGAATCTGGATGAGGAAGTTGAGCTGACAAAGTGAGGATGGAAAAAAAGGACAAAAAACTCCCCCAAAACCCAGAAGCGGACAGACTGAGGACTTTACAAATAGACTCTGTTGTCTGACCCTCTCAGCTGATCTGGCAGCTCAAGTAAGAAAAAAGCTTTTCAGGCCCAAAACAGGATCAAACAACCTGCTATAGAGTCCGGTTACACCACAACAATAGCTTACATTCACTCTCAGTTTCAACACACAAGCTTCTTTTTTCTTTTTTTTTACCTCAAAGAGAGCAAAGGGAGAGAGTGCGTCTGGTTTAGAGGGTGGGTTCATGTGGGTATGTATACTGATATCTTAAACGATAATGGCGCTCAGTAGATTAGATGATATCCGCCATACTGTGTTTGTTTTCAGCGGTCGACTCCTGCCTCTCGACTGAGATGTATGGTCAACCCTGCAGGCACTCTCCCTCTCAAGGAAACCTTTAGATACTGTCAGGGAAAGTGAAGAACACTGACAGATAGCATTCAAAACTCTGAGATAGAGACAGCTGTGAAATGGTAGCAGGAAGGATCATTAAATATATAATGTGAAATGCACTGACAGCTAAAAACCTGTGATTGTGAGAATAAGTAACCGTTAACTGGTCGCATTAAATATTTGAGGAATTGTGAATTCATTTTCAAGCTATTCGTACACTTTCCTTCATTAGCTCAGGATTTTATACTCAACACACACTGAGAGAGTCCTAAAGATACAACTTGCAGCTCATTAATCACACACCCAGAATAGACAGAATAATATCTGCTAACCTGCTAAGACCAAGCTGAATAGAAGCCCTGGCAGACTGTATTTGTTTTGCATTGGCTCAGTAGTTCGGAAGAAATTAGTATGCAGTTAGGGATGGGAGGGCTTGTCAAGATCAGGAAGAAATCTCTACCCACCCACCGGGTAGCTCTACATTCATGAACAAGGTTGACAAGAAAGCTGACTAGTGTAAAGACAAGGAGCAAATAAGATGGCGGCGAACGCGCTGAATATTCTTTTTCATACGAGTGCACTGAGAACACTTTCACAGACAGGCCTGTTCTCTGTCTGTCTGTCTTATATGTCTGCTCATCTGTCAAGACACTCACTCTCCCTTTTTCTGTCTCGCACCCTCTAGCCACTCTTTTCTTTTCAAAAACTACGTATGTGTCATGCACGTCAAAATGCGAAGGCCAGCCCTTTTGAGGGTGTTCTGCTGGACCATAGAGCGAATAAACATCCATGTCAGGAGAAAGCGATCTGGGGCCCTTCTCTAACTGAGCCCGAGCTCTCCTGGGAAACACACAGCTCATACAATGGATAGAGGAGGTCTTTTGTTGAGTCTCTGGGAGCTGCAGGGCTAGCTCTGGATCAAACAGGGGTGTATGTGTGTGTGTGTATCTGTGCATGCGTGTGTGTACATTTCTTCATTTTGTGCACACACGCACACACCTTTGCCCACACACAGAATCACAGACTCTCCTCATCTCCCTAAACTCAGTGTGACTAAGTAAACTTCTTCACCCTTTTATAGCCGTTACCTGAAATCACCAGCAGGAGAGGAGAGGTGAGACAAAAGATGAGAATTGTGACGCAAGCTAGTGTTGTACTGATTTAAACAGGTTTAGTGTCAGTCTAAAGGGGCTTTCTGATGTACTGTATTTAAATCACAGTTCAAAGCTTGCTGCTGTGCTGCCTTGCATCCCGCGCACGTGCAGGTGCAAGACAGGAAAAGTCTGTAGGGAAGTGTCTAATGCTAATAGGTTACCTGTGTGTGTGTGTATATATATATATATATATACATATGTGTGTGTGTGTGTGGCCCTGTTATGTATTATATATGCTTGAGAAATTTCTCAAGTATGTGATCTAATATGAGTTAATGGGGAAGTGGATGTGCACAATTTGACTACAAGAGAATAATAATGACCAGAATTTGTTAAACGTGCACCTCCATCAGCTGTTGTGCTGTTGTCTAAAAACTGTGTTTTTTGTGGCTGAACAGCATGATTATATGTGGTGACAAAACAAACACTGCAATACAAAAATAGTGTAGTTCCTCCCCTTCTCCCAGAATACATTTTAATAAATTTCCATTCAAGCCTTGCTTCTGGCCGTCTGCCCCTCATGGAGGATCTATGAGAATTCTTCCTACTGAAATGAACTCACACCGTCTGACCTTATTCATCCCGAAGACTGCACTTTCTCTGGGACTCCCCCTTTTCCAGTCCCCCGTTTCCCACAGACCCCCTCACTCTTCTCTCTCTCTCTCTCTCTCTCTTGCACGCTTTCTCTCTCTTTGCATCCTCCTCTTCTTTCTCACCACCTTCCCAAGCCTCCCCCTCCCATCTCGTCTTTGCCTTGCCTTCAACTCCAATTTTGGGCACAATGAAGTTGTTCTGGCTGACAGTTTGGCCAGTAGAATAAGTGTTGTTTGAGCCTGCTGTGTGGCCCTGTAGTGGGCCCATTCTCCCCCTCGCCGGCTCAGTTACCGAGAGCCTGGTTGGTGGGACACGGAAGACATCCGTCCCCACACTCCCACCCTGACCCAAACAATTAGGCTCAAACCACCACGAGGCTCACCTGCACCTCCTCCTTACATGTTCCTACACATGCATGGATAAACGCACATCTGTTATGGTGTAGCTGTTGCTACACAAAAGCCAGGTTGGCCTGATTTACTCAGTTACTCCATGTCTTGTAGGACGTGTCAGAAAGGATTCTGTATTGGGGTCAGCTGGAAAGACAAAGCCTGCAGCCCTCTCTCCTCTGTCGCTTTCAGTAAGCATCAACCAGCCTCTCTCTCCAGCACCCCCGTCTCACACACACACACCCGTGGCCCTGAATCCCTCTGTTTCTTCTCTCCTGTTTCCCTTTTCTGATGAGTTACCAATGAAATACAAAAATGCACACTATAAATATTCTTCCTCACGCTACGTCCAACTCTGCGTGTACACACACAAAAGGACAGTCATGCACAGAAGCCAGGACATGGGAAAGTGGTTGGGAGAGGCACTTAAGGGGGGGGGGACCATATGTCCAGACGTTGTATATCAGTCGGCTCACCCCCAGCGCTCTGCCAGACCACCATAACTTAGTTTGTCTTCAGCACAAAGTTTGGTCCAAGCTTGGCTGGGTTCATTAGGAACCTATTCTCTGGAACCAATGAAGCTCAACAGACCTCCAACAAAGGAGCTAATCACACCCACTGCTGCTCTCTCTCTCTTTTCCTTACCTTCAGTTTGATTCAAAAAAAAAATGCCTCTATCATTTCCAAGCAGTACGACTCCTTTAGAAAACCAAAAAATATATAATCTGATGATCCCAAACAATGATTATTCCAACAGTTAAATGATGCCAAAAACCAGCAGTTGTCAGCTAACGATACTATTTTATTCTTTTCTGCTACAGAAGCAAACGTGGATAATTGTGCCTTCACCAGAGAGTCACACATGCAGCTGCTTGTATATGTGAATGGACTTACAAAGTGTCATGTTCACACCTGACAGACACTTTCCTCCCTCAGATGTTTGTGCATTTTTGAATAGCTGTGTGTAGAATGAATCCCTGCATACAATGTCTCGTATGTGAATCCAAGTGGATGCGTGAGCAAAAGGATGTGGTGCACTGACAATGGAGAGCCCCGGGGTGCAGAATACTTGAAATGACCTTGAACCTCGGTATTCTCCATTCCCATGACTGCAGGGACGGTGAGTATGCCTGTGTGTGTGTGTGTGTGTGTGTGTGTTTGAGAAGCAGAACAATGAGGCTTTGCACTTTCTTTTTTAAAACACATCAGCTCTTCCAAAATTCTTCATTCCAGAAAGTCAGGGATAAAAAAATTCCAAGAAATCTACGTATATATATTTAAAAAAAAAAAAGAGAAGCAGTTTTTCCCTTTGATAATTGAATTTTTAGATATTTCTTTAATAAGAAAGACATATTTAGACATATTTTCAAGTTACTGTCACAGAAAAGACCTTGTGAGTTGAGCTTATCACATCATAGTGAGCTATCCACTGTAACATACTCCAGTACCCCCGCCAGCCCACAGCAACTGTATTTGCTCACCCTGTATCCAGCAGAGAAAGAAGCTTGCTCCATACCATGTTCCCTACTGTGCTCACAGGCTAAAGGCAAGCATGAACGTGGCTGATCTGGACATGGCTTAAACACACAGACACTGTACACAGAGGATGGTCCCAAAGCACACCAACACACACAAGAAAACACACACACTCATTGATGTGCACGCAGATGAAGAGGACTTGGTGGGTTAAGAATCACAGTAGGGGGTGCTGATGGTGAAGGGAGATCCAGCGAGGGGTGGTAAAGGCCATACCACTAGGCCCTGCTTGGACACAAATGTCAGCAGCATGATGACCTGTACACAGGAACCCACAATGAGAGAGTACAGGATATGATCAAGGAGGAGAAATAGATAAAAAGAGCTGGCAATGAAACCAAGGCAGAGGTATATATAAGGTAAAGAGAAGCTCTTAAAATGTATAAAGTAATTTGAATTGAGGCTTTAGGAAAGAAGATACAAGCCGTGTTATTTTTTTATGTTTCGTCTTTTGTGTGTTTTCAAATGACAGCAAAGGCAACCTCTTTCCATCTCTTTCTTTGCAAGTGAACAGCTCACCAGCACTGGTGAACATTTCACCTTTTCAAGTGCAGGAGGAACAAAATACCCACTGAAGCTTTAAACAATGAATACATTACACACATTTGAATATTCCAGGTGATTCAATCATCTTCCATAGCACACATACAGTATGAAATGTCAAAATACAACACTACAGTGTTTCCAAAAACTCAGAAGACAAGAAATATAAACACAAGAGCTGATCCAGTTACACACAAGCAAACAGACAAAAACCAAAGATATCATAATTAATTAATAATTACTTGCATATTCTATTGAGAAAGGATACGATCTGGACTAATTGTGGTGTTGACGTAAGAGCCATTAAGGGTGGTGTCAAATTTCTCTCATAGCAAGCTCAATAAAACATACTGAATAGCCAGTAATAGCAGTTCACACACACACACAGGTATTCACTGACGCATGCATGCACGAGTTTCTTAGCATACACAACATGGCTGGTGACTCTGCCTTCAAAGTGAAATTCTGCTGCTGCAAATCGACCTGCTTTTTGACCGTTTTGGGGGTGGAACTGGCTCCTGTGATTGGCCACTAATAACGCAGTAACAAGCACACAGTCTCCTTGATTGGCTGATTCAGTTAACTTCCTTCCAGTAAGTTATGCTGTGGCACAAACATGAGCAACACTTTAGTAACGCTTCAGAACCAAGCTGATATGTAATATGCCAGTACCATAGGTACCAGCTGTGCTGCCTTTCTGTTGACCTATGTAGGCATGGACTTTCAGAAATCTGCCAAATTAAGTTCTCCTACTTGTATGGAAAGAAATGTAATTTTTCATGTTACTCATTCATTTTTCCACCATATGAGTCTGAAGTGGACTTAAGTGATAAGAGATGAGTATGTCTTGTATGTCTTTTTAAATAATTAATTAATTAAAAACAGACTTATAAGTAGGCCCTATGTATATATGTATGTATGCAATGTTCCCTCCAAGCTGCGCACGTGCGCAATTGTGCACTGCTCTGCGCACAGAAAATCTGCGTTGTGCACAAAAAAAATCTAACCTGAATTGAAATTAAATTAAAATTAATACTTTAACAATTCTGTTTTGCTGTGTGAGTCAGTAAGTGACTGGCTGCTCCCGTATGGGATTAGAACGATGCCACCTTATTCCATAGCCCAGCCAATAATGCGATTCACATTCGTATATACGCAGCTAATCAACGTCGTTGGCAGGCTATGGCAGCGCCCTTAGCTAGCAAAGCGGCGTGGCTGATGTGGAGTGAAGCTACGTCAATGACAACGTGTACAACCATTGGAGATGTGAGCAGGACAGACGGAACAATTGACGGAAAAAGCATGGACTTTATACCAGTTTTTAAATTGCGTTGATAGGCCACGTAAAACCAGAGTTATGATAAAAATATTAGCAATGTTTGGTTTTCTTTCTGAATACTATCGTTGTTTATATTTACTGCTGGAAGAAACGGTAAAAACTGCGTTTTATAAGGAAAACGTTCGAAAGCACTCTCCACCTGTGAGCAAAGACGAAACCAAAAAACCCCACCCTTTCCTATTGGTCGAAAAATGTACCATGTCACCAGTGTTGGGGAGTAACGGAATACATGTACCGCCGTTACGTATTTAGAATACAAAATATGAGTAACTGTATTCCGTTACAGTTACCGTTTAAAAAGGTGGTATTCAGAATACAGTTACTTTGTTGAAATAAATGGATTACACTGCGGTACTTTCCTGTTTCATTTTGTCGCGGGTCAGGACTGTTTGGGTTTTGTTTGACAGCTACGTTCTGTTGTTCCAGGCGGCAGCGTTACGGTTGCCATAGTTACAGGGCGACGCTCTCTCTCTCTTTCTGTGACTGTGTGTTTCCTGGGTGAGAGAGCGCCTTTTCGTTGTTGTTGTTGTGCTAAGCTAACAGGCAGAATGCTACAAGCATAGCTCTAAAGAATGTAGCATCATGGGCAGTATAGTCCGTGTTGCAGGGAGAATGCACTGCCATACACGTTATGTGTCTGTGAGCACGAGGAGGGAGAAAAAGGCGAGTGGAAAGGTACGAGTTGTCGTCGAGGAAAAACGGGAGCTGGAAGCATGTAAATATAATAATAACCACTGCAGCCAAGAAGAGTGCCTGACGAGCCCAGTTGTAAGTAAGCTATTAAGACTCGACTGTACACCGTGTTCGTGTTTCCCTCCGAAAACAATAAGTTCCGTTGGAGCAGTCTTTCAACGCCTCTCTCTGTCTCTGCTAGCAAAGTTGACCCACACAACAAAGTAAAGCTATTTTTCGGCTACGAGCCGACAGGGACCCCGCCGTATTAGTCAGAGGTCCCTTTACTACAGTTCGGAGTCGCGGACCTTCAGTAATAGTAATAAATCACACAGCAATAGTACATTCACGTTGTTGTAAAAAGCACGATAATATATTAAGTAATCCAAAGTATTCAGAATACGTTACTCTCATTGAGTAACGTAACGGAATACGTTACAGAATACATTTTGGGGCATGTATTCTGTATTCTGTAACGGAATACATTTTAAAAGTAACCTTCCCAACACTGCATGTCACCAATCAAAAAATGATATGGCAACATGGCATTTAGTTGTTTAGGAAGAGGGAAGTTTTAGGAGTGACAGCGGTGTTTTGAGATGTGAGAGATTTGCGATGTTTAGCGCAAATCTTGTGTAGTTCGTGTGTAGTGTAGTCGATAGTTTTGTTGTGTGCGTCAGAACAATGAGGCGACTGCTGAATGTTACAGGTGTTACAGCAGTGATACATCTCCTGTTGTCAGGCCTGCAGGTATCAGGCTGTTGTTCTCCTTTATGTCATAGTGGACAGAAATTATTTTTTGGAGTGGCACAAATAATTTGTGTGGCATCAACTTTGATGCAGAACACCTGATTGTTCTGTAAATACTTTGAAATGTTTTTTAAAAAAACGCCTTAGCTGCATTTTTAGGTAAACAGCTGCAAAAAACTTTGTTGTTTGCAAAACTCGGTTACTTTTTTGAAAAAGTAACTATGTAATTACATTTCCCAACATTGGTCATTGTATACTGTATTTTGCAGACAGACAGCTACAGAACTCTCTCCCAGACCACAGACTCATAATACAAGTCAGAGCTTTATATATATATATATATATATATATATATATATATATTTTTTTTTTTTTTTTAACTTCCAATAGTGTTAACATACTACACAGGTCATGAACAAGATTTTTTTTTTAATTTTCATTGTAAGTGGGCTAAAGCAGTTAATTAAAAGTAGTCTAACATAAATGTAAAGGCTGTAATTTGATTATTTTAATAAACCATGTAACTTGGATGGATTCGATGCTGGCGTGACCACAGTGCACACGTCTGCTGTTGCTCACAGTGGTCCAAAGGACCGCTCAGGGAGTTTGTGTGTTCGCTGAGACACATGAAAAATTAGAGGGAACATTGTATGTAAGTATGAAATAAGTATAGACTTTACTTACTTAACAGCTTTGTAGTAATGGGCTTTGTAGTAAAGCCCATAACGTTCATAGTTTATAGTCTTTGTCTGCTGTGCATTGTGAATTAAATATATTGCAACATCATTAGAAAACAAATGCTTTTTTGTGGTAAAACTAGAAAAATTAATTTTCCAAGAAAACTGAAGGATTGTTCTGTATTTTCGCTAATTTGACCTTTGAGACATTAATCCTTTTAAATGAGAAAATTTAAAATCATGTCAAGCATCAAAGTTCATTCTGAAGGACATTTGTACACCGTTTGTTTAAGAAATTGTATTCAGTGTTAGAGTGTATTATGCCCCATGCCATAATGGGAAAGGTGACTGAAATACACACACACACACACGGGCGCAATCTCTAGATGGCCATATTGAAAAGTGTGAATGCCCTGACAAAAACAGGAAAAGCTGATTCGCTGAACCCAAACCCGTGGCCATTTTTCTCTCAGTGAGCTCTTTCTTCAGGGGAAAAAAAAAAAACAAGTCCTGAATCCTCACTCTTAATACAATTTTTCCTCTCTCTCATGTTCCTTCATTTCCTTTTGTTTCCTCTATCTCCAGCCTCTACCTCGAATCACAGCAAAGTTCCTCGGTGAAAGCAGTCTATTCTACTCATCATAGACACTTCTACAGATCCTCAGCCAGACAGTTGTGATTTGTGCCTGTGTTAAGGCAGAACTACTCCTTGCCTTTTTCACAATAAAGATTGCTGCCATTATCTGGAGCTATTCCTCTAGATGACACAAAAAAGAAGAAGAAAACATGGGGGTAAGAGGATGAAGGAATTTCATCCAACCACTGTGTGAACTGCTGATGGAAACTTGACTGACAATTTCATATGCAATTGTCAGTGTCACTCACAGATACGTTGTCATGTCTGATTCCCATCTTCTCAAGCTAAGCTTTAGTGGGTAGAGTGTGTCGTCAGTGGACAGCTTTCAAATGTCTAATAAACTTCGTATTGTTTTTATTAGTGTAGATAAATGGGACTAAATGGGGTTTGGGAACTTGTTTTCTAATTCCAATTTAATGAATGCTTTTGTTTCTGTTTATTCAGTCACACACACATGTGACCTTTGACTGCAGTAAAACCTGAGTAATAATTCAACCCATGTGGCGTGAATGTGGTGGACATGCAAATTCAAAACTGTCCCCTTTCACATTGATGTATCAAAGAAGATCTTTTGTGGCCACTGGGCATTGAGGGTGGGAAAAACAGAGATTCGAGGGGGTCCCTTCAGTCACTCGTTTGGGCTTTGAATGAGCCAGTGCCCAGGCAGGAAAGATGGTGTGCCAGTGGTGTGTGCTCTCTGCTAATTGATTGCCTCTGCTAACAAGAGCATAATGTATTCTATTGTGATCATCCTTTGCCCATGTTCATTAAGCCAGGAAGCAGTGTGATCTTTTCTTTTTGTCTCGGTCCTGCCTCTTTTACTCTCTCCTGCTCCTCTCATCCACCTCCCCCCACTCCCGCTCCTCTTTTTCTTTTTCTCCCTCCTCTTCTCTCTGCCCCCCCCCCCCCCCCCCCCCCCCCCCCCTCTCTCTCTCTCTCTCCGGCACTGGATGGGAAAGGTGATACAAAGGTGGTATGACAGGCAAAACATCCCTCACCATCCCAAATGCAAAAAAAAAAAAAAAAAAAGGGGAACAAAGGGCAGGTGGAAGGAATAGAGTAGATGACTTTTAGAATGATGAAGGATGGAAGTATCGATGAAAGGCTGAGAGGGAAAGACGGGGTAGAGAGGTGTGTTGGAAGAGAGGAGGATATGGAAACAAGAGGGAGATGGTGAGAAAAAAGACACAATGATAGTGTGAAAAAAAAAACGAGGATCAGAGAAGGACCTCTCACTACCTTCCTCCATACCTCTCTTTTTCTTCACTTCCCCCGCCCGTCCCAGCTTCTGTTACTGCCAGGTTCCCACCTGCTCCTGCTCTCTTCTCAACACCCCCACCACCCCTTTTCCCCCTCTTGCCCCTTTTTTACCCACCTCTCATTCCCATTTCCCTCTCCCCCATCTTTGGTTCACTTCTTAATTAGAGCCGACTGGACAATAGTACCACTGTTGCCCATGTTTGGAATCCTGGACTGAAACAATCGCTGTTTACCCAAGCGGTGGCACAGCCTAGACTCTCTCCTTCATTATAGCTGGGCCAAGTCTGATTACTTCTGTTCTGCAAGTGCTAGAATACACCACTGAGCCCGCCACTACGACTCATCCACTTTCCCATCTTTTCAGTCATAACTTCAGCTGCTCCCAGTTGCTAGCCTTAGTCTCCTTTTGATTTACATATTCATTACCAATGACCAACAGAACCGCATTTACTACAGGAGGAGAATAAGACGGATAAAGAAGCAGAGAAAGCAAAACAGAGACGAGATGGGTTATAAATGATAAAGTATTTCAAAAAATCATTTGTTGAATCTGGTCTATTTTCAAAATGACCTTCATAAACTAGGACAAAGCTAATTTCTTTATTAAAAATTCCCACCGGGGTTGAACATGCTGCAGGCAGTGGCAGCATGACTGACTGCAAGAAATAAGAGAAAGCTCTCTTTCCATAATGGTCTGAGATAATAAAAAAAATGGCATGGAGGTACTGTTATCAAGCTGATGCTTGTGGCGAAGACACGCTGAATCAGTGGATTGAAAGCCTTTTCACTCAGCCACATCCCCTCAGCTCTGTGGCTTGTAACAGAAGTATGCTACCAGCACTATGCAAAACAGCATCATGAATATGCGTAATTAGGTGGGACTAGTGTAATTTTTCTGGGTTATGGGATGTGACATTTGTGGGGCAGGAGCATACATCAGTGCAAGCCCGACTGACAAATGCAAATCCCTTTCTCTGCAATAAGCCTTTTTACACTTTGCAATACAAAATATCCACTTTGCTTTTATTCACCTAATAGCTGTATGCAAAAAAACAAAAAAACATACACAGGTGCACGTTTACACTTTGCATGCATAAACATAATAAAGACACTAAAAAAACGCCTTGAGAACACAGCACAGCTTGTGTATTTGAGCACAAACTCTCAATCACACTCCATTTTAACAACACAGAGACAGGTAAGCACAGTACATTTGTGTTTAGACAAAAAAACCCCAGCAGCAATAAATGAAGGCCTAGTTGCTTTTAAAGGTAGCGGACACGAGGGCATCACAATTACTTCATGATAATAATGAAAAGCACAAATCGATACAAAAAGTCAAATTAAATGTGTCTCAGAAAGACTTAAAGGATGCCAAGAGTCCAGCAGGAAGGTTAACAGAGGGCTGATACATCACTGTGTTTAACAGAGCTACATATCCTTTGATAATGAGCTTTTAGCAGTATTGTTTAAACCACAAACAATCCTCTAAGACAACCCCAATCGAAACTATATTGTTAGGAAATTTATGCAAGGTAAGATTTTCTGCTTTTTTTCTAGATTTCATTGAGTTATGCTGTTATGCCTGTTATTGTATACCTTGTGTTTTTTTCTCCTCTCCTTTTTGCATTAGTATTCAATTCAGATGAAATTTCAAAAGACCGGAACATATGAATTCACAAAAAAAAAGAAAAAGGAAAATGACAGGTACATGGCCAGGGGTACATTGCCAAAAGTATCTATTAATAATTGGATCATATTCTTATACAACCAGGCACACTTGCATACACACACAAGCATGCACACTTTCAACACACCTCTCTAGCTCTTCAGAGAGAACCAATTTATACATACTGTACTGAACCCCCCACCACCACCTCTCATCTCTCTCTTTGCCTTGCCATGCCCCTTTTCCTTTCCCCATTCACCCATATAGACACAAACACGCACACACACACAGAGACACGCACACATAAACACACCGGCACGCAAAGCACCCTGACACAATCCACCACCCTGCCACACATACCGAAGGGGAGGACACATCCCTCATAGCGCCCAGGAAATTAACTTGACATTTGATGCAGACAGAAAAAAATATATTTTGGTGGGGGAAGGAAAAAAACAAAAAAAACAAAGTGTACCAAAGCAGGGATAGCATAAACCCAGCCCTTGTTCACCCTTCCCCACTCCACCCTCCTTAAGCCCAGGGACGCATTCGAGGGGGATTTTAGCGATCTGCAATGCAGACGCCACTGGGTGCCCATGGAAAAATGAGCTTCATCTTTTGCCTGTCCTTGCCAGTATATGCTGTCTGTCCTTCTTTGTTTCCATCTTTTATGATCTAGCCGCTCCATTTTCATATCCATATTCGTGCAGATTTTATTTGGAAGGAACTTGAAAAATATGTGCCACACTTGATGTTGCTTGCATTTCAAATTGGCCACACCCTCTAAGATATTCTTTGTGAATAAATATGATGAAGGATGATGATGTTTTAATTTGTTTCAACTTGGCTTTTTTTTTTTTTTTTTAATTTAGCTGTTATCTGCTAAAACCTTGGAATGCTACACCCACTGCTATTCTTTCGTTTACATGCAATATTTAAATAGCTTTGCAAATCTGGTTAATCACTCCAAAATGAATAAGCGTTTAAGAAAGCAAAAAGCAATAAACGGTCTATTGGTTGCAATTCTGTGCAAAAACCAAAGCAAACACGGATGTTTCTTTAGCAGCGCACCTAAAATTTAACGCAGCAGACTAGAAAATAAAGCGCAGCGTGATCTTGTATAAGATTAACATAGTCTTGTAGTAACCTCAGCAAGGAGCCCAAACACTGAGAGCGAGAGCAAGCCACAGTTAATACATCATTATGCCCTGCTACCGTTTATACCCGTGAACACACACAATGTGCAGCGAGACTGCAGACCAGCTAGTGTCTGTCTCAATATCCCCTGCATTAGACATGCAGGAATGTTAACATCATTATGCACAATTGTGAGTGTGTTTTTGTGTGTGCCCTCCCCCCCTTTTTTCCTCCCCTGCCATATTGTGTCTGCGGGTTGGTCCGTGTGTGTATGTGTGCACGTGTGTGTCTGAAAGAGGGCGGTGTTATTTAAATATGATTGTTTGCAGGCGAGCAGAAGGCATTACTGACTGTTGACTGTTGTCTTGATCAGCTTTGGTCATCGGGGTGAGATGCTACAGGAATTAATTTCAAATAAATAAATATATTGTGCAAAATGTTCAGTTGTTGATAAGGATTTTATTGGGTAACTGCAGGATTTATATTCAAATAAGGTATGAAAATGAAATATAAGCAGGGAAATCTAAACCAATAAATACATTTCAAGAAAAAACAAAACAAAAAACATTTCATCTAAAAAAAATGCTATGCAATTTAGGATGTAAGTAATGTGACTTTGAGTTTAATAGACCACAAATTATTCTTTAAGGAATTCTATGCTGATGAAACCGTGATGATGCAGTAACCCTGTCATGGCTCTGAACATCCACATTAACAGCCAATTCTAATATCAAGAAATATAATGCAAACATATTGCTTTTTAGAGGTAGAGGGAAAAGGACCTGGCTGTCTTCACCTAATCCCTACAGTTTCTGTATCACGTACGATAAAGTTTTCACTGTGATGGCAAGGAGGAGGGGTGTGACCGTTATTAGCATGGTGTCACTAATATCTGCTCTGCATTTTTCTGAGGTGGTGCAGCCAAAATATTGCATCATCCCAGCACGCACGCTCACACAGACACACGCATGCTTTTTGCAGCCAGTGAATCACATTTGCATTCACTGCATTTACAATAGCGTCCTCAATGAGCACTATACATTTTGTTGCATCATAAAAATGGAACGCGGTTCTCCGCAAATAATACAAATCCATATATCGTTTATGCATTGCGGGTAAACAGAAATAAAGAGGAATTTATAAGGAGAAAGTCTTGAGAAGAGATTTACAATGAGATTCAAAAGCAGTAAAGCAGTATTCTTCAGTTATATGACACAACTTAAAGAAAGACTGTGTGTGTGAGTGTTGTATACAAAGTCCTTGGCATCCCTCTCTGCTTATACAAACTCCCCCCCTCCTGCTACTACGCTTTCTCTTGCTGCCAGCAATTTGCATGTATTTGCATGATTTGTACGATGTGCATATCCTTTGTTCTGACTGTATGGTGATGCAGAAGAAAGCCTCCCTAAGCAGCGCTATTACACAGCCCACTGAAAGCTACTTAGATATTATATGAAAAGGGGGAAAAAAGAACTGTAGCTTTATATATTTTAATTATGAATTGATAAGATGAGATGTGCACAAATACCAAACTCATCCTCTGGTGCATCCGTGATTAGAATGAAGGGTGTTGGGGGTGGGAGTGGGGAAAAAAAGAGATGAGGATGTTCTAGTTTTGTGGAATTTTTGAACAAGCATGGAAAAGACATATTATGCTAAGAGGCATGAGCATCTGCAATATATAGCATGGGGAAAGGATTGCATCCAAGCATGAAATATGGAATTACTTGACAAATAGGAAATAGGAAAATTATAGATGGAAACTAAATCATTGAAGAGAAAGAGAGAGGGAGAAAAAAAACTTTCAGTATTTTACAGTGTGTTTTTTAAATAATTCACTTTTTCTCCCTTAATTTCCACTTTGATTTTACTCATCCTTTTCTTTTTTTTTTAAATTGTCTCTTCTTGTATAACCTGATCATGAAGAATGAAGCCTTCATATTTACTGTGCTGTTAATACTGTGCAAAATTGTTATTTTGCTCTTTGGGATTGGACGAATGCGATGCTTTCTCGTATGCTGGCATCTTTTGTTCTGTGCTGTTGTTTTATCTACGAAGACCAGACAACATGCGCGCACGCACGCACGCACTCGCACACACATACACACAATGACACTTTAGTGCTCCTTAATCATACAGACACATGCAGATGACTTCATTAATCGCTGTGGGATAGCACTGATGATACAGAAGCCGGCCTGCAAAGACTCGAGGGTTTCGCTGAATGCAGGCGGCACATTATAAATACTTACTCCCGCTGGCACCCTAATAGTAAGCAGCTGTACTTCAAATCTGCATGACTGATAGATGATTATGACTATAGCATAACAAATGAGGTGATGGAATATAAGCAAACAATACTGTGTAGCAGACATCCTTTATTTTTTATTAGTGCTTGTTTTAATGGTCGACAGATATGACTAAAGGAAGATTTACAGTGTAAATGTTTTTGTGTTGTCTAAGTTGTGTGAGAGAGGGAAAGAGAATGAGGGTGAAATTTAAGACTTCTACAGACTTTTGCAGTGACTGCTCCTACCAAGTGACTTGCCCTGACCTTCTAATTGGCTCTTCTGAGAAGTCCACCGAATGCGTACGAGTACTGGGAGTAATTAAGAACAGTAATGCCACAGGGCACTGTGACCTAAGGGTGCTAATATGCCACCATACCGGCGCTTCTTCTTTCTTTTTTTTCTTTTTTTCAGCATCAGCAAGAATCAAACTAAGAATATATGATATATATATGGAATATTATGAGGAATATTTGCTCTTGCTGTCAGCTAATTTAGAAAGAATTTCATTCTTATGAGAACCATTCATTAAACTAATCATTAAAATATCTGTCTGCCTACGATTGCATAAAAATGTTGCATGTGAACAGCAAGATGCCTTGCACGTAATTAGTGTTAATGTGCGGGTTCTGGTAGCTAGAGGAGATGTTTCTTTTGCAATCACTTCCTGGTTGTAGTTACTGTTTGTGTGTGCATTGTTGTGATGATGAATAGTGAGCAGTAACCTCTGTTTCCCCCGTGCTTGTTGTCTTTGGTATCGACCACAGGGCAAAGAATGGGTCATGGGATTTGATATTGCCCACGATCACGTTGCCTGAGCTCCCTTCAAACCGCTGTTATTCTGTTTACTGTGTCCTCTGGACCACTGCTAACATCTATGCCTTTATCCAACACACACGGGCTAACTTTGCTGCAGGCAAACACACACACACACGCACACACACACACACACACACACACACACACACACACACACACACACACACACACACACACACACATCGGTGGAGATAGGCATAGAGGAAAAAAAATCAGTCAAAACAACTGGCAACAAAGAAATTTGGATGTTCCAACAAAATTCTTTATTATTTTGTATTCAAAACATCCAAATGAGTTTCAAATGCATAATAAGACCGCAACATGTGTCTAGCAAATCGATAATTCAATTATGTTTTATAGAATAAAACAATTATTAATAAAAAGCCAAGCAAGAAATTGGTACAGAGTGTTTTACTGAAATGTTTTGTCCTTGAACTACCAGAGGTCACAATAAACTCATGTTTCTGATAGATACACAAAATGCACTAAAACTAAATGTTCATACACGTTCATTTCGAACAGTTTAGACCAACAACACACACACAAACACATACTTGGTTTATTAACCAAAGCTCACCTCGTGTGGGTCCATTAGAGAGCAAAACCCCCGAAATCTTGTGTTGACCTCTACTTCCTGCTGCAAGCAGTTCCTCTCTCAGCTCCCTTTCTCCAGCACTGCAGCAATGAAAGACATACACAACACAAGCAGGGAGTGTTTACCAAGCGGTAACCTTTACTTGTTGAACAGCTCTTCCCGAGCAAATCACAATTAACGGGTTTTCACCAAAAAAACATCAGAATGACAGCAAACACACAGTTATATGGTTAAGGAGGGAAATAGCTAGCATAGCTAAGTTTGCTTGGAGGAATTCAAATTGGCAATAACTTTGTGCAAATGTCTTCTCAACCTTTACTCTTTGCCACAAATAGTACGCCAAACCTGGGACCTTACAGAACATGAACGGCTGACTTGCGTATCACTTGAAGGTCATGGCAAGCAGTTTTGCATACTTCAAAATATCATTATAAATCTTTGCTCAAATGTTAAAGTTTTTGCTGCGGCGTTTAACGCTATAATATTAAAAGAGTCTGCTATTTCTTGTAAACTGCCTGATTATCTCTGGTGTATGCCAACACACTTTCTGCAGCCATGTTGTTTGAGTAATGCATTTGAGGTCAGAGATGGTCATTCCAGACTGGAGCAGCCTATGAGGATAGTTTGAGACTTAATTTGTGACTTTATCCAGTGAGCCACCATGTGAACCTGAACACATCCTTAAACAATCAGGATTATTTCATTTTAGCTTCTCATTTTCTGTCCTTTTGCCCCCTGTATATGAAATATGACCGGTGGAACTCTCCTCACCTTGAGACAGAAGTCAGTTAAAAAATTGGCCCGATGTCAGAAAGTTGAACATGGATGACAAAGCGTGCACTTTAGACATAACACTTCTTTAGGTTTCGCCGCTCTCATGTGGTGCTTATGACTCATTAAGAGGCTATGTACAGAAATATACTGTAGGCTACTATGTAGTCACTTTAGACTGGCTTTCTTTCCTCCTGTGTTCCCAAGTGATTGCGAGACTCTTTTAGCGAGTCAGTGTCAAACTGACAGGTGCCACATTTTATTAGAGCCCTGTATTAAAGCTCTCGCGCATGTGCAAAACAACACATTCACCCTTGCAGTGCGTGCTGTAAGAAGTAATTAATAATGCATCTACGACATCTTATTTTTCCCATTTACTTGCCTTTTTATTTCATCAAATACAGGTTTTACAAGCGCATTGATATCAAGCACCCTGAAAGAAACGTGGAAGTCTTGCATCTCTAAATTCAATCAAGACTTCGGGAGTAAAAAAAGAACAAAAAAAAAGAACCTAAATAAATAAATAAATCACTGAGATATCGGTGCATATTCTCATACTCCCCACTGCAATGTTCCACATATTTCTGAGTGTGTTTTGCGGTCGTGTGGCAAACCAGTGTGCGTGTGTAAGTGTCTGCATTCGTGTGTTGCTGTGTCTATGTGTGTTTCTAGCCCTACGGCAGAGTTTAGGGTAACTATACAGCATTCCCCCTCCACCTTCACCCTGTTCCCTTTGCGGCTTGTGTGACTTGTCTCATCCCATCTCCCTCCTGCTCCTCTATCTCCCTGCTTCGCTCTGCTCCCCTTGCTCTCCCCACCACAACGCTTTGAGCCTACATGTGTGTTGGGTGGATTGGGGGGCTGGTAGAGGTGCTACACTCTACCAAAAAAAAAAAAAAAATTCAAGCCGGCTTTCTTTTAAGCGACACTGTGGTGATGCATTGGATGCTAAATATAATGCAAATTGCAGACGTATACATATCACAGGCAATCGCGCACCGAGGCAATAAAAGACAACATAAAGGGAAATGTACACGAGCCATAAAATGATTATCTTGTGTGGAGAAACATTTTTTTTTTTAAAAAGCCCATTTAAGTGAGCTGCAGAGATTTGGAAGAGATTGTAAATTAAAATGGGGAAAAAATTACGACTATTTTGACTGAAGTGACGCAGGATTGACGGTGTCTTTCCCACATTGTGCGACACCTTCCAATTGCACCTGCCTATATGACAAAAGGGAGTAGTCGCAGAACAAAAGCATTTGCTTTATGAGAGGTGTGTCTTCTCTCCACCACCGTGGCTTACAGTGTTTCATTATCCAAAGTCAAGGTCTGCTTTGCCACCCAGCTCCCCCATGCTGCCTGTCTCATTTCCTCTCAGTAACAATCCATTAGTCAACGCGAGATTCAAACTCACAGCCTTTTAATTATTCTCACATCTTTGGCAATGCGCCAGGGCATACCACTCATCAGAGGAAACCGGGAGGTAGGGAAGGGGATCAGCTGATATTGTGTATATACTTTATGCATGGAAAACTGGGACAACAGGCAAGTGTGCAAGGACACAGAATTCACATGGGAATAATTACACGTAATCTTTGAGACAGTTTCAATGTATAAGGATGGCAACTCACAAATGAATAGACTAACAGAAATGCACATCCACGTACGGGAGTTAACGGCCATTTTAAGCTAAATCTTGAAATTGTAGCGAGAGCCAAATTTCCTTCAGTAACATACTTTCCCCAGATTGGTGAGCCCCATATTTTTTGGCGTGTAAGCTGTGTGTGTGTATTTGTCATTGTATGTGTGTATGTGTGTGTGTGTGTGTGTCTTTGCCTGAATCCTTGGGATGATGTGTGGCATAATTCATCTTGAATAATTTCCTGCACATTCTTTTTCATGCTCAGGAGCACTTCACGATGAAAGGGAATGCTAATGCTGCGTCTGTATCTGACTGCACAATGTGTGTTTGTGCGCTGGGGATGTGATTGCGTGTGTGTGTGTGTGCGCGTGCCCGTTTGTGCCCGTGTGTGCCAGCTCACTAAGCACATTTATGATAATTAACAGATAGGAGAGGTCAGCTAAAGTGTGTGTATGCGACAGCGAGAGTGAGTAAGAGAGAAGGAGACAGAAAATGATAGGGAGAACAGTAAAGCGTTCATTTACATAAACTTACAATATTGTCAGTGCCTTTCTTAGCCTGCTCTGTAGCGTTCGTATTGTCATTTTTGAAATTTTGAAATTTTGAAATCTATATATATCTATATAGAT
The DNA here is from genome assembly GCF_041146795.1 of Maylandia zebra. NCBI lineage: Eukaryota > Metazoa > Chordata > Actinopteri > Cichliformes > Cichlidae > Maylandia > Maylandia zebra. Next base: position 18,388,092 of record NC_135178.1, on the reverse strand, counting down.
ATATATATATATAAAGAAATAGTTGGAGTGTCTCATTACAGTGCTTTCATCGAGGCCTTAACGAAGGCTCCGCTGAAAATTGTTTCCAGGGATAAAAATACACTGACGTGCCAAATTGAAATTCCCAAAATATTAGCAAATGTGATAGCCGCAGTGCCGGTATTAGCGCTCGTACACAATAAGCGGCGAGCAACAGAAAGCTAAACACAGGTCGATCTGCTAAGTGACAGTAATCGAAGGAATTAATAGATGCAAATGAAATGCTCGGCATGCATAGCTGCCGACGACAGTATCTGAATAATTGACTCTCAGATCTGTGTGCTATCCACATGCTTCACGGAAATTTGTATGCATTAATGTGTATGCGTGCGTGTGTCTATGCCAGCGGACATTTTAGGTCTACCCTCCCCACAATCTCACTACCGCCAAACGCCTTAAGATGGTGGCACCTTGAGGCAGAGAGAGACACTCTTACAGAAAGCCAGTCTCCTCCTCCCTTTCCCCCCCTTCTTTCTCCTCAGGTCCTCATGACAACACAGGACAGCCCCCCCCCCACCCCCACCCCCCTTCCTAACCCTTAGCCCCCCTAATAAATATTTAATTCATCCCTCTCTAATAAGGATATTAGGCGAGTACACCCCAGCCCTGGCGTATATGCATGAGTCCTTTCTCATCAAATTTACATAAAAGGGCCAGATGCTAATGCGAGTGTAGCAACTACTGCTCACCATTCTATATGCAGTGGTAGTGCTTCCTCATCCAAGTGCTCATATAATTTAATTGCCGAACAGCATATATTTTTCAAACGATTCTCCGTATTCAAATTTGTAGCCCGGCCTCAATACCACATGCCTTACAAAACGCGCGACGATGGGCATATTTTAATTGTAGGGGATGCGGGTCTAAAATATTTGCGCTTATTTAATTTTTTTTGCGAAGCCCCTCCTCTCATACATAATTACAGAGGCACTTGATATGAAAAAGGAGGGGAAAAACAATGAAAAAGGGCGTTGTGTTTTACACAATCAAGAGCCCGCTCAAAAATGAATTACTAATTCAACGATTAAAGCCAGTAGAGTTTGGGAAATTGCGTTAGGATGACAATGCAGAGATAGTTTTATAATAGGAAATGATTATGAAAACAATGAGAGGCAATTTGAATTAAAACTGCACTTTGGAAGCAAGTATCTAGATACTGACAGATTGCGGTTGTGTACACAATGTGTTCTATATTTAAGAAAACAACATCTGAGTGTGCGTTGCCCTAACACCCTAACACCATCTAAATGCAGAGTATAGCACGCAGTCTTGTGTATGTAATTAATAGAGAATGAATTATGCAGTGACACCAAATGTATTATTTACACGCTTTGAAGCAGGTTTCAGATGCAAGTGTACTAATTCATTTATAGTGCATAGTATTTGCATAATCAAAAGCCAGCAGAGCACAGATATAGACAGGCAGACAGCCAGATTCAGACTTTAGCAAAAATAGCACTTGTGCGTACAGCCTTAGTCTGCACTGCTGCTGCCACAGTGCTGATATCTTATCGTACAGCCACGAAGCTGAAAGCATATTTTACTAGTAAGTTGTTGTAATGTTAGATTTTAGGGAATTACAAACATCTTATCAGCTTAAAAAACACTCCATTAAAAACTTCAACAGGGGGTGCAGGTAAATAGTAAGATAAGCTATATATCAACTTGGATTTCAATTATTTATTGATTTATTGATTTTTAGACAATAAGGTGGGAAATTCTTTTTCTGTTTTTTTGTTATGCATTAAAAAAGGCTGGCTTGTATTTCCTCAAAATTCCCTCCTATGTCTGTTTTTTTTTAATTGTCTTGAAATTGAGCTTTTTGTGGAATATTTTTTACACTGTGATTAACTTTAAAGGTGATGCATAAAATATGGGGGGAAATGTAGGGTGCTTTGAGAGCATAGCATGCATACTGGCGATGCAGATTAATAAGATTTGGGTTTGGGTTAAGTGAGGGGGTTAGAAGTGTCAGTCTTGGAATTACCAAATTTCAGCTTCACTTTTGCCTTTCCTTAATGTTCAGTTAATGGAATAAAGTTCAGAGTTTTACGCATGCTCAGAACATTTTCAGATTATCATAAGATAGTTTTAAATGATGAATGTAAACTCATTTTGGTTCCAGTTTTGAAGTTTTGAAGATGAAATTTTTAAACATAGTCAAATAATTTGACAGTCTACTTACATTTTATTTCTAACATCATACTAAAAAAGATTAATGATAATATTAACAGAGCTCATAGTTGCTGACAAAGGCAGGATTACACCATACAAACAACAAAAATGTGTTGCTTTCAAACTCAATCCCATTATGTTGCATAACAGACATTTGACAGTTAAGTGAGGTGTCTGACTAACATGTCGGTCATGCATATCCACACAGTTAGTTGAAAGAGGGGGGGCATACAGTGTGGCAGAGCACAGCATACCCGCTGCTCCCCACAAGACATTCAAGTGGCCATGCATGATGTCATTAAAAAGGGCTGGGCCATGACATTCTTTAGTGGATTATTGGCAAGTTGTGGTTGGCTGGTCTGTTATGGAGAGTGGCTGATCAGATCCCTGTTAATCAGCAGCGACACCCTTAGTGAAGTTAGTGACACTTTTAAGCGTGCGTGTCTGTAAAACACGAATTTGCTATCTCAGACTCTGTTTTGTGTTATATATCGAGACGCTTATGAATTTTTCACGAGCTAGATTACCATAATGACTTCAGTTTATGAATTTAAAAAAAAGAGGAAACAAGAAGAAACCTGAAGCTAATCAATTAACAAATGTCAGGGATTTAAGCAAAAAGATGTAACCTTACACAAAAAGCTGTGTTTACGCTAAGCCACGGAGACAGGGGTAGGTGGCATTCTAGTTTCTTGCATAAAACACTCTGTATTCACCTGCGCACACAGACACGCACACAAACACACACGCTGAAACTAGGAACCTGTCCTGCATTGGCAGGGACTGATGCTGCCATGCGCAAGGTGATCTCACCTACCGTTGCCAAGGCGACACCAACCAGAGGGAAAAGTTTATTGTGTGTGCGCATGCGTCTGTGTGTATGTGTATGTGATTGTGACAGAAGCTTGAGCTGCAAGAAGAGAGGGAGGAGTAGGAGAAGGAGGGCCTGCAGGAATTCACATTGTGCCTGGCTTGTTTAAGGTTTATGCCTCATTCACTTACTACCCTTTATCAGGGGAAATACTGAACTGGCTCATTCAATTATCAAGGCAATAAATTCAGCATAGTCGTGTTGTTAAAATAGCAGGCCAGGGCTTTATTGGAGAAAAGACCAACATATGGGGAGGAAAAGAGGTCCGTGTCAATTAATTTGCATATGCTATATGGAGAGACAAAGATAAACAGGAAAACATGGAGGCCTTCATGCATACATGCTCACACACTGACAGGCATGCAGACGCATACAAGGATGCACAATGCAGGCATACACGTAAGGTCCACCACACTTGCACAGCGCTACTCATTTAGGGAAACAGACAAACAATCCCCCCTACTACCAGCTGGTAATGTTGAATTCTATTAGTGATGAAGAGCTAACTCAGACTATAGGAGTCATCTGCTCATCAATGGGTGGTGGTGGCCTAGGCTTGCTCCACAGCCATGAATGCACTGAATTCATTACCCCTGGTGCACAGATGGTGTCTGGCCGCCTGTCTCAAGTTCAAGTTCATGTCCAGGGGACACACACACACACACACACACACACACACACACACACACACACACACACACACACACACACACACACACACACACACACACAGAGATATACACAAAAAGAGTGAGACATGGCCCAAGCCAGACAGACGTTGTTGACTGAGACACAGCTATTGTTCCCTTTCATCAACATGACTGTGGTAGTCTCACTAGCTATCCACGATGCATGGTAGGGCATAAACGCCACTATGTAGATACACATGATGTCTTTTTTTTTTTAAACTAAGTGGCTGTAACTAACTAAGTAGCGTGTATAATTCTGTATACCCACAATCTGCCAGCTTTTCTAGCTGCACAGGAATATATATATATATATATATATATATATATATATATATATATATATATATATATATATATATATATATATATGTGTATATATATATATATATATGTATATATATATATGTATATATATATATATATATATATATATATATATATATATATATATATATATATATATATATATATATATATATATATGTACATACGTGTGTGTGTGTGTTACCTGTATGAGAACTATATACTATATTCACATCCTTTGTCTGGCGCACAAATTATCCAAGTCTGGTACATACTATAAACCTGCTATTGCACCTGCCTTACACAGCACAGAGGCACAGAGGAATCACATAAAGCGCCCAGACACATTCACATAAAATATGCTGATTGCACGGCCAATGAATATGAAAACACCTTCTATGATGGTCGTCATGGTTATGTTACTCAACAAATCAGGTGACAACAGTGGTGTGGCAGCAGTGGACTGCATGTGTGAACATGGATGGAAGGCTAACCGATTATATATATATTTAAATATATATATATATATATATATATATATATATATATATATATATATAGATACGAGAATGAGAGCCTTGTTTGTATACTATACTGTACTAGGAACACCTCCGTGAATAATATAAAAGCTTCCTCACAGACTGGAGGACCCTTAACTAATTTAAGGCATATTTTAGAGACCATGCACAACAGAAGATGCACATTTTCAGGATCAGTTAAATGTAAGTTTCAGATGGGGCCAAGTAATCATCACATGTAGAGAATCCTATTGATTATTTTTTGGACTTATGGCAGCAGTGGCTTCCACTTCATATAAAACCAGCATTTTGAACCAAATTAGAATTTAAAAGCCCAAAAACTACACAAACGCTAGCCGCCAATCATACTGCATCTTCCCTGCATGCAGCAAAGGAGGTTATTAAGTAGGAGAGACATGCAAGTGTGATTTGCAACTGTTTGAGACCTGATGCTGCTCTCTCCTGGTAATAGCACAACCAAGCATTACATTTCAAATTCTATTCACAAGCCTTGAACTAAGGTCCATTAGTGACTACTAGGATAGATCAGCAGCATACACAAATTCAGCATATATGCTTTTTCTTTCTTTTTCTTTTTCTTCTTCTTCTTCTTTTTTTCTTTTTTTTTAAAGAAAACCAATATATATATATATATATATATATATATATATATATATATATATATATATATATATATATATATATATATATATATAGCATAATTTGTAATAAGGACAGGCTGAATATGCCACAGTCGAAAATTTGGCTAATGACAGGCTATGAGATGTTGCCTTAGTGACGGAGGCATTTTTTAAATTTTTTTTTTTTTATATTCCTGACTCCGAGTTGACATTTGGTGTGCCCCCCAGACTTAAAAACACTGTTCTCTTTCATAACGCTAGACAAGGATTTCAATCGACTTAACCGAGGACAATAAGACTTGTTTTATTCACCGCAGCTCGGCCCAAATTGTGTTCTCAAATTTCTTTCGGCCAAACGACCCGGTATTGTATGCCGTCTTTGACAGGGGTCGGGAACAAGAGACACTAGTTTTGTCTGACGGTGTGAGAAAGTCTGCAAGAGACCTTTTCAGCAAAGCCGGTGTTGAATTCAGCCACTGTGCCTCTGTTTAACACGGCACCTAAATAATCCTCTGTTGCAAAAGACTGTGAACATATGCTGAACTTGAAATAGGACTTAATCAGATGGGGTTTTTTAATCTGAACTTTTTTAAAAAAGAAAGGGAAAAAAGAAAGGAAAAACATACACTGTGAATGGGAGTACAAAGAATGAAAATGAAATTAAATCTGTAAATATTCAAAATAAACAGGCAAGCTGGAAACACGTGGGTTGCAATGGAAACAACCTCTCATTTTTAAGATCAGGCAATCATCGAGAAGGCTAGCAGGCATCTTCGCAAGCTTACAGGCGTTAAAAGCTCGAATCTACAGCACCATGAGTGATAAACTTCTTTTACTGGAGGAAATGTGTTTTCTTTTTTTAAAGGCCCGTCTGAGGGAGGCAGTTAAATGTGCGTTACAACGCTGGGTCCCATGTGTCACCCCACAGTTTTATCTGTGCCAGCTAATTTTCTACCCCCGACATTGTTTTCTTAATCTCAATTAGGACGTTCGCGGTCAAGTTCAAATACAAAGTGCTGAGCTGTGATCCATTCAACTGCTCCAAGACTCATTTGCAAAATTATTCTCGAGGAAAATGCCCGGATACGCGCGCACACAGGGCACATGCGGCCATAAACCGCAGAGTTTTAAAATAATGACACCCCCCCCCCCCCCCCCCCCCCCCCCCCCCACCAAGTCCTCATTATCACTTGCTACAATTGTGGAGACATTAACGCATTCAGGACCGTTACTACTCCAAGTTTAGGAGCGCCGCGTCGGCTGGGGCTGGGAAACGTCGCCTCTTTCTTTGGGGATGCAGATGAGTCTGGTGCACTTGACGTCTTTTCATGACCCCTGTCGTCCCCCATCCCCCCACCCAGCCCCTCCAGGTCCTCACGGCGCTGTCTGTCATACTGGGCCTGGGCATGGCATTGCCACTTGCCCCACCGAGCGTGGGAATGGGATCGTCCAGTCGTTCACATCTCCTGCACTGCGGTTAACGGAATCAATTAAGCGGGCCCGATCCCCCACCCCCTCCCACCCCAACATCTCCCCAATCCCCTCCCTCCCTCCTGTCCTCCCTCTTCTGCCACCTCCCTCCTGCTTTTACCCCTATCCCCCACCTCTCTCTCTCTCTCTCTCTCTCTCTCTCTCTCCATTTTTGTCACTCCAGTATATGTCCTAATTATTACTGTTTGGAATGCCAGCGCCGTTTCCTGACTCGATCATGCTGGAATAAGAAGCATGGAGTCGTACACGTGGATTACTACAGAAGCTCTTAATGCCAATCTTTAATGCTCCCCATAAGCTTAAAAACTACATTTAGATTGAAAACAATTTGTAGAAAGTATGAAACAATTTAACATAAGTGTTTCAGTCTAAGGAAAAGTTCAGCGTGCGTGTGGATAAGCTTGCACGTGTGTAAGGGGAGGGAGGGATACAAAAATGATAATAAATAAAAGAACAAAAATAAACCCATTTAGATGAATCACATCTACAGTCTCAGGTCCATGGGGAAACTGAGTAGGAATAGGTGGTCCAAAAGTCCTCGACGAGTCTGGAAGTAGTTTTTACTTTCGGTTATCTAGCTTTATGACGAGCAGAACACTCATACAGCTAGATAACCAAAGATAACAACCCACTTCCCAATCTTCAGCAATAATCCACATGTGTATTTCATCTTCTGGTCTCCAAGTTTCCATCTCTCAGAACTCAAATATACATAGCGGTGGGGAAAAAAGTCATCAGTTTCCTGCTTCAAGTCACATTGTGCATTATATCCCTTATATTCCCTTATTTTTGTCGTTGAGGGGACCATAGTACAGCCCGAACTGTTAGACACCTGGTGTAAAAGAAAAAAAAAAGATATATATTCCCAGTGTTAATGTCATATTCACTTGACATTAACCAGTATTACTGAGCTGAAGAGGGCCTTCAAAATCGCGGTAAGGTGTAGTCATCCTTGCACAGGGGCCATCATTTGCAATGCAAATAGCTTCAATCCCACAAAAGGCTCTTTCGCCTCTATTAAGTCGTTGTGGCAGTGGCAATAGATATCCTGCGAGGCCAGTGGAGAAGAAACGCGGCAGAGAAGGTGGGAAATCCTGTTTCCTGTGGAAAGTGCAATAACAGCAGAGGGAATTACGACGCAAATGTTTCGGATTATGAAGACAGGAGCTTGTTTTTTTTTCTTTCTTTCTTTTTTGGCCAGAGTGTCAAGTTGTCCGCTCGCATCCAATGTGTACTTAAGGAAAGATAAAAACCGATGACTATGAGCCAAAGGGTCCGTTCTGCAGGCTTGCATGGTCGATCAGTCTGAAAAGGGGGGGATAAGGGCCATCCCCAAAGGATAAGGGGCTGGGGGTGGCCAAAATATGGACCAACCCCAGTGAGGTCAAAGGCCTCAGACCACGACAAAGTAACTCCGGTGATGTCATAAAAAAATCGCAAATGCAGCCTCATATCAATGCTCAATCTTCATCCATTACACAGAGCGCGTTGGAGTAAGTCCGCCTTGCAGCGAGCAGTCTGCACACCCTCTCTCACACAGGGATGAAAATGGATCGCAGAGGGAACCATATGTGGGGTTTTTTTTTTTACACAGAATGAGAGCGATACTACTGCTTTTAGTGGGAGACTCGAGCAGAAATTGCAGCTATTAAACAATAAAAACGAAACAACTTTGTGAGGAGAGCATCGCTGCGCTGCTTGAGCGCCAGCGTCTTCCTGTCTAGGCTGTATTTTTCTATTCGCAATAACACGGTACCCGTTTGCTCACTGCTCTGCTCCTCACACGAGACACATCTGTACAACAGGAGTCAAATTGCTCTCACGTGCTCGATCTTTGCGTCGAAATCCTTAATAGCCGCTTGTGTGTTGTTGTTTTTGTCTTTTTGCCATCGTCGCAATCAGATGGGCAGACTACAATGGCATTCAGGTAGGCTGCCGGTGTCGCCTCCCGCGGAATGAGACCCCAGCGCTTTTCCGCGAGGATGTTAACCCGCTCACTTTTTCCGTAGAAATGCAAGTAGTTAACTGATAGCTCGGCACAAATAGGTCAAAAATATAGGGGCTCTGTAAGTGTGTCAACAATAACACGCACATGGAACATGTGATGGATCATGCGCAGGAGCATGCAGCTGCAGGTTATCGAGTGCATTTCTTGTATCCTGTGCAGAACTTTGATTCTGTTCGAACTGAGAAAGGCTCTCAGCTCACAATAAAATAAAATTAAAAAGGTCAATCTCACACCTTGGCTGAGTCGGTTCATGCGTGCATATCGGTGATAAATTAACATCCAGTTATTTGTCAATGGCACATTAACTTTTTTTTCTCCTCTTCTTCAGGTGTTCCATTCACTTGCTACAGTTTTAGACCTGGCCCTCAAGTGTACTCTCATTTCGTGGATGGGAGGGGCAAAGCAGAGGTGTTTTAATGAGCAAATATGAGTCACAGGGCCTGTGCATTTCAATGGGGGATTACTCTACACACTTTACTCCTTCAAACGTTCACAGTCACATCTAGTAAATTCATATTTGCGAATCTCAGCTGTCCATTTCCAAACAACATATTCCACTCGCAACGTGATATATCCGAATTTGCCCAAATGCGATCTCCGCACAATGGAAAATGCCCCCAAATTATATAATTTACGCACACATTGTTAATGTCTTTATTTCTTTTAATGCACCGTAAGCTTCACCACATCCAAAAATCATCCTGTCCTTCTGTTGATCTGTTGGGTGACTAACTGCATATCATTGCGGTTTTCGATATAAAGCACACCTGATTAAGGTAAAGAGGGGTTCAGAATGGGCCTCCACACAGAGACCACGCTCTCATTACAGCTCACCGTTTTTCAGAGGTAAGACCTGCTGATCCTTGTGCAATTACAAGAAGCTGCATTTCCGCGAAAGTTAAAGACACAATGCCGAGAAGCCAAACATTTCAGAAGGGTGCAGTTCTCTTTGCAGTATTAGCTTTATTCGAACATACGACGCATTCATGCTAATAACACCTACATAAGTAAAACTGTACAACGAACGCTTTGTTTTTAAGACGGTGTGTGACGATTTTGGTGACGTTATTCATTCAGAGTAAAGTCAAACTTTTTTGTGTTTTTTGTGTCTTTTGTACCAAGACATTTCAGGTCCAAACACGGTGGATTCATTGGCGCTGAAGTATGCCTTATGTGGGTGTAATAATAATGTCAAATTTTGGACAGCACTTCTTTTTATGCTCGGCTGTTTTTCATAACCAGAGAGGACGAAAGAAGATTATCTCTGACGCACCCTTTACTCTAGTAAGACTGCTGACAATCTTTAAAGATGACTTAATTGCAGAAGGCTGAAATGAAAGAGTGAAGACGCTCTTAAAGTTAATAGCATTAAACTATTCTTTGTGAGAATAAAGCCTAACTTAGGATCTGAATGCATCTAAAGGCTGCCAATCAGTGTCTTATTTCCAAACTGTGCAAAAAAGGTTAAAAGCCACAAACTTCACATTTCTTTCCTGAAAGTGTAACGCAATTGCGAGACATCATTCAGCGACGTATTTTAAGAAAACAGCAGCGCATGTTTTTAAACGATAGTCTAGATTCAACTTTTGCGCACAAGGAAATCTTTAAATCAGACACACAAGTTGCACTTACTTCCTAATGGCGAGTCACAATCAGACCAGAAGCCGTCCCAACCCGGTGAAGAACAACGGGGTCCGAGTGTACCGTGATATGGTGTATGTTCCCTTCAAATATCCCAGCCGTATTATTTGGTGGGTGGGGGAGCGGAAGGGAGGGGAGGGGGGGACTTTAAAATTGCCGCTAACACTCTAGCCTGTATTCGGCGTGCTACAGCTGCTCTGTGCAAAGCATGAGCATCCCACGCACATGACAGACGAAGAGAAGGAGAAAGAGGGAGGGATGGGGAGAGGGAGAGACACAACTTTCCCATAACGTCTACAAGCACCAAATAAAAAAAAGTGCATGCACAGTTGAGCTTCTCAGAGTGTGCAAGTTTTTTTCTCCCCCTGTTGATGGTGGGTTCGGATGAGGAGGGAGGGGGTGATGATGATGATGATGAGGAGGGGTTGTGGGTTTGGGGGGGTAAAGTCCATCCTTCTGTGTGAGCAGAGGACGTGCTCTGAAATTCAAACAAGTTCCCTCGGTTCTTTTGTTGCACGCACGAACTAAGGCAGCATTGTTCGCGGTTTGGCGTGGACAACTCCCTCCTCTTGCCTGACCAGGTTGCGAAGTGAGCCTCGCAGTTGGGTGGTAATGAATTTGCTGCAGGCGCTTCGCTAACACGCTTTGACAAACGGAACGCATTTACCGGTTTCCAGACAGAGGGGAAATGATTTGCTACATGCAATTCCCAAACTAAGTCTAGAATGGGGTCAATAATGAAAAGAAAGGGGAGAAACACACTTTTAAACTTCACTCAGAATCTTTTGATTCAATCTCGATGTACAGCACAGGCCCATACTAAGACTTATAAATCCACCTTGGTCCCAGTTGCCTAATAAGAGGTAGGCTAATCTCATAACACACACACCGCCCCTCCCAAATTGGACACACACACACGTCCGCACGTATACACAGCTTGGAGAGAGAGTGAAAAGAAAAGAAAGATGAGATTTTTTTTTACACCACAAAAAAAAAGTTAGAATGAAGTGACCCACTTGTCAGTAACCTACAAGTAGCCAGTGTCTTTATATAATTCTCTCGGTGAAGACGTACTTTTTTCTTTTTGGGGGGTGGGTGGGGGGGATATATTATACTGTTCGATATTTCCCAGTAAAACTAGTTAAAAGGCTTTCCTCCTGCCAGAACACCATTTCTTCCAGGCAAACGCCTCGGGCTTCCCGCTCTGTTATTTCCACCGGCCACAATTTCCACGTAGCCTATTTTTCATTTCTTTTAGCAAATCATCATGTGACCGAAACAGGGAAAATGCAAAAAAAAAAAAAAAAAAAGGAAAAAAAAAAAGGAAAAAAAGGTGTGTGTGTGTGTGGGGGGGGGGGGGCTCCAGGCATCCTCTCTCATTTACCCCCCTTACCCCAGCCCCATCCTTTGCCTAATTGCAGGCGTATCCATTAGATTCAACCGGATTCACGTTTTAGTTTAACAGCGAGGGCACGTTCAATGACGTAGACAAGCATATCAGCTACGTGCAGCCATATTTAAATACATCAAGGCAATTAGCGCATCAAAATATGCAAATCCCTCTTACTACATAGTCCGCCCGGCCGCAGTCGGAGTATTTCCCCTCAGCCTGTTCTTGGTGCGTTGCCGTATTGAAAGCCAACATAGCTTTGTTTTGTCTTCCAAAGAAGCTTCCCTAATGTGAGCAAGACAGAATTAAAGGGAAACATGAAGAGAAGGAGAACCCAGGCTCCTGCGTGGAAAACCGCCCATGCGTAATGAGACGACCCGCTCCGCCATTCTCAATTCTCCGACGCCGTTGGCTCTGGTGTGCGTATTATTTTTAATATTGATGCATATTCAGAGGGTAGATTTGCATTACACACTTCTTGCTTGCTGTTTATTGCGACGCATTTCCTCATGTTTTGACCGTTTAGATCTGTGCAGAGCTCCTGTGCACCTTCGTAGCGATGATTTCCTTTATTTTTCAAATGCAGTAATCAAATTATTTGACTAATGCTGGCTTATATTAAGCCGACAGCGAAGATAGCGACGTCACTGTGTGCTTAAGAATTAAATAATACACTGGATCTTAATGTAAATCGGCGATGTCTTTTGAATACGTAAATGCACCATGCATGAACAAAGAGCTCTCTGGTGGGCAAACAATGGGCACTCAGCATAGGTGATAGCATAGAGGTGATACTGATACGACTGTCTCAGAGCAAGAAACTGACAGTGTCGAAAAGTAATAACTAAAAAGTCTGCTGTCCCGTTTGTGAGGGGAAAAAAAACAGTGACGCAGCGCTGACATTTAGGTTGCAATTGCTCAGCCTGTCTCCTTAGTGTCCGTGCACGCGCACAGAGCTGACGCCAGGGACGAGAGCGCGAATGCAAGTGCTCTTGGAGAAAAATATCCACAAACATGATCACATGTTTATATGAAACCAAGTAGAAATGCGTTAAAACATGGCAGTTTTCACCTTTTTTCTCCTCCCCTTCCCTCTTTTTATGATTCATTGTGTTTCCGCACGGGTCTTAAATGAAAAATCTGACCACTTACCTCCAAGTTATCATAATCCAGCGCTGCTGTTGCTGCTGCTGCTGCTGCTGTTAATTTGTGTTTGGTTATAGGTCACTTTTCGATCAAGTTGCTAGGACGTTTTCCGGGAGGTCAAACTTTCTTCTAGCAGCCACAGCAGATGCAGCCCCTATGGCTACTCCCCTTGTCATTGAACCTTATTCTTAAATTGCTCGTGACTCAACACCAATGGTCAGGCTGGCTCATGTAAAGATATTCAAAGCCACAAGAGTCCGTCACCACACCTATGCGTGGCTTCTAACTAGAAAGCAGCCCAACATTACTTTTTATAAAAAAAATATTAGAATATTTGGGAATCCATTCATCATCCTTTGTTGCATCACACACGTATTCATCACCATCACCAAAAAACAAAATGTAACGCGTAGGCCTTTATCGTTGGAAATGATAAATAACTGAGCATATTGATTAGTGGTCAATTTTAAGAATGTTTAGTGTTCACTCTGGTGCTATAGCTTGAACAAAATGAACGATTCTTGCGGTAATAGTTATTTTGTGATTTAATGATGACGATGTGAAGAAAGGTTTTTATACTAAAGGGTCTGGAAAGGAGGCTTTCTCTTTTTTTAAACAAATGTAACCTTTTATTATTTTACTTGTTATCCTTTTAGTGTAACCAAAACGGAAAAAGAAAAAAAGAAATGGATCTGCGCAATTCGACAAAGCAAAAGAAAGAGCTTATGATGTTATACGTTTTAATTGGGAGACCACTACGTTTCTGGGCACGAACTTACATTTACACTTTCCAGTTCTGTAATCGGAGTTGGGGAGGAGATCAATTCGCTGTTCCGTCATCCTCATTTGAATTGTATATAGAAGAGACACCTTCATGGTGGATTCCCACTGTTCCTCATGGTAAAATCACTTGTTTGCGTGGATAATACAGCCTTTATCTCGGGTCTTATCAGGACAACAGATCCCCAGCAAATGAGACAATGTGATTTCAAGTAGGGGCACAGAAAATCGAAAGGCATGTCGTTTTTAGGAATAAAAAAAAATATTATTGAGAGATGAAGCAGTGATTCGGTTCTCAACATGCTGAATTTAATCCTCGTTTAAAAGGGAGCAAATCAATGAGCGAAACCAGTTTGGATCAGATAACATTAACTGATCTTCGAAAAGACAAAAATAAATAAATAAACAAAATAAAATAAAAAATATTGCCTATTTTCCAATTTGAGGCCAGGGTAGACGTCAGCCTACGATGCAGTTTGTAAGAGGACCCGGGGCGCTTTGTCTGGCACATGAAAACGGTATTCAGAAACTGGCGTAATGAAACACCTCCAAGGTAAAGAACCAGCCAAGCTTTTTTTAAACTGAATACCTGAAACTGTAAAAGTGCGAGGTCTCTCTTGCAGCTGTGTTCAAAAATAAAAACTTTTTTTCTCTTAAAGTAATAAGAAAAACTGTATTATTATTATTATTATTATTATTATTATTATTATTATTATTATTATTATTATTATTACTATTATTATTATTATGTCACAGTTGTTGGGGTTTTTTTTCTTTTCTTTGCAACAGAGTACACATTATCATTGTTTTCACAATCGGATATTAAGCAGTAATTGTTAGAATTAAATGATAATAAATAGTGTATTATGTATTTACACTTACCTCAAAGAAAAATGGATGAAGCAGCTGGTGGAGTACACGGGACCATTCAGGGTCTGGTCTACAGCTTCTTTTGGAGAAAGACGGCGAGGAAGATCCAGGTTGTGAGGGCATCGACTAAACAGCTAAACGGTGACATCTAGTGGTGATTTCTAGTTTGAGTACTCACGGTGAACGAGTGTGCAGCCTACAAGGGTGAACGAGTATCTGTTCCTACCAACGCCACACTGAACTTGCGCAATCCAACGTCATGCGTGCAATTTAATGTACATTCATGATCTTAAAATAAGCCTGATGCTGGAAACACACATGCCCTCAGAACTCTTTCATTTTAATGTTACAAAAGCAGCAACTGAAGCCCTAACTGGGCTTTAAGCTAAGAATGTATTTTAGATATTGTTTTCCCCACCCTGTAAATGTACAAGTGCTGTCTTGATTTTAATTTATTTATTTTAATTTATTCACCCTGAAGGCGCTGATTTTTTTACAATTCGTTTTTTTTTTTCCTTTTTTCATTTCTATAGTTTTTTATCAAAAAAGTGGCAGCCCGTTTGCAGATTCAGGTTTATTGCATCAGTTTGAAAACTGTGAAACCTGTTGTCACAGTATATTATTTTTGATAGATAATTCATTATGTTTGGTCTGCAGTGACCTTACAAACCTTCTTTCACACGTTACTGGTAGAAAACTCTTCAAAATCACTTCAGTGTGTCTGGTATTAATGTAATGGCGAAAGAAAATGTGAACATTTAGACCGTTTAGGAAACAGTGTCAATAAAGATGCTGTAAACATTAAAACTGTTACTTGCCGGCATCTGCACACTCCTGCTCCAGTCTGCACAAGTGAAGAAGTCAGTAGAATACATCGAAGCATTAGCCTCATTGTTATATATGATCTTAAAAGAGTAACTCCGTTACTTTTAGATCGTGAACAGTTGTTTAAAGCATATTTAAAGTGATGCATGTAGACATGTTGCTGATGTAGCAATTACTTGTGAAATAAAATAATATCCAAAACGTGTTGAATCTGTTTCTTCGATTTGCCATCTTTAAATACGTGCAATTAATAGATGACGTGTGACAAGTTTATGTATCATTTCTTGTTACCTATTAAAGAAAAAAACAAAAACATATTTCTCAGCAAAAAGAAACGACGGCCAAATTGTAGACTACAAAACGGTAGAAAAGCAAACGAAACCTAATTGCAATTAGTTTCTCGATAATTCTGAAACCATCCTACAGGCAGGCCTATGTTCACAGCAACCCACTGCAACGTTTCTCTTCCTGGAAAATATATTTATTCATATCGATTCACAATTTTTCTGCATGTAGTAAGTAAATAAATAAATAACGCTAACGTTAAGAAGCGATAACTTCAAGGAACAATGACTTCAGACTAACAAGAAAAGATAGAAAAGGGGCCTTTAGAAAATATAGACGGTAGACATATATTATATATATCTAAAAAAAGAGAGATTTATATAGAAGAAAAAAATGAAAAGAAAAACGCTATCAAAAGGATTTCTTTGGCATTACAAAATGTTCGAAATCTCGCGATGGATTTATTTTTTATTTTTGTAAAACTGTAATTCGTTTGTTTTTTCTCTCTTTCTGTGTGTGCCTGTCTATATAGGTATTCACTAATGTTATTACATTTCCATTCGAAAAAAGTGATTCTTTCAGGTAAGCTATACAGACCTGTACTGCCTGCAGAAAAATGCATGAACAGTCAGGAAAATTTCTTCCTTTTTTGCGTTTTGATAACAACACAACCCAATAATTGTTACAATAAAGTTAAGCTATATTTTGGGGGTCAGTCATTGCGAAATAACTGTTATAAGAAAAGCTGAAAAAAATAAAGACTGTCATGTATTTTATAGAATAAGCTGTCCACTCTCTCTTTGATTCAGACTTCTGAGTTGTTTTGCTTTTTTCCCACTTTTTTTTATTGAAGAAAAATCGAGTAGGACAGGAGTAGGCCTAAACCTTTACCTTGTTTCTTGTGGTGTGGAGCATACGACTGTGATTGCATTGTTTAGGATCTCTGTGCTCTCATGTTTAAATGTAGTTTGATTTACTACTCAGAAAGACGATGTAACTGTAATTGTGAGGCCAACTGTTAAAAAAACTGTTTAAAATATTAAATAAATGTTGCTGTTGCTTTTTTACAATTATTATTTATTTGTCATTATAAATATAAAAATGCACCTATTGAAAAAAATGTGGATGACAAATTATCTGCGAGTGAAGTTGCTATGGCACCACGTCCCTTCATTTCCTCATGGAAGCTCTTTGTGTTGATATGTTCTTTGAGTCTGCATGGTATGAAAGCAATCGCTGTATGGGATGCATGTAGAAACAAGTCAAACACAATGAAATCACACCAAGTCACATCAGGATAACTAAGAAAGCCAGTAACTTTACTGAAATCTCTGCAAAATACAAATAGCCTTTCCCTCCTGCAGAGGAGACTTTTATTTCATCCCCATACGTTTTCACTACATACAGCTGAATCAAGTCCCTTGAGTTACAGAGATGTGATTTTAATTTAATACCATCTTAGTCTCAAGTGGCGACAAAGGCCAGCTTATGCCGCTGAAAGCCGCTCCTGCATTCCAAAAAACCTTAGTTACAAACGTCCGCCCCCATCATCAGGTTTATACAAGCTACATTGATACTACAGACTGACTTTTTAAGTATTTTAACATATTACTCTTTTTTTTTTAATTTCAGCTTTTGAGTACAACTTAAATAAACCACAAACACAGAGGAGCAACAAAGAATCCCGTAGCATGTGAATGTTGGGACCTTAAGCAATTGTTATTACACATGGCTGTACAGGTGAATGGTCTCCCCTTTGCACGTTAAGTGACTTATCAAAAAATCAGCTGAGGTACTGCTTGGGTCAATTTTGAGGTACCAACATTTAGTCTGATATAGTAATGACAAAGAACAACTGATCAACAGATGAAGAAAAAAATTGGCTTCAAATTGAACAAACGTAGAAAGAAGAAGAAGAAAAAACAACATCAAAGATATAAAGACAAGCTTTCTCCATGTCTTTGGTTAAAAATACTGTCAAAACTATAGCACTCTAATTAACTGTCAGGACATGTTGGCATTATTTTATTCAGCGAGCAAGCAGTGTGTAATGTTGATTGATGAAGTGAAAAACAAGTACAGCTTTCACACGGGCCTGAATGATTCCGAGTTAAGTAACAAATTGTAAATAGAAAATGCGTTTTTCCTTTCCTTTTTGTTTTTTTCCCCCATGTAACCTTTTTCGATACGCTGCACAGGGAGACAAATGAAGAAGAAAGCAGGTAAATTAATACGATTCCTATGGACAATGCAGTTTGATGGCTAAAGCTACAATAACTAACTGAAAGTGAAATGTGAAAACAGTTGTGAATTTAAGCAGAATCTTTTATTATCTTGTTTCAATGCTTGCAAAACCAAAAGAACAAAAAAAAAAAAAAAAAACCCATATATGAATGTGAAAATAAAAGCTGACTTTACAACACAGAAATGCCACTGGCTTTGGTTTCTCCACACTTATGCTGCCTGAAACATCATGTTTATTTTTTTCCCAACCTTTTTTTTTTCTATTGAAGTTTAAAAAAAAGAAGAAGAAAAACACTGTTATAGAGGCTCTGCCCCATTTGACTACACAGACTGTATACAGTAACAACCTAGTGATCCTGCATGAAATATGCACATAGAAATATCATAACACTTAAGTGACAGCAGATACAGGTGTGGGAGGCGGAGAGATATGTGGCTAGTCTCATTGTTTAAAAAAGAGAAAATCAAAGCTATTCATCAAGAATAAACAATTGTGCTTCTCCCATACCAGCATGATCAGTTTGTTCTTTTTTGTGTCTTACGCTGAACTGTCTGTGACAGTGTGGTAAAGGATGTGGAACCCTGTTTTCGAGACTGGAGCGACACAGAATTAAATTAGGTTTGAAAACAAGAGTACTTAATCACGATGCATAAATCGCATTACGTTAATGCGATTCAAAGGAAGATTTTACAGTTTGCGTCTGAGCGACATCTCCAACACAAGGTAGACTGGGTCGAAAATTGAAGGTGGTATTCAAAATCGATGAGGTCAAATCTATGTTTTATGACTACGATTATTAAATTATAATAATTTGGACTCCTAACGAAATATCCGGATGCATAAAAATGTATTCGGAGACTCCGGCTTTGTCATATTTCCTCATCAGTGTGACAATCATGTACATTACGTGTCAACATTTATTTCTGTGTGGTCTCCAGATTCAGCCTCGTGACATTTTCCACTAGAAATGAGGTTTTTCAGCATTCAGGCTTCAACCCTGGCAATGCTTTCCAGCTGGTTTTTAAGGTTAGTCTAAACACCCCGCCCAAACAGCCCTGTTCAGAGTTAAAATGAAACAAACCAGACAACATGTGCAACAGCACATAGAAACTTCACTAAGAAACCAACAAAAAAAATCATTATTATATATATTTATATATTAGAAAGCTATACACAAGCATGTTAATTTCACAGATTTTTTTTAAAAGATTCTTAATATTACCATTATTATATATAATAAGAAATACACGTTTAAAAACAAACCTCTACAAAGATTAAACAGTTCAGCAAAGCATTGGATCTCAGTCTGTTTTTCATGGCTTGGGGCTTGAAGCCCTGTCATTTCCCCTCTGGGTGAACTATCCATCTCTTATTGGCAAAGCTATCAAAAAACACATTCTGGCTTATAGAAACTACAAAAAGCCACAAAAATGCTTTGCATTTTATTCCTTTCATATGAAAATATAAGCAAGTGTATTGTACAATTGTTTTTTTCTCTTTTTTTTGTTTATCAATACTGAATAGTTAATACTAGATCCAGAGATTTTCTTGATTACGCCGACATAGCTCTTAGATCAAAGAGTGGTCCTCACTCCGTTCTTTAAGGGGAGCACGAAAACGATCAAGGGTTCCACACATCTAGCATCGGGTTTTCTCGTTTACCTGTACAATCCTTCAAATGTTGCATAATAGCTTTTTCATTTAGTGAGTAAATAAATCTTGTAATGTCTGGCGACTTTTGACCCCAGGCCCTTTTACCCCTTTGACCCGCTATTTACATAAATACGTTGAACCTGCAACATGACATCATCTAATGTTAACACACATTTTTGCAAGGTAAAACTGCAGAGAAGGTCTATAGCAATGAAACTGATACTGTACACATGTATTGTTTGTCCAACTCAAGTGCTAAGGTGTTTTTCACTGGACACAATCACGCTCATCTTGTTTTTTTTGTTGTTTTTTTGTTGTTTTTTTTGTCTCTATTCACTGATATAGCACTGGGGCAAATTGTAAGTACGTTTTATGAAACAGAGTACCTGACCTTTTTTTTGTATTTGTTGATATGCACATCTGTAGACACGTGTTACACGTGTTAAGATATATGCATACATGATTCTTTTTTTTTTTTCCACAATACAATTTATGCATAGTTCCCCAACAAAAATACCCCCAGATCCCATCCCATACAACAACTACCCTCCCAAGCCCCCATTACAACACCCAACTGCTTTATATAATGTCAATATGTATAACACGCACACACACGCACACTCAGCAAAATCAAAACAAGGAACAAAAAATAAGGAAAAGAAATTACAAACAGATTTTTGGAAAGGGTTGTCCCTTTGCTTTCCTTCAATAAAGAGAAAAAAGGAGAGAGGCCATGGGGTTGAGCGGTGAGTGACTCATGAGATCGAGTGCGAGGAGGAAGAAGAGGGAGCTGACTGTGGGGCATCGTAATGCTGCATTGTCGGGAGCTCGGGGCAACTTGGGGCACTGCAGAGGAGTGGACAGTGCAATCATGTCGCCCATCCTTCTGACAGGCGTACCCGTTTGATGGAGGGGCTCTCACGCTCATCCAGGGCGGGCCGGGCCAGTCCCAGAGGTGAGTGGAACTCATTCCTGTGCTCATCGCGGTCGCTGCCCTCATGGGAGCTGCTACAACTGCTCAGGCTATCAACAGGGGAGCGTCCCGAGTCCTGGCGGGACGAGGGGTTCTGGGGAGGTGGCACCCCGCCACCGTAGCCCCCCGGTGTGCTGCTGGTGCGATCTCTAGGAGGAGAAACAGGTTCGGACTTGATGTGGAGGCTTTGAGCAGAGGGCAGGGACAGATTTGAACCCTGACATAAGTGAGAGCTAGAACAATTTCTGTTGGAAGGAAAGGAAACGCAAAGGGGTTACAGAGTTACAGAGCAAGAAACAAAGTGATTTTAAAAGTCAGCTCGTAACACGCACACATACACACATGCCAGCATGCATACATACACACTCGTGAAAAAAAAAAGTGAGGTGTCACTTGTGTTCGATCTTGCAAGTGAAGATTGAGAACAGTAAAGTAGATTTATGAGTGTGGCATTTCAAAAAATAAAAAATCTCTGGGAGTAATTCATGTGTTACTTCATGCACTTCCCAACAACACCTCAGAGTAAGCTCTGTGCACTCACCCTAGCTGGCCCAGCGCTGAATGCTGCATGTTCTGAAGGTGTTGCTGTTGCCACCCACTCATTGAACCAAGGTGTAGAGAGCTGCCACTGTTGAAGCCAGACAGGGAGGAGAGGTCTGTGCTATTCAGGGAGTACTCTGTGTGCAAACACATATGAAAAAGAAGAGGAAGATTCACATTATAGTTTGTTCAATGAAGTGAAAAAAAGACAAAGTTGGAGCTCTGGTAAATCCTGCTGTGACATGAACGTGTTCAAGTCACTGGGTGGGACAATATCACCCTCTGCTGTTAGATTGCTGTATAACACCCATTTGCACACAGAAAAGAAAAGCTTGGTATACACAATACAGAGTTTAAAAATAAATTTGGATTTGATGGGTCATTTTGCGTGTAATGCAAAACTATACACACTGCACAAAATAACTCTATGTTTACAGACACACTGGGCAACGTACCGGTACCATAAGAAGTAGAAATGGCAGATGGGTAACCGCCCATGCCTTGTCCTGGTAGAGTAGGAGTTGCTACTGATACCACTGGGGTGGCCAGTGACTGAGCAGACTGAGAGTTGTTTATTCTCTGGTTCTGTGGCAGAGGAAGAGAAGACAGAGAGAAAAAAGGGGAAGATGGGAGAGGCTTGAGAACATAAAATCTACTTCCAGACAAAACAAACAAAAAAAGTAATAAACCGAGAAAGTTTTTTTTTTCCTTCTTTCATTTCTTTCTTTCACTCAACAGATGCTGAAAGAATGAATGTGATGCCAACTTCTGGAGAAATTAATCACTTGACATGCGGCAAGGCTGAACCCTGCCAACCCTATCATTTACCACCCTTTTTCCGAGGGCCTACTGTCGCTATAGTAACACCGCCGGTTTCCACGGCAACGCGGGGTAGCAAAGGCAAAGGAAAGGCACTTTAGTGAGGCAGAGGGGAGGGTTTGTCAGAAAACCATGGAGGTTTGATGCAACATGAAAGTGTACTCTTTTGTTGCCTTTCATTTCTACACTCTGAGCAGTTCTGTGAGTTGCACATGTGCAACACACAATTCTCCATGCAGGTGAAAAAATATGAGGAAGAAAGGGAGGAATGGATACACACACACACACACGCACACACACAAATAAAAAGGCCAGGTTGCTTTTACTCTGGCACACCACTGGATGGCACCATGTGCCCTCATAAAACATCGCATGAGGCGACACTGAGGCCTTCAGCAGAGTCAGCAGCAATAAAGGTGAAAGTTTCTCTGCAGTCAGGATGGCTTTTCTTGCAGTAATAAGCCCTTTAGTCAAAGCAAAACTGGATTCAAATTAAGAGGTTAGTATCAGGGGACTGCATCGCTCTAGGATCATTATGCTTCTTAGAGGTTTTTTTCTTTACTGGAAAACTCGACAGCTTCAGAATGTTTCGACTGTTTCAGGGTTGTTCTTTTTTTTTTTTTAATCTCTGATTTTGAGTTGCAGTCTGACTTACCAATAGCAGATCGACATCCTCAGACTGATGGCATTGAAAGGGGAGGGTAATACATTCAAATTAGTGAGTGTAGGTGAGCACACACAAGTGGTGGTGGCTAGGCGTGGATCTAGGGATGGAGCTGCATTGGAATTGAGCCAACGGAAGCAGAGCTAATGTGAAAAGAGGATGCTAACAGCTATTGTAACTCTACTAACGTAACACACTCATTTATAGGAGGGAAGAAAAAGAAATAAGGGGGACCTTTGGAAGAAGCATCAGCATACACAAACAGACACAGCAGAAGTGATACACCGTAACTGCCAGAATATCAGCCTTGGGCCAAAAGTACATTTTAAAGAAAGGCTTTGGTTTAACAAGCTGCCAAGACTAATCAGAGAAACGTGTACCGTAAGTCACACTTATCACAAGCATAACCTCATCAACCCAAGTCTGATACGATAGGATGAAAGCAGCAGAGAGGACATGAAAGGAAATAAACAATAACAGCCAAACCTGACAGGATACCCCCACCCCCCACCCCTAGAAAGGTAGCAGGATATGCAGGAGGGAAAGTGGATGAGGAAAGGAAGCAGGTTGAGAGAGGGATGCAACCGCTACTCACAATGGACGGCATGTTGTTCTTGGCACCAGGGGGGATGAGCACACGTAGGTCAGGTTTGCGGTTGTTCATGCCCAGGTTCATGGGTGGGGGAGACTTAGTCTGCATGTTCTTGTTCATGCCACCTGGAGAAACCAGCAGACCAGGCGAGTTGCGGTGGTTCCCATATCCATTTCCTAAGAGAGAGCACAGGAAAAAGGCAGAGAAACATTTAATACACCAGTGTTCTCCTTTGGTATTTCTAGGAAGGCGCACTTACATGTTATTAAACCTGTGTCAAAAGTTTAATGAATCTCAAAACTCCTGCTGTCCGTGACGGTGTGACCTAATTATGAACTACAGGAATCCATTTTCACCTTGTACTCCCTTTCAGTGTTTCTGCCTCATCTTCACTTCCTGTGGTAGGAAATTTATTAGCGCACCGTCCTGAAGAGAAGACTTGTAAATGGTGCTTCATGGAAGCGGTGCACACTGCTGGCGGAGCAGATGTGCAGTTTTCGTCTTCATTACCAGTTTTTAGTGCCCACACGACAGCACCTCACCCTAAAACTCTGCTACCGTCACTGAAGGCTATATTGTTCCCGTTTCAGCCAGCGAATCTTACCGAAACATCTAATTTTGGGTAGCGAGACCACAGAGGGATTGGGTAAATCGTAGTTAAACACAGTTCTGAGGCTCTTCTAGACAAAAGTCGTGCCTTTCTCTTGTCACTAGACCTGGATTCCTCTAAGCATGGAAGGTCAAGCATACAGCATCAGTTTCTCCCTCAAAAAAAAAAGAAAAAAAGAAGAAAGGTAGTCCTAGCAACATCATTAAAAAATTGAAAGTGGAGACTTATTGCAAGCAACATGGTCTTTGTTTCTAACCCAATCCCACAGACTGCTTTTCCCCCCTTCCATTCCTTCCCTCTTCCTAGGGGTAGAACACAGGGCACTGTGTGGACGTTCCCACTTGAAAGACGGGCAGGAATTATACGTTAGACATAAATGAATTTCCTAATCATATACTCCAGGGGAAAATGAGTCACAGATGTCTTCCTGGGCAATTTCCCCTGCTGATCTTTGTTTAATTTGAGAGCGAGGTTTTTGTTGTTTTGAAATGAAAAGTCTCAAAAGCTCAATTTGAACAATCTGAAGAGTAAACGACCGCTAGCAGCGAGAGAAAATGAGGCCGCCTGACAGAAAACGAGAAAAATAGTGTTGTGTTACTGTTGCCGCTGATGTGTGTGCCGACGCGTGATGCCTGATATTAGCGCAGACTTTGCGTGTCACTGTATGTTTTGCTGTATGCAATGTTTCACGCTATAGGCGCCGTATGACTTGAGGCTCTGTGAGAAACGTTGCTTCTGCACGAGCCAGGCGTATATGGATGCACATGTGTGTTTTGTATTGGACCCTCTTAGTTCCAATGTCAGTCTCACATTAGCAAAGAGGCAGCTGCCTCTTCAGTTTTCCCGCTCTCTCATTCTCATGGCTGGCCCTTTGTGAGATCGAGTGGGTGCATGTGGAGACAGATGAATGAGATCTCACACACACATAACACACACCCTCCCAGCACACATACACATACTTTAGTAAATAACCCAGCAGGAAGTACATCACTGTTTCTGTACAGATGAATCAAAAAGACAGTGAGCAATGGAGAGACATTAATACACACTTTGGTCAAGATGACACGGACTTCATCTTGGTGACAGTCACTCAGACATCTGTGTATTGCTACCCTGTGGAGATGGCTGCAGTCCAGTCAATTATATGCTGGATGACTTTAATCATGAGTGGCACAGGCCAGTCCTTTAGCACTTCAAAAGTAGAATCACAAGTCAATTAAGCTAATGAAGCGAGAACTGTGACTCAAATCGTTCTATTCTGCAGCGTGATCAACCTGATTTTAGGGCGCACGCATTCAAAAGAGACAGATGATAACCAGAGTTCATTTCCACTCTCCTCCTCTATTACTATTTTGCGCAGTCGAAGTGCGGCGCAGGCTGGCGTCAACTGTTTAGAGGAAGTACCAAAATTAAACACGGCCCAGCAGGGAGTCTTTTTGGCTGTTGCGTTAAACTCGATGTAGGGAGAACAATATCTGATCTCAGATTCAGATAAATAAGTTTTTTTTTTTTTGCTATTGCTGAGTTGTGTGTGTGTGTGTGTGGTTGGGGGGGATAGCTAAGGTCAGAGCTGAATGATTACAATCTGGCTCCATGGTTAGCTAGGGTACTTCGAGATACATGTGACAGACAAGACTCCCCCCCATCCATCCCCCCATCAGAGTGTTCTTTCTGTGTTTTTCCATCTTACACACACACAAAGCGCACACACAAAGGAGAGGTGTGGTTAAACTCATGTAGATTTTACTGTTACTGAACAAATTTCTGATGTCCTGTTGTGGTCTAACAGGCGCGCTCCATTCTATTCCCCATACACACACTCTTCCGTTGCGGTTTGGCCAAACGTGCATTCAACCCTGAATTCTCCAACTGAACAAAGGTGTCACACTTGTTCAGTTGGTGTAGGATGCTGCCAAAACTGAAGCAGACACTCATCAGCTTGACCTTTTGTCAGTTACTATATGTGAGCGCGTGTGTGTGTGTTCCCTTTTTATTAAAAAAACTTGAACAAATGCGATCAGAGATGTCCTCGAGATGTACCTTCTATGCAACTCATTTAAAGGAGGAATCGAGGCACGAGCGGAGTGAGAGGTGAGAGGAGAGTCTTGTTAATTCCTCGCTGTGCTTTGGTGAGAAGCGTGTGGACAGATGACACTTGCTTAATTGCACGCATTCTGGTGGAAAGGTTTTCACAAGCCGAGGCCTCCATCCGGACTTCTTTCCTGAGTGCTCTTTTTTTCTTTCAACTCACGTTCTGTCTCTCATCATGCAAATTGACAGATCAAAACATATGCTTAGATGTAGGCATGAAAACTTTCCATAGGAAAGCTACGATGACTCAGCCCTTCAGTAACATGTCCTATTTACACTGGACTAGAATCACCAGGGGAACTTTTGTGATTTGAATATACCCCCCACATCTGGGTTTCATGTGGCTGATTTGCAGATCTGTTTCAGTTGAATATACAGGCATAATCCACTGGATTATGTACAGATATGACTCAACGCAGCATATCTTTGTGCACTGAGAGAAACAGCCGAGGTATTTCTTTTATTTCTTTCATAGAAGCACAAAAGAAGTTGTGTGTTTCTGTGTGTCTTAAGGCTCCTCTTATGTTACTTAGGGCACATGACTGATGACACATACACGGGGCAGATGGCCACTCGTACAATCATCTTATCAAAACTTACACTGGGGAGAAGAGGAGTGTTAAAACAGTCCTCGAGGTGCCACAGTGGCTGTGCCACTTCATACTGATGATTTTAGAGGAACATCATTAAAATGGCTGACCGAGTTCGCAGAACACTTCCATCTGTGTTCCCCCCTCTGTTTCTCCTTTACACACATGCTTCCACCATTGGTGGATATTCATCACTGTGCCCCCCCCCACTCCACCCCAGATGAGATTTAAGAGAGCACTGAATGGAATCTTTCAGCTCCCACATGACTCTCTCTCCACGTTGTGTTTTTCGCCGCTGCTGAGCGACGCGCAGCGCTCACAGAGTGCCTCTGTTCCTTCAGCGCAGTGACACAAAGGCTACTTTTGAAGGATGCACTGCAAAACGCAGTCAATGGAACACACGCCACAACAAATGGGCCTGTTGTGCGCGCGTATGTGTTTGTGTGTGCGATGACTGTCCAGACAGAGAAACCAGGCACTGACCCCTTGTGATAGAGGCTCGGGGGCCAGACAAGGCTGCCCAGCTGTGACCCACTGACGCCCCCAATTCTCTCTTTTTTACACTCTGCACCCTACGCTGAAGTCGTAAAAATTCAACCCTTTAAAAGGGAGTCTCTTTGTTATAAACGCGGGCCTCACATGTCCTCGGGGACATACCCATGTACAAACAGAAGTTAACACATAAGATGTTTTACACGTGTTTCCCAAATGTGTGTTGCTGAGCTACCGGCAGGATCATTATCCCACCGTGAGACTCTCTAAACACTGAATTAATTTGGTTCTAGACAGAAATCCGAGAGGTGACAGAAACAACAAGACAAATTTGTATGTGTACATTAAAGAATCTAGCAATATCTCTGTTATATCTGCTGCCTCAGGATATAATGCCATTTTACTTCTCTTCCCCCCACTTGCTCTACCATTTTATAGATGAACACAGGCAGGATGTGTCACAGCCCAGGCACTGAGCAAACATTCCCAGATGAACTCCACGACCACTAACTTCAACACATCATGGACAAAATCTCCACTTGGGTTTGGGTTAGTGTTAGTCATGCATTTTATGGCCCCAAGTGGGTGAGTGGGTGCCATGTATGTGTGTGAGTGGGTGTATGTGTGTGTGCATGTTAGCAGACATCTGTGTGTGAGAAGAGGAGGGCTTTCTTACCAGCACTGGTGCCTGCGCCAGTGGTAAGGTCGGCACCCATGAGGCCACCTGTAAGATGAAATAGAGAGCGCAGCAAAACGAGAGAAACCCATTAGAGGATAGACACCCACACTGGCTCCACTGCACCTTCTGTCTCTCGCTCGGTTTAATCACAATGTGCTGTGTGTGTGTGTGTGTGCGCGCGTGTCAGGCCGTCATATGTGCACTGACACCAGAAGCGGCGCAGCTTCCCACTCCAACTTGAACACGCTTAGCAACTGGACGCTACGAGCGGATGCATTAAGCTGCCGTCCAAGAAAAATGACACATTATTATTTTTAAGGCATAAGAGGTGGATGAGTGGGAGGGTCCAGAGCGTGTGCGGTTTGGCATGGATGCTGCAAGCGCCAAAACTCATATTTAGTTTGCGCTGGCATTTCTAGCATCCAGTTGTAATGACAGGGTGAGGGTGTGGGCAGCAGCCTTCAGACCAAAGGGACAAAAAAAGGACTTTGGACAACAATAACAAACCAACAGGCCCAATTTGCTTATGTCACCAGCAACCCGGTGCCTATATATAAGGCCAGACGTCCTGTGTGTACAACAGAACACTAAATCAGCAGGCCTGTGGCTTGGGATTTTATATTGCATTAAATCATCAGCTCACTTTGAACAGAATACTGAGCAGGCAATATGTGAATATATGTGGGAGGGGACGACTTAGGATTCATTAACTGCCTTTAGGTGGAAAATTGTGGGTAGCTGTCATAAAATAAATTGCACATTTCTATGTGCGCCTCTATTATCATGACAGACAGGTACACACAGTTGAGAAGATAGACAGATGGGATAACAGCATGTACATGGGTGCATGAGTGCGTGCGAGACCCGACCTGTATTACCTGCACTGGGGGGTCTGTGTGTAACTCCAGGAGACATGCTGTTTCTCTGTAGGCCGTGGTGTGCCAGTGGCAACAGATTGTGGTTGCCTAGGGATCCACCGGGATGGCTGTAAATGAGATTGTTCTGGTTGCTAACAGGAATGGACACGGGCATGTCGTAGTTCGATGGGGGCACGGCCTGCTGAGACGATAGAGAGACATAAACATGGGTGTGATTAGACTAAAGATTGCAATGATTCTGATGCTTGAATTGTTATAAAACAAGGTTTGCGAAGTATGAGACAAACAGAAAGAAAGAGAGAGGAAAAAAGCATGACAGGTCAGAAATAGTCCAGGAACACAAAGAAACTTAAAGAGTGAAGTTCAATAGGACTAATGGACAGATGAACTGAACTCCTTACAGCAAGAATAAAAATACAAGATAGCAGAGTTGGGCAAAAGCAGCATTGCATGAAAGACAAAAGGAAAACTCCTTTCAGAGTTACTCAAATTGCCTCAGTGATAATATAAATGGACTGGCGGTACTTTTTCATTTCAGTGTGATCGAGTTACTTTGGAGGCTACTAATGTCTTTACGCAGGAGTCAAGTGCTGGCCCTGACATCTTGTAACATTTGCCATTGTAAAAGTCAAAAGGCTGACCAAAGGAAATATTATGCTGAAGTCATTACAGTCATACATAAAAAAATGGAAGGCTGTGGTTCACAGGGAACAAAGCCAATCGTTTTCCACTGTCCCAGCGCTTAAGATAATTCAGTCTATCTTCACCTCACTAACAAGCCTGCAGAATATCTTTCAAAAGTAAAACGGCACAAGAGAACACAATGGGGGATCACTTATTTTCAGATCATATGGAGCTTATGTAAAGTGTTTTAAGTGACGCACTCAGATCAGTCAATAGTCTCACCAGGAACATGAAAAGCCTCCGGCATCTAGTTTGTCATTTTTATTGTGTCACTTGGCATAAGGGTTTAACCTTGGGAGTGCCCTGGAAGTGGTTGATCCTGCATTGTTAGTTTTAGGAAGTAGAAAATAGCGCCCTAAATTACTGCCATGTGTCTCAGAGCCATGGAGGGAGTGCATCAGGGAGATCATCAGCCTGGCTCATGTGGAAGTGGGCGATGTGCCTCAGTTTCTTTAATTTTCTCCCCTCTGCTAATGTTCTGTTAGCAGGCCAAATATTATTTCAATGTACAAAGATGATTACTCTAACCATATTTCATTATGGGCCTCTCCACGTTTCGCTTTAACTGCGACTTTGCACGGGAGTGGCTAGCCAAAACCTATATATGCTATTTTTTTTGAGGGTCTGTCTCTGGTTCTGTTTTTTTTATTCCCACCCACCCTATTACTTCTTCCATCTCTGACTCTTTGGTGGACTTTTTTGACCTAATTGGTCCCGGTGAACTATTATTTAAAAATGCGTGAGCTGTCGTCGTACGTGCACATTTCTGCATGTGTACACACACACACACACACACACACACTCTACTGCTGGGTGTAAGGGCCCCGTTTCTGAGCTGTCCTTTAACTGGTGCCATCCTTCCTGTTTTCACTCATCTTCCTCCTTTGCCTCTCCCCGCAGTCCCCTCAACAGTCCCCTGCAATCCAGAGGCCCAGTGCTTGGCAGCCACTCTGACCACACACTGAACTGCCACTTGTTGTTTGCAGAACCCCACCCCACCCCCTCCATCTCCCCCACCACCACTCAACCCCACCCATTCTCCGATCCCAAACACACCCCACCTCACCCCGACGCACCACCCCAGCTCACCAACCACTGCCTCGCTTCTAACCACATCTCCTCCTACTCCATGCGGCTCAGACACTACTCTTCTTCTCTGAGTGATTTACTGTGGAATTATCTCTTTGCTCCGTATGGCCGAAGCGCTAACCATTCTATAATGTGCTCTCTGAATGAGTGGCAAGCTCAGTTTACATAGAAAGAAGGCCTCAATTTTGTAGTTCCTGGCAACTAGCTATAGGTTAAAGTCTTCTGTAAAGTTGACACTATATAATATAAATCCAGCAGATAACACATCTAGGCATATACAAAGCTACAAAGGCGTTTGCCTGAGGAGAGATAAGCAAGTTTTTTGAGTTAGGAAGACGGGCTTATTAAGAGTGTTCGAATGCCTGCAGCTGTTTCACTGCCAACACTGTCTGTCCCTGTTGTTGCAGGTCACAGACCACTGGGTTTTGGTGCAGGAAAAGGAAAAGCGCATGCAGACCACACCTCTCCTGAGAGCCAGGCAAGGCATTATGGGTAGAGCGGGTTCAAGGTGGGAACCGGGTGAGGTTAAAATTTGTCATAAAAGAAACTATGCTGTTAAATCAGCATACGTGCCTACTAGTTATGGTTGCAGACATGTCAAATTAAAGGACCATTCCTCTACTGTAAACAGGAAAATTCAAAGATCTGTAATTTTGCAGAGTGCAATTTTACCCCGATCTTACTCTCACTCTCACTTTGTGTAATTAGTCTGCTTCCAAACAATGGTGGTTAGCTGGGTTAGCGCAACAGTTACTTGCCAGTCAGCATTTTGTCAGCCTGCTGATTATAACCCAGTACTTACAGGTATCTTATGAGTTTTAATCATGTGATCAAACTCTTCGTTAATCTGTTTGTATTTCTCCTCAGTGTGCGGGGTGAGGATGAGCGCAGACTCGAGCTCCGGGCTCTCGCCACCTTTGTTCTCCTTCTTGCTCAATGCCTGCCAGGTCCCACAACCACAGAGAAGGATGGAGGGGAGACACACACATGAAGGGACGGAGAGATGGACGGTAGGAACAGATGACGATGACAGGGATGAAGCAACAGAAAGCATGTGGGGGGAGGGAGAGAGAGGAAAGAAAAGGTGAGAAGAAGGCTCTGGGTTTAACAAGAAGTACTTACACACAGTCTCTGTCTGCTGATCATCAGATCAATGTCCTCGTTTATTTTCCTGTACTTGTCCTCAGACTCGGGGCTGTGGCCAACCGAGTCATCTGCGTCGGGATCTGGGCTGTCACAGCCGTTTAGGCCCTTCTTTCTCAATGTCTGCAAACAGAGCAGTTGCACAACATAGTTGAAGGGCTTTGGGGGTAGGGAAGAGAAACCCAGGTGAACAGCTTCGGAGGGACATAATGGTAATGAAGTGTGAGGAGGTTCATTTTCGAATGTAAGTCTGATTAAAGGACTTGAAAAAAAAGAAACACTTTTGAAAAGTTCTTAAACCGATGTGGTTTTATATCAAATTAAAAAACAAAGAACAAATCTGGCTTACTGCGTAGGGTAATGAGATCTTTGCTACAAATTATCTTAATTTTTAAAAAAGCTTTAACAAAAAAAAAACGCTCACGGTATGAACTCTAACAAGATGGTATGGGGTGAGGACACACGGCCTATTTTTATGAACAAGTAAACATGCCGCTAAACACAGAAAAAAAAGGCACAAATGATTCAATCACATTCAATAACAAGACATAACAGAATGACAAATCAAGGGGGGACCTTAAAACCTCATAATTGCACAGAAAAGGGAACAGTCATAAAAGTAAAACATATTTTACAACCATAATTATCAGCGGGCCGTGAAATAGAATTAAAATACAGCCGAGGTGCACAAGTTTACGAGTGTGGTGTATGTGCTATTAAATGTGGCAGTTTCTGTTCTGGCCACCTGATGGCCACCTGCCCCCATTAGAGTGGACAGAAAATAGCACGCTGAAAGAAGAAGGGGAAAAAAGCGCACGCACACTCTCCACTCGATCACCACTCCCTCTCACTGGAGGAGAGAGACAGACAAAGAGAGCATTGGAATAAATAAGAAAACGAGAGGTGGTGGTGGTGGTGGTTGGCGCGGGGGGGGGGGCTGTATCTGTAGCTGTCTCTGTCCTTTTTTAGATATTGTTGACAACCTTAACAACAGGGATAAGTTTCAGAGCGCATTACTGTGTGTGATAGCACGAGGGTATGTTTGCTTGAGCAAGTGGGCATGTAACGATAGGTGCTGTGTTCATTTGCCTCGCAAAAGTGAGAGAGACAAAGACCGAGCGGCAGAGAAGAAAAGTACAGTAGCTGACAGTTAGAGAGATCTCATCAAAGACACCACCTCCTCCTCCTCCTCCTTCTCCTCTCCACCACATGCCCCCCCCTCTCCCCCTTGCCTCTCTCCTCCTGGCTTTAATAAAGGGAGATTAGTCTACGGGAGGAATATCACGGGCCTGCTCCTGTCTGTGCAGTCATCGCTTCACACTGCGCTCTCCTACTTTCATCTGAAGCTCCATATCAGACAGACGTAATTAAATTTACTTTAGCACACCTTGTATTTGATGCTGATCAAGTGTGTGAGAGTGTGCGCTTCTCTGTATATGTTGTATAGTGTGTGTGTGTGTGTGTGTGTGGGTGGGGAAAGAGGGGAATGAGTCTGTGTGTGTGTGTGTGCATGTGTGGGTGTGTGAGAGTGGGTGTTAGTCAAGAAAAAAGAAAGAGCGACTGAGCAGGAGAAAGGAGGAAGATAGATGCTAAGATAAGTTAATCTCGGTGAACTTCTTCCTCTCATTTGTTTGTCTCTGTCAGTACTCACTCACAGAAGAGATACGAGTGCTAGCTACTCCATCACAACCAGCAGCAGAAGTGACAAGGAGCGATCTGCCTGCTTAGAAAACAAATAAAAATCCAGTCATCTCTCATGTCAGCACAACAAAGGCCTGTTTTGAGTGTGGTTTTAGTGAACTTAGAGGGCTTCTTTTGTGTGTTGTGTGATAACTGTTTGATTCCTGAGGCGTCTCGTGGCGAGGCAGCTACTGTAAGTGTGTCAACATTTGCTGGCTCTCCTTTTTCTCTCTCTGAATCCTCACTTGGCCCCTGGAGTGGAAATCTGGAATTCTGAATTTGAAAGCATCTCTCACATCTTTGACAGTCTTCAGGAAATCACACCAAACAAATCACGCTAGGCGATGCAGGAGATCTGACTTCCAATAGACCTACAGTGAATCAGGCACTCTTGCTCTATCTGAGGAGGATGAGTCAAGAGAACAAAAGGGGCACAGAGGTTTAGCATGCTGTCTTTTTTGGCAAAGGCGTGAGATGTAAAACTTTGCTATTTCTTTTGCGTAGTTTCAATCTGGCCTTGGTGATGTATCATATCGAACTGACAAGAGCTGAACCACTGGCCTTTTTCCGCTCACATGAGAATGCATGCAAGGAAAAAAAAAACAACAAACAAAAAAAAAAAGAAGAAAAATCAAAACAACTTTTCTTCCTACTTGCATAGATTTCCACCTACTGCCACCAGCACATGAGTCCATGAGAGAGTTACTTCCATTCTTGGAAGAATAGCCGTGGAGCATTGCTGGGAGAGGAGAACGGGGGCCGAGTTAAAGGTGACACCCATATGGGGTAATTGAGCTGGCGGTGTAGCAGTAGTGGGGCAATAGTTGCCCTGTGTGTTTATGGAGGTGCATTTAGCCAGGGTTTGAGTATTGCATGACTGACCCAGGCTTAGCTTTCCAGCCGGCCTCGGTTTATTTAGGGTGCAGTACAAAGATGTTATGCCATTCATCTCAGTTATGCCCACCTGTTTAAAGGCATCACACCTGTTGCCAAAGGCCTAGCATACAACCCAGCAACCAATCAGAACTGCTGAAGAGCTCATGTAGCCTTAGAAGGACTTCTCCCTCTTCAGCCTTCCACCTCACCATCCTGCTGCCCTACTTTCAAGCCATCCTATGTGTTTTACCCTCCTCTAATAGCCCATTGCTTTATCTGCTCCTTGAATATGCCACTGAGTGCTGCTCCAAACTTTCAGTCTGTTATACAGTAACATCACCATTATATAAGGCACATCCAAGACTTATATTTCAAAATAATGGGGAGAATAATGATCAGTGAAAAAAAAGGTTGCTGTTGTAATATTGAGAGAAACAGGAGTACAGGAATGAAGACTTGGCATGAAAAGGGAGTCTTTGGGGAATACGGTAATAGGATGAGGATTAAACAAAAACACTTTGGTGCAGTTCACTTGTGGCAATAATTTTATGCACAAAGAATTCCCCCACATTCTCATGCCTAAATTAAAATTATTCAATATTCTAAGTAACTTCATTTTCTTTCTGTATTCTTAAAAAAGAAGCTAATCTTTTGGCTGCTGGCATAAATGAGCATTATTTAAGTTTATAGCGTTTTTATTACCCCGGTTTGCGATGACTGACATTTTTTTCACATGAAATATTACCCTCTGCTGCCGTGTTGTGAATCACAAGAAAGAAATGGCCAAACAGGGACACCAGATTATGAGGAGAAAGTGTGAGAGGAAGGAGGTTAGAAGACAGCAAAATGCTACAGCGATGTAAAGAGTCATGCAGAATGCTATAGAGAGTTCGTGCTGTAAATGTGAGAAAGAGGAAGGTGGGATATAAAGTATGGCGAGGAGCAAAGACAGCAAAAAAGCTGTGTCTTCTTGCTTGGCTCTGTGTTTCTCTCTCTGGCCCCTTTGGAGGCTTGCTCCTAATTAAACTCCTTCTTCATGATGCTCCCTCATGACTTGACTCACAGGGCCTGTGTGAGGCAGGCACAGCATAGACAAGGTGTCCTACATACTTGAGACGCCCGTCTCATTGGTACCCTTCAGTTTTCACACCCTCAGCTAAGCTAGCCTAGACTGGGGCTGGTGTAAGAGGAACGGCAGGATGCCGCTGTAAAAACCTAACGGAGGTAACCTGAGCTGAGACCGAGGCCAGCTTGAGCTACAAAGAAACTGATTCACATTCTAACACGCTTGCCGTTCCCTAATGTTTTAATTGCAGGAAAACGCTTGCTCTATATTCACTTCATAGGTTGGGGGTGTGAGCGATAACTTCATTTAGCTCCTGAGAAAAACAGCGGAGAGTATTTGGGTGTGAATCCCGGGTGGCCCCAGGGAGTCTGCTAGGGACAGCTGACGCCTGCCCAGAGCTCCTGCCATACCAGGATCCGTCTGCTCGGCATTCTGCCACCCTGCTCACCCTCTCTATCCCTCAATCCGTCTTTCTGCCCCCATATTTCTGTCTCAGTCTGTTGCTCAGTCTGTCTCTGTCTCACCACCTCTGCGCTAGTCCCCTAATTTTCTGCAAAACCACCACATCTCGACAGAAGCTCAGTCAAACACTGTTGACTTGACGGGTACATCTTTATTTCTGATAGACTCTGGGCAGTTGAGGATTTGTGTTTGGAAAGAGATCCATTGTTGACCATTTTCCCTCTGTAGTTATGCTGGCAGTGGCTGAAGGCTACGACACATTCAATATTGTGTTTATAGCTATTGGCGACGGTCAGGCCAGTGAATGTTCCTCAGTGTCTTCAACCCAATAACAGGGAGCATCGGCGCAAAGGCGCTCCACCAAACAGCCAGTGTATTACAGGTCATTTATATCTCTGTCAACACTGTGTGATCTTCAACGCACATGCACTACGGTAAGCTAAACCCAGAAAGAAAATAATATATAATAGCGGGAATGTTTCCCACCATAAATGGACCCAGTTTATGGGGTTTGTGGCATATTTCAGCAGTGGGTGGGAAACAAGTCTGTGATAGACAAGTGCAACATAAAAACATCAGTAACAGCGCCACTTATGGTTAATCATGATTGCTGTGCTGTTAAACTAAAATAAAACGGCACTCAAATGAAATCTTTTGTCTAGAAGGCTCCAAGCTTGCCATGTTGCACTATTAAAAATGGCTTTACTTTATTCCAGCTATCAAACATTCTCAGTAAGCAGACTGTATATATCGTACTTTGCAAAGTGTGAGGAGTCAATGTAGGCTGGGGTGTGTATCTATTTAGAAAACCATCTCTTGTCACATTGGTGAGAAGCAAAGGGGGTTTGTGTCCATAGGGGTGCACAGACAAATAGAAACATTGTCTTTCTTATCAAAAATAAGATGGAGGTAGTCATGAAGTGGACCTACTGTGGATTAAGACCTCTCAGCGCCAATTCACAATAAGCACCAGCAGGGTGGTCTTCCTGGCGGCAGGGAAGAGGTAATAGCATGTCTGAGATGTGATCTTATTCTTCTTATTTTGTTTCTTCTTCTAAGTTTTTTCCTCTTTCTTTCGTTTTTTTCTTCTTCTTTTTTTGGGTTCGTTTGGCTCAATCTAACTTGCTCCCATTTTTGTCTTTCTTCCTCGCTCGCTGTCTCTCTCGCTCGCCCGTCCTTTCTGTCTGCCTTTCAGAGTGGAGGGAACATCAGAGGGATCAGGCTGGCTTAGTTTATTGGAAGCAGATGGCAGACCAAAGGCAAGAGGGCCACAGTTTCATGAAGCGTGGTTTGAACATGCCAGGACCATGTCGAGGGGCATGCCCATGGATGATGGCTACATGGAGTGTGTATGTGTGTGAGCGATTTGGGGGAGATAGTTTATTTTGTAGGTTACCAATCTGAGGAATAGGACCTCTAATCCCTAATGTCCCATCTAATGTCCCCGCCCGCTTCTTTTTTTAAAGTCATTATCTCTGTATCCTTATTCACTGTTTAAGAAACTATCGCATCATTGGCCTTTCAGTGCTTTAGCAGCTTTGATGCCCCTTACCCCTGCTGCCCTGCTGCACTGTAATAAGTAATCAGACGTTGGCACCTGGGATCCATCATCCCTGGTGGTAAATTCTGTAATAACACCGCCTAAACATGTGATTATTAGCTTTCTAGAGACTACAGAGTTTACTCAACATTACAAAAGGGAGTGAGATATATAGCAACAAACAGAGAGAAAGTGTTAAGGCAAGTGAGAGAGGCAGAAAAGAAGACAGAGGGAAAGGGCACTGTGTGCAACAAGGTTCCTCCACATTTCTCCAAACTGTGCCACTTTGATGGTGCATGTGCTAAAATCACTATTAAGAAGAGCCCACTGCAGACGAGAGCCCACTCACAGACACACAACCTTAGCTAGCCAGTACACATCAGAATACCAGATGGTGCAGTGTTTCCCATATGGAAGAGACACACACTAAGCACATGTCAGAATCCAACACTGTTTGTTACAGCAGCATCCCGGCCCTGGGAACAAAGTGGTCATTCAGACTTGTCACCACACTGTATAATTAGCCAGATAGACATAATGAGACACAATGCCAGCTCAGTGAAACTGGATAAAGAGGGCACTTATGTCTGCGCTGTTAACCTAGCCATCTTTCATCCCCATCTACACTGCAGTTGAATAACGCTTCTCTATTCAAATGAGAGAAATGAGTGCGGGTCTATATGTATTTCTGGTGCAATGTAGAAATCGATTCGCAATGGTTAAATTGTGTGTTTTCCACGCGTATTTAGCTTTGCATACTTTGTACAGTGAAATTGCACGTGGCCTGTTTATGCCACAGTCATCATGTGACTGTACTACACCATGAATCATATCAAAAATGAACATACTTTTAAATTAGCATCAGGTAACAAACCTCAAGCCTCCTTCGCCCAACCTCTTTTTCATTTCTTGAAACTCCACCTAACCCCCAACCCTTTAGCAACAACAACAACAACAACAAAAAAAGACAACCACTACAAATCGTCACTTATCGTCTTTTGTCTCTCTGTCTCTTATCGCGTGGTGCCAAAGCAGGAAAAGGGAGCCGGGGGGAGGCCTTCAGTAACAATGACCAGCCGGCTGACCTCTATACAGTGACCTTGAGTTTCCACACCCTGCCCAAAGCAGTAACCATGGTGGGGGTGGAGGAGGTAGGGCCAAGAGGAAGCTCTAGGCAGGGAAGGGAATGCCATATGTAAAAATAGATCTTTATTCTGAATTTTCCACAAATAGTTTCAAAGAACAAGGCATCATTTCATCCTAATGGCTGGCGTGAATTGTTTTGGGCTGTGTGTAGTGGAAAAGTCTTGCCTTTTGGCAGCGTGGCCTCAGAAGTGGCCTGCCTTTTTCACTGCTCCTCACCACGGGGACCACATATTGGCACATTTCAAACAGTCTATTTTTAAAAACCTTTTGTTGTTGTGTGAGTACTTCAGACTTCCGTTTCAGTATTGACCTTAAAAAAAACACCTCTGACAGCGATCTAAGAAATATAGTTTCTTGCCTTAGCTTTTGCTTTTCTGGTCAGCGGGCATGTGATGTGGAATAAAGTGCCACGCCTGTGGATCACATATGCTGTATTATCTGAAATCTTGTTCTTAACCACTTTTTCAAAAAAGGGGTGGGTGGGCATGAATTTGTTCTCTTTGTGCCTTGATGCAGGGTGGAAGCCACAGACATATGGGTTCTCCGGGCTGATCAATTGTATGTAAAGCAGATCTGCTGATCAAAACGTACTCAGATCGGCCCAAACATATGATAGCAATTCAGAGAAATTAATTTCCTTTTTCTGTAATGGAAAAGTTTTTGAAAAGCAGACAGGAAGGCTCTGTTTGGTGGAATGAGGCGGTGGATCAACAAGAGAATTGCACTAAAAAACAAAACAAAAAACAGATTATTTCATTCAAAGGACCAAATGTTTGTAGGCAGTTCAGGGTCTCAAACCAGTGGTCTTATGAATGTGGTCGCCGAGGGCAACTCTTCATAACTGATCAACAAGAACAGAGAGAGAGAGAGAAACTGGATGAATATCCTGACACTTTGCTTACTCACTCCTCTGTTTCAGAAACAACCCCCACCCAGCCTTGTTTAAAACACAAGGGTGGGGGGGACACAGAGACAGAGACAGTCTTATTCTTCTATTCTTTCACAGCAAGAACCGCCAGCTAGACGTCTATATTTAGTTTCACCGTAGACTATTTTTAGAAAGCAACTACTTTTTGAGGAATTTATTAAGAAATGGGTATTTTAAAGAAAATGGTGGGTTGTTTTTAGGCTGTTGCTTTAAGTGGTGAGCTCGATACATTTTAGAGGAGTGGAGTAGCTGAAAGTACGTACATTTAATGATCAATATTTTTTTGTATCTCAAGCTTCGGGTTGAAAAAACGTCTTGCGTAACTGAATGAATAAAGAGGCAATGTGTTTTGTTGATTTCAAAGGAGGCCAGAGACATCTGGCAACAGGCTATTACACTAGTCCAGTATTCTTGTAAATTAATAGATGAATTGTTGCTAACACTGTAAATATGAATTATGCACTGATGATAGAGATGTGTGAAGCAGTATTGAAAGTGGTACAATTTCTCTTTCCTGCTTTTCAACGTTAATTAACATGCACTCAACCCCACATACAAGGAATTTTTGACAACCTGCTACAGCATGTAAACAGTCTGTCATTGGGAGCCTTTGTTTTAACAAACCGCTTTACTACGAGCTCGTCAGTATCACAAGGTTAATTTACTTAGTCCCTCAAAGCAGTTTCAGAACTTAATCCTTAGCTCATCAGGACAAACAAGCCTTGCTGTCAATCGCTTCATCCCCGGTAAACACCGAGGCCTCGTGCCGACAACCCCTTCCCATGTCACACCACATGCAACCTCTTCCAAAAAACACAAAATGACTGCACACTCAATTACCGTGGACAACCAAAGCACAAGATATGATACGACGGCCTTATTTCTCTTGGAGGCGACCAACGCAAAAGCAATAGGGTATAAATTGCATTCTTGTTGGAGCAATTAATACAGTTTTAAGAGCTATGAGAAGAAGCCATTCAGTGAGCCGATCAGCATCGAAAAACCGCTCAAGGCTAATGTTCTCGTTGCTGTTTAGAAACCAAATAAGCACGCAGAATAGCTGGAAAATATTTTCATAAGAGCGAGGCAGAACACGAGCATACTAGCACTTCAGAGAGGGAGCTCAGGTCTGGTTGGCTTGGAGAACTTGAGAAAGTAAGTCATTTTTTGAGGAGATGGCGAATCGGCTAAGCAGTGCTTAGAATGTATGGTAATGTGATGTTCTTTCCAAATGGCTGAGCGTTGAGCTGGAATGCATATACCTGCTTGATGTACTTTCTCTTTATGTTTCTTCATTTACACCCCTCCAGCAGCACACACCACCCCCTCTCTCACACTCTCCCTCCCTCAAGTGTACTGTCACTGGGCTGAAATCACACCTGTGCTTCTCGCACATCTCGGCACACGGGTGAAACATACGCAGGGTGAAACATGGTGAGGGAGCTTTGCTGAATCTCATTAGCCAAGCAGGTAGTCATTAACAGAATGACCTTTGGAAATAATTACCAGCCTTCCTCCTGCCATCCCTCTTTCCCTCCCTCCTTCTCTTCTCACACTCATCCATCCCTCTGTCCCTCCCGTCCCCCTCTCATTCAATAGCTTTTTTTCTGGGTAAGGACAGAGGGAGGGAAAGTGAAAAAAAAAAGAGTTGAGGATAGGCAGGGAGTCAGATCCCTGCTGCTGCTGTTTAAGATTACAGGGTGAGCTGAACTTTCAGATTAGGTTAATCTGCTGGAAATGGGATTGGCCAGTGGCCATTCTCTGGCAGGTAGGCAAGCATGCAGGTCACTTCAGTACCAAGAGCCATGTGCTATTCCATGTGATACTTGAGCCAATGGCATCGGAGCGTGTGACCCTGGCTGAGGTCATCACAATGCCATTAGTGCTGCAGGGTTTGAGCCAATTGTCACTGTGTATGTACACACACATACACCCATGCAGTGAGGCCACTGTGAGAGCACACCTACACAGCAAACACATTACTGTGTTTTTGTGTGTTTAAGCACATATATGCTATAAGTGTGCATAGAGGCACACAAACACTTTTTCATTTGCAGGTTTTTTTGGGTTCTTTTTTTAGGTGTTGAGGTGATATATCTTCAGATCACCACACACTCACTAACCCTTCAGTTGTTTCAAAAACCTGTGTTCTTTGTTTCAACAGCGGGGGAAAACAAGCACATTGTAGAAGAGGGATTTGGCAAAGCCGAAGTGCGTTGTTGGATTTGGGGCTGTTCGATCACAGCAAGACCCAGCCAATGCTTCTTAGGTTTGGGATAGATCTGCAATCATCAGGAGGGGAAGAAAGGACTCTTTCATGTGCTATTGCAATTAACAACCCCCATACCGGAATATAAATCACCAGTAACGGCTCAAAGTGATTGTTCTTAAGCATGAATAAAACCAGCGAAAAAGCGAGTGATGAATCTATTCTATTGTCATTTCCCAACACAGCTTACCATTTCTCCTCTAATACTGTTCACATGTACAGGAAACTGGCCTGGCAGACAGAGAGTATAGGAAATCTATCTGCATGTTTGACTGTTTTATCCGGAGCCAGACTCAGAGTGTGCTGTAGACCTGCCAGGACGGCACACTTGGAACCTGCACGGACATCAAATGATGGAGGGTCTGCCTCTGTGTTTGCTTTCATCGAGCTACTAGAGAGAGATCAGCTTGGATGTGTTTTTGAACACTTAGCATTAATTAAGTGGACTTCTCCGTATTTTTATGGAAGAGCTACATATTATGTTTTTATTTAATCCAATCACTGGAGTCTGAGTGGGCTAACAGGTCCTACATGAAATAGGATTAAATTGAAGAGTGTATAAGACTAACTTAAAAAAAAATCCTCACTTTGTTTCTAATTGCTACTCTATTGATTAGTATATGTCTTTCAGTTCATTCAATTTTATTTATATAGCGCCAGTCGCCTCAAGTCGCCTTTATATTATAAGATAAAGACTACAATAATAGAAAGCAAGGCCCAAACAGTCTAAGAAACCCTTTGAGCAAGCACTTGGTGACAGTGGGAAGGAAAAACTCCCTTTTAACAGGAAGAAACCTCTGTCAGAGCCAGGGAGGGAGGAGCAGATTGGGGGTGATGGGAGAAAGACAGAATAAAAGACACTGTGCACTGTGAACATAATTTCCATTAGTGATGTCTCTTTTGTTTCACCACTTCTCTCACAGGAGGGTTAGCTTTGGTTTATTGTTCTTTTGCTTTCTCATATATTTGAACAAGTGTTGTTCCTAGATGAAACGGTTTTGCGGTGAGTCATCAGACCTTCTTTACTACTCCTCTCTTTCTTTTTTCTATTTCCTATTTCTGTCTTTCAAATAAATAAACCCACTGACCCAAACATAAATTCTATATAATAATAATAATGAAAAAAAAAAGAATAGCTTAGCGACTCCAATGAGAAAATAGATACAGAAGAGAAAGGCAGACTAGAGTGAGAGAGGTAGAGAGAAAAGCCCTCCAGCCTCTTGTAAACATGCTGTTGCTAGAGAGGCTGTGCAACGTACTCAGTGCCACTCTCTCAACAACGCTAATTATCAACCAAAGACATGCTAATTACATAGAGCTTTATTGCTAATGTAGCGGGCCTCTATGCCAGCCGCCCACACTCTGAGCTCCGCTCCCCTACCTCTGCCTCTCCTCCCACTACACCTTCAGGCACAGCAGCAACAGAGGAAGAGAGATGCATGCATTTGAGCATAGTGGCAGAGACAGGAGCTTTCTACAAATTTGAAATTAAATCTGACATATATACGACTTCATATTTAAGATTTTTATTTTATTTTTTTGCTTTGTTTTGTTACACTTTAAAATCAGCGCCTCATCTTGTTAAGAACCTCCTCTTTTCCTTTTCATCATCCTGCCATCTCAAGAGGAAGTCTGCTCTGCTCCTTACTTAAAACTCAACACGCCACCCATGTTACTGCAGCTTTGACGTCGGCACACATGGCTTGTAGGAAAAGATCTGACCATGCTGTTCCCCTTTGTTCCCCCTCCCTCTCTGTACCCCCCCATCACCCCCCCCCCCCCCCCCCCTCCTCCCTCCCACCCACGCTAAACGTGCTAGTGTCAATCCTGTGGCCAATCCCTTTAGCACACCGCAGCTCAGGCTAAAGGCCTCTTCAGGTCGATTTCTCCTGCTGTGAGTCTCTCAGAGATGGCAGAGCTTCCGTTCTCCAGGGATCACATTATATGTAGTGCTTTATAGCACTCTCCCCCCACCAGGCTCTTTACCATCTCCCCCTGACATGGTTGTTTACACGTTAGCTATCCTCTGCTCTCTAATGGAGACAGTTAGAGAAAGAGCTTCAAAGCAGGGAGCTCTTGTCACAAGCACTAGTTATACATCACTCTCTTCATGGGTTCAGCTGGGGAAGGATAATAAACTGACTACAGAGTGAGTGAAAGACTTGGTGAGCAAAGGACACCTGTGCTGAGAGGCAAACTGGTGATAAAAGTATGCAAAAATTACTAAAGGCATACAATTAAGGAGTATGAAACTCCGGCAATTGATAAGTATTTCTAGTAACATTAAAAAATAAGCTGTGGTTACACACAGTGTTTGACAAAGATCATCATTAGCTAATGCCTAATGCACTTAATGTACAACAGTAGTACAGCATTTCTTACTGCATAATTTATTTTGGCTAACTCCAAACATGACATGTAGAAAACGTGGGCAATATGTACATGTACATGTGAACACCAGTTGATGTTAGATGGGCATGAAGCCCAGTAACAGCCATATGGAAAAAGTCTCATACTGTTCTGTCCTGTGTTAGAGTGGCCAACCGCTTCATAATGTTAATGTTTTTATTTATTTATTTTGTGTATCTTCCATGA
Organism: Maylandia zebra; assembly: GCF_041146795.1. NCBI lineage: Eukaryota > Metazoa > Chordata > Actinopteri > Cichliformes > Cichlidae > Maylandia > Maylandia zebra. The sequence goes on along the minus strand of NC_135178.1, from coordinate 18,344,116 downwards.
ACATAACCAGGTGACCTATCATTTGCAAGCAAAATATGTTGTGAATCAGTTGTATTCTACAATAACAATTGATTTAAAAATAGGGGATTATATATGGACACAGACTCATTTCTTAACCTCAAAGTCCTAAACAGTATTTATGTAGTATTTACTGTCACAATAGATTGCTCTAAAATTAAAATGGGATACATATTATTCTACTTGTGGTATTGTGTTGGTCGGTGGGTAGAATTGGAAACATCAAACATAAAGAGGATTTTAATTCTGGTTAGCAGGCAAATGTATGGAATTAGCAAATGTTGTAGTAAAATGAGTCTAATTAAATCTGGATTTATATATTTAAGGATTCTGTGTAACAATAAAGACAAAGAGCAGGGATTCTAATGTTCATATATATACATATATGTAATATCCATTCAGGATTGCTTTGTGGGGCAGGCACACTTACATTTGCAAAGCACAGTGTGAGCGTAATTAAGAGAGAGACCAGGGGAAAGGGATAAACTTCACATGACTGCATTCATGTTTGTGTGTGGCCCACGAGGTCAGAGCTCCAGAGTGAATGTCGCATAACAGGTTCACGTTGAAAGCTTAAGGATTCAGGAGGGTGCTAGCGTCATTTCCTGCTTTATCTACCTGCCTAGTGGCGTGGCTGACAGCGCTGTTTAACATCGCCTTGAGCCACTCTAGCGACATGTGTCCAAAGCAAGTCCGATCAACATCCTCCTCTCACAGGCACATCAATGGTGACAAGACACCAAGGGCACAGCGTGGTGATTACACACCACAGGTGACAGTCTAAAAGGCCCAGATCAATGATAGGCTACTTCTTTTATGCTGCAAAGTGCAGGCGACACAAGAAAACAATTTGAATAAACACACTGTCTTGAAATTAATGACTTATTGTGAGTCTTAAAATAAGTTTTTCTAACAGTGATTGATAGTGGTACTGAACCCTTGGGGAAAAGTGACAAACTATGGGAGCAATTATTTTGTACACTATGTTAGGTGTGAAGACTAAAAGAGAGAAGTAAGGGTTGCTGAATGAGTCACAAATGCTGTAACCATCTGTCTGCTTGTGCGTTTGCATGAGCGTCCATGTCTGCGCCCGAGCGTGCGCTCCTGTGTGTCTGTGCGCGTGCACGCGTGTGTGTGCCGTCTGTGTTTTCTCATAGCTTACCTCCACAATATCAGAGTTGGTCCTGCTCTCATGGGGCTCATTGTACTCAGTGTATTTAAGCAGGACCTTGTCCATGTCTGTGCTGGCATACTGGAACAGCTTGTTGGTGCTGTTGAAGATGATCAGGGCAATCTCACAGTCACACAGCACGCTCAGCTCATACGCCTTCTTCATCAGGCCAAACTTTCTCTTTGTAAATGTCACCTGAGTGAAAGAAGAGAAGAAGGGAGAAGAGGGATTTGTGTTTAGTTTACTTTTGTGGCACACTTACAATCAAACTAGGCTGTTTTATCTGACTTGTTATAAGAATTTGATTATGACAAAAAAAAAAAAAATCCCCCACCCTCAACCGCTTCGCTTGCAATGAGAGAATAAATAGGAATTTGACACCGCAACTTTCCTCTTTAAAAATTTTGAGTTTTCAGGGAAATGGCATTAAAGGAAAGTGAAGTCTGCTAATGGTTTAACACCCACTGACTGTAACAGTCTATCCACTATACCAGGAAAAAGGAAAAAAAGAAGCTGGGCTTGCATTTAAGGAACTGAAAATACTCTGTCTCAGTCAGATAACGGTAAAGAAGGTCAGTTATTGCTTGTACATCAAAGCACACAGAGTCTCATCCTGGAACACATGTCAAGTTAAATTGTCTTTTTTTTCAGATGGTCCGAATGTGTGCTTCTGCACAAAAGAAACACACACTATTTTCATCTAAAAATGAGCTGAGATTAACCGTTTTCCATGTAGCGACATTAACACTAGCTCGGTTATTGTCTTGCCCAATTAACCGAGTCTCATAGCAAATAACAAGCAGTGATATAAATAACAGATAGCTTCCTCGACCATACTTAAAGCACTTAGTCAGCGCACAGATCGTGATAACGCGCTTAACTTGAACCACAAAAAGTGTCTCTTTCCCCTCTCTCTTACTGTTCCTTCATATATATATATATATATATATATATCTGTGTGTGTATGTGTGTGAAGCCCAAGACAAGTACCTTTAGTAATACAGGCACACAAGGACCAACACTGTCAAAATAGAACAGCCTTATTCCTCTATTGTTTGAATCAAAACTAGAACAGTGAAAGTGAGTTAATGCCAGTGAGCTGCACCTGGTTTCTTTTCCAAGCCATGTGTGCGCACTCTTTAGTTGAATGGGAAAAAAAGAGAAAATGCTCCACTGCCAGCTTGCCTCTCTTAACACAGCATCATGTTTCTTTCCTCCCCTTTTTTTTAATAGAACTGTCTCTTGTGTTCCTCTGTGACTGTGTGTATTATTTACATTGGAGACTTGTATTGACAAAGTTTTTTTTGTTTTTTTTTAATAAAGAGTAAATTCTGCCAGAACTATGCCCAGCTGGTAACTAACAATCTCAGTTTGTTGATTAACTGCATTTTTGCCCATTCTACTCTAGCACTTAAGTGGGCCAAAGATACCAGATGAATGCAGAACAAATACAATCTCCGAATACAGTTATAAGGCCCTTATAAAGAAAGCCTTGCTTGTGATAGATCCTGAATATATTTTTTTGGCATTTACCTATCATGCCTTGCCCTTCACATTTTCTTTTTACAACTGAAAGAGGAGATAGGCTTGAATAGATATTGATAGATAGTTTTGAATTTCTTGAAACAATATCTCCCAGGATGCACCAGGGGAACGGAACATCAAACCATCCCTAACCTCCACCCTGACTTTCTCTTGCTCTGCCTTTCTACCAGGACTGGACCGTCTTATCCTGGACCCTGTCGCTGCCACCCCATTACCCCACCCCACCCCATCTTAAAGTTTTCCACTGATGTCACCGCCTCATGCCAAACTATCTCGTCAGACAACAGAGGCTGAAACCAAAGACACGGACATGCGGCGTGCTACCTCCTTACAAAGCACTGTGTCAGGTTCTATACCTCGGTACACACACGTGTGACTCACTGACGAAATGTGTAGAAAAACGCTCCCCTGGGCTCTAAATACCATGCTGACATTTATACAGGCATGCTGAAAAGTGACAAAAAAACAAAAAAAAACAAGCCTCACTTTTATAGTCTAAGATCAAATGGCATCTTGTGACAATAGGATTAATTGTCATATTCAAATCACTCTGCGCTCTTTATTCACAACTGAAAAGTGAGCACCCCAAAAGAGGGTCTGCAAGCCCTACAAGAGTGAGGCTGAAGTACAAGTTGTGCAGGTAAATAAGATGACAGGACTGCAGAACATAAGGTCAAGGCGTGCTTTTCAGGGACAGGACAAGCAGAGTGTTGTCTTCCCTTGGTGTTTTGATGCATGGGGCACCGGGGGCAGACGCAGGACACAGCTAGCTGGCGGCCAAGCTCTGTTATCAGCCACTCACTCAGTCACTCACTCTGCTGGGGCCATTAATGTTTCAAAAAAAAAAAAAAAGTGCAGATGGGACGCACAGTTGGAAGGGGTGTGGGTCTCAGAGGTCCAGATCAGCCGGTCTCAAAGGTGAGGACTGCCGCGAGCTTCACCGCACTCATACAAATGCTTCAATGTACTTTTCAGAGACACGCATTCTCGGCTTCTCAGCTCAAAATGCAGAAAACAAAGAGCGGAATTCAATCAAAGTTGTCTTTAGCCTCATGCTTTAAATGAGGAACTGCGTGCAGAAGCATTTCGCACATATTATAATTTACACATAGTCTGTCTTCAACAGCACCACAGGGAAGAGAATGGGTGCGATTATGAAAAGTTTTAACTGACCAAACTATAACACCTACATAAATATCACATCACACCCCCCCGCGCCTTATCTCAACCTGACACGTACAACATGCTACCTCTAAAACACATACTACTACGCTGTGTGCATACATCCACGAATATAAGACAAATGCACGCAAGTAAACAGAGTGAATGCTTAAAGTCCGCAAAGGTCTTACAAGGCATGGAGGATATGCTGATTTGCACCGTATCAATGCAGGTTTTGAAGCTCAATAGTTGACTTTTCAAGATAACTCTGTTGTGACTTCCTGGCATGATATGATGTCATCTTGCAATACTTTTAGCCTATCAACGTCCAATTTGCTTATGTCACCTCCAGTCTTTCCTGTGCAGGCTTAAAACATCTCACTAGGCCCAAACAGAAGCGGTTAACAGGTACTATGAACCTGTTTTCCAAGTACTTAAAACTAAATCCATGTGAGGTGTCATTGGTTTACAGTCTTTTGAAGAAACTTGATAAAAGATGAAGTTTTGCAATATTTAAACACTTACATGCTATATTAGTAACCAAAGATCAGGACAATAAGCTTAATTTGTAACCCAAACACTAATGTACCTTACCTTGTGTTACTATTTCTAAGTTTGTATGGACTGAACAAATCATCACTTTAAAAAAAAATCATAAACATTTACATTTGCTATACATGCAAATGGATGGATCTGAAATCTGATACATTTCTTTTACTCAATGAGTCCTCTGTCTTTGCTGTTAAAACACAAAACATTTTGTAAACCACCCATATGTCAGTGTGGGTTTAATCTTTGTTTCCTTGGTCAGTGGGTGCTGTTAGTCACATCACTATGTTAATAACAGAGAGAATGACATTACAGTGCCGTGCATGGAACAGTGCGAGTGTGTGAGTGTGAACCCAACTGTGTCTTTTCACAGTATATTGGTAACGAGAGTGTGAAACCTATCTTCACACACATAAAAGCACACATACAAGTACGCAGGAAAAATGCGTTGACTATTTTTGGTCATCGTTGAAGGTAAAGACCTAAACCAATTGGAATGGGACACATTACTTTACAGATGTCTTGGCATGCTAGTCTAACCATATTCAAATTCTAACCCTGACACATAAATTCTTCCCATAAAATATGCAAAAAACGAGTTTATCAGAACTCAAATCTCAGTGATGTCTCAACGTGATGCTTTCTGATTTTCGTTCTTCAATTAAAAAAAAAGAAAAAGACAGAATTAGGAAGTTTGGCCTGAACCTTGCAAAGGTTGAATGAATGCATGTGCAGGGGAACCTCGCAAGTATCAGAAAGTCCAAATGTTACTTCAACAAGCTTAAGCTCCTAAGAGATTACTCAGTTATAGAAGAGATCTCGGCAACGACTACCTTCAAAAGACCCTGTGAAGGACACTAAATCATCCCCACACTTCCACAGCATCTACAAACAATTATTAAGTACTACTCTGGGCATTTATTTACATGAACTAAACTATTCGTAAACTGTACACTCGCTGCAACACACATCTTATTCACTCACCCCTATCCTCCTCCACAAACCCATCCCAGGAGAGCTTTAGACTAATGCACACACACAAACAGACAACCCAGCAACCACTCAGCTGCGTTACCATTAGCTGCCCTGTTAAAGTCTCTCTTTTGTAAATTTTTATTGAACAAATTTGAGTTAATTTGTTTTTGTTTTTCTTTCTTTTTTTTCTGTCAGCTTGTGAGTTGGTGTGCTATCACCAGAAAATGACTGGTGAAAAAAAAACAAAAAAAAAAGTAATTCAAACAAATGTATAAAAATTTAATAATTTCTTCTCCGCTTGCTGCATTTGATCTGGCTCACATGGAGAGAAACACCCAGGAAAAGCAGAGGGACACAGAGAAAGGAGGGGAGAGAGGCTGAATCTCTGCCACATGGGTGAGAGAAAGACGAGGGGAAAGACGGAGGAGAAAAGAGGGGGCGGACGCACAGGAAGCACATTTGTATGCATTTCCTCTCATAACAGGAAGAGGCCAGTGGCTTCCCCTTCACAATGGCTTCGCTTCTGCTTCCCACCTCCTGCCTGCTTCCCTGGGGGAGGAGGAGGCGAAGGAAGAGGAGGAGTGGGGAGACAGGCACCAAAAAACTGCTGGTTAGCAAACCAAACATGGCCATGTGAAGACACACACATGCACACACACACACATAGATGTCAGTCACCTATGGAGCAGCGAGATTTGACTTGAAACAAACACTTATCCCATTGTCAGGGGCCGAGCAGGAAGACACGAGCTTACGCAAAAGGAATAAGAGGAGCCGAAGACCTTGGCTTGAACTTTGCCTCACAGCCAAGACGCTGTTAAGACAGGCATTACGACAAAAGAGGCTTTGTCCCACCTCTAATATATGCCGTGCTCTTCTCTCTCCTCAAAAACCCCACTCGTCATCCTATCACAGGGTGCACTGTACACCGAAGAGCGGGAGAGAGTGTGGTCCAAACGTTTTGTATCTTAATCCCACGTTAGTTAAAAAATTGCGTGTGAAAATTAATGGTGATAGCTTAATAATGGCAGGTACAACCATAGATGTCTTCAAGTCCACGCCAGTTTAGATTGTTTTTCTTAGCCGAGCAAGTAATTACATCTCAGCATGTTCTTGTTTATGCTGAAAAACCGCAACTGGAAAAGGATATACCCGCTGACTAAAAAAAGGGGATGTCACATTTGCAAGGCCCAAGTTAGTGGTCAGAAAGACAAAAATAACTTTGCTGTCATCCATTTGAAGGGTATAAACTGTCAGTGTGGCACTGAGGCCGAGGCTGTATACTTTATGCAAGGGATGCTATTTTTACTTTTAGCAGATTTTCGCAATAGGAAAATAAGTAAAAACAGGGAACTAATTGGTTTAAACTCATTTCACTTTATCTACATGTGTGTCTGATTGTTCCGGTAATCAGTTCGGAAGAAAACCACATTACCCCATTTTTTATTTTTTATTTTTATTAATACATGAGAACATTTTGGTGAGAGTGCAAATGATCTGCAGATTACGAGCTCATCTGAAAGTTATAGATGAAAAAAAAATTAATAAAACCAAGGCCAAATAAAAAGGCTGGTGTCATTAGCAACAAACTTTTTATGGTATGCCCTCTATTTTTAATTTTTTTTACTTATCCAGCAAAATATGCTTTCATTAATACACAGATTTCTTTTAATAGCTCAAAAAGGGATGAATTCCAGAGCACACAAAGGAAAGGAACTATCGAAAGCTATAACATTGATGCTTTGTAGTGGGGAGAGTGGTTAGAGTGAAGTGACGAACTGGCGGATGAGACAAAAAAAAAATGAGCGGAAAAGATGGGGGAAACAAAGTGAAGGTGAGAGCTTAGCGAGCCCACAGGTTAGCTGAACACACGATAGAAAGGAGTGCCACTCTGTGTGGTAAATGAACGAGATGGTAGAAGGTGGGAAACAGGGAATTAGAGGAGGGGTGCAGGGGTGAGGAGCTACCCTGTGGGCCTCATTATTTTCCTGCTGTTAATGTCACTCGCACATTTTCTCACCCTGGTACTGTTGATTGGAGGGAAGAACGCTTTGTCGTAGAAACAAAAAGACCCTCTTACTACAGCGACAGCGGTGCAGTTAACGTGGCTCTCTTCACCAGAGAGAAATTTTTTTTAAAAACACACCAAAAAACAAAGTCACCGCACTTTTAAAGCTTCTTTTGGCCGAGTGTGTGCTGGTATGGCTGTTGTTTGGGGGAGTTGGGAGATCCTCGTGTTTTACTTCCTGTCACTGATGACCTGATACATGTTTAACCTTTGGCCTCGGGTCCCTTCCCCCATGAAACCCATATGTCCGACACAAAGACGCACACACACAAACACAATGATTCACACAAACAAGTCATCCTAAATTAAGCCCACTGAGCAGACTGGCTGGAGAGGTAACACTAATTAGAGCCAATTGCAACAAATTAGTCGATGCACAACACGGGCTCCAGAGAGATAGATGTGTTTTTAGATGTGTACATGTGCATACACATATGCGTTTGTCACTGCTGCGTTAACAAAGGCTCCAAATGAACCGTCTAAGGTGTGTGCTACGATCGGTCTACGCCCATGGTGTCGACGCGTGCGGGCGCGTGCGCACACCTGTACGTTTAACTTGTGTGCGCCTGTCCATCTGTGCGCGTTTGCAAGCTGGCTCAAGAGTCTGCTCTTTGTGAACAGCCCATGAGTTTATGACACAGGGGGCTCTTTCATGTGCCCGAGGCTAGGAGAGGGTCTGAGTGGTCGGGCGGCTTGGAGCCAGGGCTCACACACTGCTGCCCACTGTCCAGCACTCCGGGCAGCCAGTCAATGCCAGGGAGGCCTGGCCCCTCTGCCACTGCTCTTGGGAAGTGTTTCGGGGCCTGGAGGTGGCAGCCCAAAGTGGCCGCCCAGAGAGAGCCAGGCCCTGTGCCCAATATGATGGTGCAGCTGCATGGAGAGCAGGGGTGAGGAGGCACTAAAGCCCTGTAGGTGGAAAGGTAGCGTTGACAGCTACACAGAGTGGTGCCACTCCAAAGAGGGCTGCGTTAGAAAGAGTGTCATAACCAAGGAAATGTTACAGTCGCTCTATATATTGTATTGAAGGACAATGCAGGAATTGCGCCATATCCTGTTTTGTTTTTTATGCAACTCCCAAAACTTTTGGAAATGAATATTATGGAAAATAACAATATATTTTATTTTATAACAATATTCAAACAAGATCGTAACCTGCTAAGGCTGTAGAAGGGCTTTCAGAAACACGTAAAACACTGAAAGTATGTGAAGAATGTGAGGTCAAAAGCAACACTGCAAAAAGTCCTCTGGTGTTTATTTGGCTCAGGCTCTGGGACATTTCCTCAAAAAGGAAGTGAAAATATGTAAAGCTTGAGCTTCTGGTTTTTTTTCTTTAAAAAAGAAAATTTAAGTTTCTGTGTCTGTCTCCGTCCCTGTCTTGTGATATCCGCCTCTTCAAAACACGGTGATGTCATTTTTATTTTAGGCTGTAGGTTTTATGACATTATGCTCCACAGAACATGTGGTGCTTTCCACATGACTCGATGATATAATATCAGGAGGAATCGAAATCGCTTAAAAGCAACAATGAGTACATAATATCAACGAGCACTCTATGGTTTTAAGGATCAAAACAACAAAATCCTGCGATATATTGATTTTCTTTTCCCAATGAACCCTTTCTCTCTCCTCAGTCTCTTCTCCTGCCTCCTTCTCCTCTCCCTGTAAGTGAAGCCCGGATATCTCAGGCATCGATTTCCCTCAGGTGTCCTTCCTGTCTCCCTCTTTCTCTCCTTTTCCTCAGGAGTCGAAGAGCCCGGGCCCATTCTTAGGTGGGATAAGAGAGGAGGGCTGAGATAACAGCAAGGAGGAAGTGTGGGTGCTGCTGAAACACGATAGTTTTAGTCCTCATCTAAAACTCGGTGACCTCTTCCTTGCTCTTTCTTTGTTTCTCTGCCTGTCTGTCCGTCTGGCTCTCTCAATAACAAACAAAGATATACCATCTCACATCCTCCATACTTTTCAAAAACTGTCTCTATACATGACTCTTGGTTACACTCTTTCTTTTTATGCTGCATCTGTGATTCTGAGAAACAACATTTCTGATGTGACCTTCTTCGAGTCCAGCACGCAAACTTTCTTACACACTTCCTATTATCTTCTTGTTTCTTGCAAACACACTTGAGCTTAGTCACGACAAGGGCCAACATCTACTTCAATTACTCCCCCGGCACACTCCAATCAATTCACCGAGCCTTTGCTCCGGCCACATATGAGTGTTTGAAAAAAGCACATTGTGAAATGGCTCAGAAATACTATTGAGAATGTCACGCGGTGTAGAAGTCTCAAGCAGCATTGAAACGGATTGTGTTCAGAACTGTGTGTGTGCTGGTGTGTGTGTGTTTGACCTGTGATCCGGGGGCCACATTAGCAACGTATGGATCCAATTGGGCTGCCAGGAAGCTGACAAAGTGTCAGTGGTCAGCTATGCCACAGGAAGTGATCGATTGTGGGCCTCAAGGGCAGTGAGAGAGCTCTGTCTCCTGCCTGAGACAGTAGTGTCCACAATTTATTATCCCAAGTCTCAAGTGATGCCAGCTGTCGTTAAGAGGATTCTTTGACTCTTAACATTGGTTGTTGACATTTTGTTTTAAATTAATGTGTATTATTCTAGGCAGAGGAAAGCTACAGCACTTCCACTGTTACTGATTTAGCTCGAGAAAAATAGCATTTCAGTGTTTGCGTCCCAGTGTGTCATTTCAGACCATCCCGAACCCTCTGTTTGGTTGTTTGTTTATATTTTCCTCCACCCTGCCTCACTGGTGGTACCACCCTCTGCCCGGTAATATTCCACTGGCAGGGAGCTAAACAGGGTGGCATGGTGTGAGGGCTTGGGTGTGTGAAGGGTGCTTCAGTTGAGCGTAGGCTGCACCCCTCAGACTTCTCTGCGATATGCAGAATGTGCTTTAAAAATCCCAACAGTTTTAAAGCAAAATCCATTTTAGGAAACACTGTACACTCCTCGTGTCCTCACACTGGATTGTTAGATTGAAGGGAAACAAACATTGCTATTCTAAGCTGATGGAACTCCTCCACCAAAAGCAATATCTGTACTTTCCCTGCAAGGACTGCTCTGTCTCCCAGCTCGCATATTGCCCAGACTCCCAGAAACCTTCATTGTTAAGAGCTATGTGGGGTGTAGGGTGTTTCTCCTTCCTCCCTCCTCCACCCTTTTCTCCCCCATCCTCATACTCATCCATCCTCCCATCCCCCCGGGACTTACCTGTCTGTTGCGTTCATCCATAATCCGCGTGATCTGAATCTTTTTCCTCCCCATCGTCCCCGTCTCTTTCTTTCTCTCCTCTTTCTAAAGAACTTCAAGCTTTCTTCTCTCTTCTCTTTCTTCTTCTCTTCTCTCTCTCTCCGGTTCTCTTCACGTTTCAGCTCTTCCTTTGCTTTGTCTTTTCTTCTTTTTTTTTCCTGCTTTCTATTTGTTTCAATCAACTCAAAGATTTCAGCATCTGTACCTGCAAGACAGAAGGGAGGGGTCGGGGAGAATAAGCATTAAATGAAATGAAATATGGCAAAATACTGAGAGGGAAAAAAAAATAATAAAAGTGGCATCGTGGCAGCCACAAGGGAGGGTGAAGAAAGACAAAGAATCTGTCAACAATGTTGTGAGAACCGCTGTGTTTTTCACTGTCGATATCATGCAAATCAGTTTTTGCATTTTTTTTTCTTCCTAGGCACCGACTATGAGAGGAGACAGCACTGTCAGGATCTCGCCTCGTTCACAGAGAGTTTGACAGTGTTTTGGAAGTGCCGCTAACTTAAACGCTCTAATCACCAACACTGTAACATTACCTCCACACTGAGAAATACATTTTGTTTCTTCCCATGAAACTGCACTGTATTGACAGTGGAGCTGCCAGCCGCGACTTTTTTCTACTCTATCTGCAGCTCATCTCCAAAATGGCAGATGCGATATGCTAGGATAGTATACAGATGTAAAAAACGAGGACCTAAGAGTGTTGCCATGTTCTGGTAAAACAAAGCCTTTGTAAAAATAAGTAAAATGTGGCAACATAACAGTTTGATACACAATGGTTTCTTGGAGAAAAAAACCCTTGCATGTCCGGAAGATATCGGAGTAGCCAATAAACGCGTGCACAGTTTAATGTGAGTGTACCTGTGTTCCAGAGGTGCAGGCCAGCAGCTGAAGCGCCGGACTGAATGGGCGGAAGAGCAGAGTTGCGCTCTGAAAAGTTTGCATGACTGAGCGACTGTGTGTGTGTGTACACGTGTGCATGTACATCTGTGTGTGTGCGTGCGCATAACTGTGTGCTCTTGTGTGAGCTTGGCTAAGCCAGAGCTCCAGTGCATCTCTCCAGAGTGCTAAAGTAGGCCAACCCAATCTATCTCAGGGAGGAGCAGAAGAACTGTTGTTGTGTTTTCTTTTGACAGTAGAGGTGATAACGTCCCTCGTTATGCAAATGAGCATCCCATTATTTAAGCTCAGTGCAATGCAGGGGAGCTGTCAACGCCGTCACATGAAAAAAAAAAAAAAATCCTCCATCTACCCTGCCTTTTTTTCTCTACTTTCCCCTTCTTCTCTCTTCTCTCCTTTCTGAACCAGATTTCCGGCACCTGGCAGCACAAGCATCAGACATTGATGTGGAAGACGACACCGCTTCACCAAAAGACATGTCAGTCTCAGTCTCTCTCTCTATCATTCTCTCTCTCTCTCCTTTTTCTCAAACACCCTTGCTCTTTTCCTCACTCTCTCATATTCTCTCCTTTGCGCACTCCTGCACACATACCTGCACATTGTAATGCACTTCCTTTCCTTTTTTTTTTTTTACCTCCTGCTAACCTGAATCCATGTATTTATTGAGTAACATGCACAAGAAAGATCTGAACCCCTCAGGTGAATGCAGCACATTGCTATGCACTTGACCTTTTTGTGCTAGAGAGTAGGACATTGATAATGAAAACTCATAATAGAGACATCCAGGGATGCAGTGGCTCTTAATGACAGACCAAGGCCTGTAGCGCAAGCAAGGCTGTAGCTATCTTTTCCATTTGCAGCATGAAATGCAGGCTCTGTGCTTTATTCACGACTCAAAATTTAGAATCCTGCATTATAATTGAGGCCTTCTCAGTGTATGTATGCGAAACACGGATTTGGTAAGTATATTACATTGTATTAAAGAAACAGCATTGCATTGATTTTTATGGATTTTATAAGATTGCCTGCCAAAAATGTCCATCACACAAAAACTGAAAAAAGTGAGACAATACAGTCTCAACAATAATGAAATGCATGACAAAAAACTTCCTGAGATGATGGTTTGGAATACACCCACTCATGGAAGAACTGAGATACGAACATAAATGCGTCATTTGGCAGTTAGGACAACAGCCGGACTGCACCATCATAATAATAACAAGATCTAAAATAACTCTGTGGCAGCTCTGAAGAGGCTATCCAAAACATTTTAGCATTGCTCTGTGCAAACACACCCATCCGTAGACAGACACACAAAGAGCTGCCCTGTGGAAGAAAACAAAAAAGGATGTTGTCAGACAAACTAGGATTACAAGCCAACACTAAGGCGCTTGGCACAAGACAGCCAGACAAGGATATCAATCAAGCCAGCGTACCTCAATCACAGGCTGACAGCATCATCCCCTCCCAGTCTTTGTACTCAACACTACCCAGTCCGGGCATCGCTCCAAACAAGGAGGCGTTACCTTCATGATCCCTGCCTCCTGGCCTGCACCTCCTCCGTGTTCCTCCCACAGCACGCTGAGCAGAGTTGAACCTCTCAATGTCAACACCCGCTGGGGCAACACCTTAGGCCTTACGTAACATTAACACTAAGATTAAGCTCGTGTCCTGAACATTTAATCCCCGCTTTTGGCTCTGAGCACCAGCCAACGCTCCCTGAGGTGAAGCTCTGCTGCTGCTTACCCCCATGTTGGTGCCTCTTAACTTCACCCAGCCTCCTTCCCCATCCCATCTTTTTCCTGCTTCCTTTACCTCCTCCTACACAACAACAACAACAACTCAAGTTGCCCCCCCCACTTCCCCTCCCCACTCCTGCCACCACCCCTCACTTTTCCTCACACCCACCCCCGTCCCTTATGGGTGCCAGGCAGCTCCTGGGTAAAAAAAACAAAAAACAAAACAAAAAAAAGAACAAGTGCCCACTTCCCCATTGCGTTCCCTTCCCCAGTGCTGGAGAGATCATCGGTTAACTTAACAGATTAGCAGTGAATCACTAAATCCAATTTAGCCTCGTGACGCCAAGACAGTGAAGTGGAGGGGAAAGCAGGAAATAAGCACTGCTTAGTGAACGTGGTCAAGTGGGACAACACAGTTGTCCTTGGCAGGAATGTCTTGCAAGGCAGCGACACTGACATCTGACCTTGACAGGGCAAAGAGGATGAGAAAGAAACAAAACAAAAAAATGAAGACACATGGTGCAAGACAGCAGAAAAAAAAAACCAACCTAGCAAACTTGCACATTAAGCCAATTTACTAATCCCGAAGCAGGCAAATAGGGAATGAATCTGTGGGAGATGAAGAATAAACAAAAGAGCTCCGTTATACTCTGTAGACTTGTTGACTAGCGGTATGCCTGTATTCACACTAATGTGTGGTAACTGGAAGGAGGCCGGGGTGGGCAAATGCTAAGGTCAGAGGGCACGCCGGCACCGAGCGTGCTGAAGGACGACGGTTATGCCTCTGCCGGTTTTATCGTATCTTCGAGCTTTAAAGGTGACAATAAAAAGAGAAGAAGAGCACTGGGAGAAAAACAGAGAAATGGAGAGAAGCATAAAGAGGGATCTTTTGAACAGGCACCAGGCCTCTCCAGGGGGAGGGGAAGAGCTGTGCCCACGACCCTCCCATCTGTTAAGCAGACGGATGGAGAGAGAGAGAGAGAGGGAGAGAGCCAGAGAGGGAGATATGAAGGTTGGGGGAGGATGGGAGAGATGGAGAGAGAGGAGCAATTCAGCACATAGATCTAATGAGCATTTTCTCTCTGTGTCTCAGAAGTGTAGCTGAGAGGACAATGAGAACATATACACTCAGTGCACCACAAGGCTTGATTCTAGGTCGCCTCTCCCAAGTGTTTAGTCACTAAAAACTAATATACAGCACATGGCACTTTTTCACATTCTAATAGACGTCTGTAGGGTGCTTGTTAATGTGGCTTTGTTATTGAGGACATACACTGAAGATGACTTCTTTGAATCAGGGGGCAACAAAAAACAGGAACTTTACTTTAACTCATGCTCAGGGCTAATTCATCATTTTGAAAGACAGTTTCAGTTTGTGTTTTTTTTTCCCCCTTTTTCTGTGAATGAGGTGGATGGACGTGGCAATAAATAAGGAGAAATGAACACACGATCCACTTCCAAGAACTAAAGTTGTGCACAACCATCTGTTGAGATTATTTCTGCATTCAGAGAATTTCTGTGAGAAACGTAAAAACAAAACTGGGGCAACTGTAAATGAACTGTGTGCACAAGTGCAATGCCAGTGTCCTCCGTCCCTCATGGGAAATGTGGTTGTGAGAATTTGAAATAACATCTTACACTGCAGTAAGTAAACCTTTTAGGAGGTGTATGGTACATTTAAATAAACGCTCTCGTTTTTAAATAAACTCCCATTTCCTGGAAGACGAGGATAGAAAAAAAAATGTTTTAATACCATTTTACACAAAACAATCTCAACGTCAGTACACACTCGCGGTGCTCGATTTGTACGCGAGTTTTTCTGTTATGTAGGAAACTCTTTTTTTTTGGCTCGGAAACTGTTTTCATTTTTTCAGTGTAGATTTTTCGGAGGTTTCTTTCTTGTGTTTTTGCTGCAGCTATGTGCATGTTTGCATGTTAAATGTGCACTTTGTGCATTTGTACTTTTGATTTGGAAATAGCAGCAGACAACACTTTATCTTCTGTAAGGCGAGAAGAAGGCATAACAGCAGCAGAAATGAGAGGCGGGGAAGAATCAAGCAAAGGAGCAAGTTGATGGCTAGGCAGGATGGAAAAAAAATGTGTATCAGGTCTCATTGTGCCTCTAATGTCATTACAGGCAGTGACTCCTCTATGTGGCACGCCACACTCCCCATCTGTCAGAGCAAGATAGGCAGGGTGACGAATGGCTATCACTGCCACCCCCCCCCCCCCCCCCCCCCCCCTCCCTCCCTCCAGAGTCTGTATCTTTTTTTGAGTGAAGGGGGAGGCGAGTGACCTAAACCTGGGCGGTAGCCCACACGTAGGTGGGCCTCTATGGTTTTGAATCTCAGCAGATATTAGGGCTAATTTAACATGTTAGCAGCTAAAGAGATTAGCAACATGTACATCTGGGGATTAGAGTGATAGCGGTGGATCATCTTATAATGTGTTCATTCCTTTTTTTCTTCTTCTTTTTTTTTTTCCCAGTGAGCATTCGAGCTAAACTTGAAACTGAGAGGCTGCTGTGTAAGTGTGCACGTATATGTGTGTTGGAGGATATGTCTTCACCTGTCTCTCTCTATTAGATCATGGTTTAGTTGTATCATTACCGAGACAGGGACGCTTTCTCATGTATTCTATTTTCAATCTCTAGGTGCCTTAGAACTGAGACACCCGTCTATTGATGAGGAGCAAAGTGAGCCACTAGTCTCTGATTGGCACAAGTTTTAGACACTCTCCCAGCAACTTATAGTGTGAGAGACATTATAGAACAAAGTAAATAAATATTTATAAATATATTTTAATAAGTCCTCAAGGTGACGTCTCAATTCCTTACCAACCCCACTTTAACTTAAAACCTAATACCTGAATTTCAAACTTCAAACTGATTTTTACAACAGTAGCACTGCCTGGTCTCGAACGACGGAAAGACGGGAAGTAAACACAGATACGCGGGGAGGGGGAAGGATGTGACATCAGCAGACATAGACAATCAAAGGTGCTGAAGGTCTTTCCTTCCCCAAATCGCAGGGTAAGAATTAGGGTTCAAAACTCAACTGCTACGCTCCCCTCTCATTTCCAGAGGACAAATGAACAGAAACCATGTTTTTCTCAATACGAAATACTTCAGGCCTCAGTTACTTCTAGTTCCTCAAAACGTGTCTCTTGGTTTTGTAAGGCTATGACATATTTTGAAGGAGTGTGGGGGCGGGGTAGGGTGGGGGGTTATGCAGGAACTCATGAATCAAAGCAAAAGGCAAAAAAATAAATGTTGAAATCATAATCTTTCTGTGACGCATCAGACGAAAACACTCACTGGTTTCAACATTTTTGAACAAAAGAATTTGTCAGGTTTGTTATGAGTGCATTTTTAGTTGTTCTTGGTTGCACACCCCCCTAAACTTTTTTTTTATTTTTTACTTTTGAACACATCTGAGCATCTTTTGTGATAAATGCATACCTGTGAGGGGAGTGTCAAAATATCCCCATGAAGAAAAGTACCTTGATGCGGTGAACGTCATTCTTCTTCTTTATTCATTCTCTGTTTACTTTGCTGTGGCTTTCATCACAGCAGCAAACTTTGCCAAACATTTTCAAATTAAATTAAGGCATTAGGATTATAAAATAATTTAGAGAGTGAATGTAAATTGGAGGACTAATGCATAAATGATGATGTGTCTGTTTTTCGTGTAAACTACAAGAAAGCTTACAGACATGTTTAATTGTGAAAGCGTTTACGGACGCTCCCACAAGTAATGTGTCTATATAATCACTTTTGCATTTTTCTAAAATTTTAAAGTATCACATTGATATGATGAGTGAATAGAAATGGAGGCGACAGTGTACAGAGGTCTGCCCTTCGTTTGGGCAGCTGTACGTCTCACTCAGCACCAGGAAATGCAGGCCTTGGGCCATCAGAGCTGCAACGCAGATAGGTAGCCATCCGTCAGAGCCAGTACGGAGACAGGTGAGAGCCATCTTTCCATAACCTAATGCTGCCTGCCCCAAGGACAAAATGATTTGACACGATGCGTCAACCCCTCTGTTTGAAAGGAGGCCAAGGGCTGTAAGCAGCAGCTGCTAGGCCAAAGGTAGATGAGCAAACAGGCCCACACTAAAGCTAGGTAAAGCTAGCTCGACAGCAACAGGGAGATGGACTGGCTGTTGTGGCTCAATTCTCAGCAGCTTTTTGTTTTTTGTGACTGTGACTTACGAACATCAGAGATATATAAATACATTTTGAGGACCGCGGCTCGCCACAAACATACTCTTGAACCAAGCTGGAAAAAATGGTATCAGTGAAAAAAGGAGAAGAGAAGAAAAAGCAGAAGCATAGGCAAGCCACATTTTGGAGAGGCCCCGGAAAGACTGGAGTGAATCACCATTTCGTACATTCAGTCTTTCCGTGGCTCGAGCATAAGAAGTGACAATGGCTGAATTAAAGCATAATGCATAGATAGAAGTTATATATTTAAAAAAAAGAAAGATTAGCTTAAAAGAGGTGACAAAGTACCCGACAGATCAGTGTACAGTGTGAGAGGCTGAAATTAGAGGTATCAAAATGGTTTTGAATATGGAAGTGGTGCTGATTGTGGCGATACACACATCTGATGTTTAAACACAAATAACTTCACTAGGTTTCACTTTATCATCACCACCACAGTTTCTTTCACTTCTTCTTCATCTCTCTCTCCCCCTCTCTCACCCTTCAGTCAGCATTAACCACTGTCTCAACTCGCATGTTTCCACGTTTACCGAAGGACCCAGGTGCGACCAACTGCTGACACTAAAGGTACAGGAACAGAAAATTAATGCACACACGTGCTTAAATGACCACACTGTCACAGGACAAGGTCTGCGTGCACGGATAAGGAGTTACATGCTTATCTGGATTTAGAAGAATACAAGTAAAACCATAATGAACAATAAGCCAAATGTAACAAAATTGCAGTAGAAACCCTTTAGTGAGCACACCCAGCCCCCCACAGGAACAGCCGGGAGTCATGTCACTAAGAACACAAAGCACTGACATATTCACCCAATTATGTACTCTGCCGAGTATGACAATGTCTCGGGATGTTAGCAATGTTCTCCAGTCGGAGGGGAGGGGAGAAGGGCAGAAACTGTGTGTATGTGTGTTTTGAGTCAAGAGGTTTCAAACTGAAGCTAAGGCCTCATTACTGCAGGGGCTATGCTTACTCCAACCCTGTCTCCTAGGATTGAGGTTTATATATACAAGTAATTTCTAATAGTGAATACATTTTGAAGAAAATTTTGCCCCTAATCATAAGAAAGAAATAGTGTCTGTTTGGCTGGACATGTCAGTAAAGATTTGAAAGTTAACCCGGTTCCTTTATTTATCTCAGCCGCAGAATGTAACAGGTCTTTGTCTGAAGCAGGCTTGTTAATGAGACAAACCTTCGTTTCCCTTGACTACGTTAAAGTTACTTCACCAGTCTGTTAGAGGACAGTGACTCATTCTGGATAAAACTCAGAAAAACAATTGAGTACTTGGCACTCGCTTATCTCTACCAACACAGAGACGGTCATCAACCAAGGGACCTAAAACACTCACACAACAGCTGTAGCTGAACTGTATACGACACAGAGCAGCCAGCTTAATTTTAAACACATCATGCAGCCATTTCAAATTAAAAGTTCTTTTAATAGAAACAACCTATTATTTATTTACTTTGTTTAACTGAGGCTTTTATTGTGAACATGCAACAAGATTAAGGTGAGAGACGGCCGGCCAACATTCTGGGTTCGGCCTTTGTTCCTGTCTGCGGCGGTGCCCGCTCAGCAGACACAGAGGCACGGCTTTAAATAGAGCATCCTCTTTTAATTGAGGAAATATTACATTAATAATTTTTTATGTGTATTTTTAGATACTAGCAAAACGTATCGATCTGGTTGAACAGAAAAAATGTCAGCGCCGGTTAGGAGCTCTTGCAGCACTCATAAAAAAATACAGTTCTTGAACAGCTAGATTTAATTCGCTCCACACTGAAAGCGGTAAAAGAATTTGCTCCAATAGGATATAATTTCTAGGGCGACACGAGTTGCTGACTTATAAGATACAGACAACTTCCCATAGCAGTCGCGTGCCCCAACTCTTCACCCCACACTGTATCAAAGCCACACATCACGGTGAAGACAATCCACTGATGATTTCATCACACCCCCCACCCTTTAGTCTTCCTCTATGCCACAGTATTCTAATCACCCTAATTAAAAGCTTTGTTCATTTAGAAATCTCTGATGACAATTTGTTTCACTCTACCCTACAGCAGTGGTGGCTGTGAAGAGAGGAGAATTAAATTTGATCTTGTGACAGCAATTATTAAATGCTCCCTCCTGGCCTCAATTAAGGCCTTCAGGCTAATGCTAACATGGCTAACCCTCACGCAACTGCAAGGGGCCGAGTGCAGTTTTGTTCACCAACTTCATACTGTCACCCAGTTTGTTTGTGTGTACATATATATATATATATATATATATGTGTGTGTGTGTGTGTGTGTGTGCTTCAGTTTGGTAGCTATGGAAATGAGAAGTCGCTTATGGGCTGTTATCTCTTTTGCATTTTGTTGATGGGAAGAGATAAATAGAACAATTTCCCTTTTTGAGGTTGTTGGAACTAAGTCAGCATGTACAGACAGGCAGACCTATGAGGAAGCTGTGGAATTTACTATTTTTCCTTTTCTCGCTTCATCAGCAAATTTAGAGTCCACAACGATACCATTATATAAAACGATTATATTTTTGTCCTCCGCGATGAACGAGCGCCGGAGCTGACGGTACATCGGCACCTCTCCCGTAGCTGCGATGCTCCCAGCAGCGTTACATGTCATGGTCACAGCCTTGCGGAGCTGAAATGGGAGCCACAGCTCCGCTTTGACTCTATGCACAGTGTGTGGGTAATTTGCAGAGAAGTAGAAGGTTGCACACTTCAACAAGCATGTCCTTCATAGATTCGACCTTCTGTTTTTCTTTTTTCTTTTTCTCTTCCTCCGGTCCCTGTGCTCTGCTAGGAAACCAAGTAACCTAGATCATAAAGTAGGGAGAAAAAGAGTGAGTAAGAATGAGAGACAGAGGTAGAAAAAGAGACCGAGAACACGAAACTGCATGACAGACTGGCAGGAGACAGCCACATTATTACACCCTACCACTAACAACACTTAAGAACACACACACAAAAAAAAGAATACAGAACACACTACTTGGATGATGTCATTTTTTTTCTTTCTTTCTTTCTTTTTGTTACCGCAAGCTGATTGTGCTGATTATTGGTGAGCATTGTTTCCCTGTTGATGCTGAGCATCATTAAACAGAGATTGTTCCATTGTAAGTGTTTGTTTAAGCATGGCTGGTTTAATGTTTCCAGGCACTGCCTTTTCACCACAGACACACACACACACATGCACACACACATGCTGCTCAATGTAAACCTGAGACACAAGCTGTATGTGCCGCATCTATAATTTATGCTACTACTGGGCTTTTGTTTTAAGCCTCGAACGTAAAGACAGCCGTAAACGCAAAAGTGAAACAAAGCACTGAAAATGTGTCCAGTCTCATAAAGAAAAGAAAAACAATACATACATATATATAACGTGTAACGCGCACAACTGCGTAACGCGAGTCTTTTCCACCACACAGCCTGAACTCTTCTGCTCTCACAGAGCGTTACAGTTCCCAGGGGAAGGGTGGTGGCGGTGGGGTGCATGAGGCAAAAGGTTGTATGGAGTGTGGAGGGCGTGTGGCGGCATACGGTACCTACAGATCAGCCTCTGTTTAGGGGAGTGGCCCCACCAAGGCTCGAGCCAGGCCAGACCCAGTCCAAGCCTCTCATTAGTCATCGGCTGGGTGCCGCGCTCCTTTTTGGAGTGGTTAAGGGGGAACTGGTGAGGGTCTGGCTGTTCCACTGTACTCCACTCCCAGCACCATCACAAACCGACCTCATCAAAGTGAGCGCTCGTAATTTGTCACAGAAAGCAGCCAATTAACATATGTTAAGGGAGGAGGGAGGACTAGGAGAAGGGAGGAGAGGGTGAGTGAAAAAAGATAGCGTGTGATTAAAGAGTCTGCACAGCTGCACAACATCAAGATGGCAAAGTGAGGTTTGAAAGAGACCTCAGACCCAGTAATCTGATAAAGCATACTGTTACTTAACCCTCATAAGCAAGAGCGAGAGAGAGGGACAAGGAGAAAGGGGAAGAATGAAATAATAGAGACAAACAAATATTAAATTACTGCTGTGAATCTACAAGCTTTGGCAGAGTGCCTCTGCTCTCAATATGTGGCCGACTGCGAAGGCCGCTCTATCACACAGAGCTGACCACTCCCGCCAAAGCGCCACTGCCGTTTGACCACACTCTATTTTTAGCTCAGCGCTCACCATTGTCTTTGACGTAGCTCACACTTACGCTAGATTCTGCCAGGAATTTTTTTTTGTCCTTTTTAACTCTTTGTCTTCCCATGAAACGAAAGCTGTTATTTCATTTATACTTTTTTCTTCTTTTTCTGTCACAAAGTCTCATACCAGTTGCTTACATTCTGACTTGTTTGTTTGCTTTCAAATTCTTGTTCCTCATGGTTGGTTTTAAAACGTGCAGCGCGCCGATATTTATGCATGTGTGAATGCCTGTGTGCGGCTGCATGACTGCGCCTCGGCAAGCGCACGCGCGTTTATGCGTCTGTTGTTGTTGTTGTTGTGGGGATGTCTTGTGAAGTGAGCTGTGTGATATTCTGCCTTGTTGTTGGATACGGTGGCATGCTGAATGCATTAGCAGCGCGCGCTGATGCCATTCTGTGTTCTGTCGTCTTTCAGCCACCTCTGCCTTGTCTCGCTCTCTGCGGCGACTGATCACACGTCTTGACAAGCGAGTTTGGGTCGTCGTCTGCGTCGCCATCTTTTTCTCTACGTGGGCTTCAAGTTTTTTTTGTTTTTTGTCTTTTCGTTTTCCACCGGGGAAAGGAAGAGAAGTGTGGAGTTAGCTTTAAACAAATTTGAATGTTAAGTTGTTGGGGAAATCCCCTGAATAAAAAAAAGACAGAAAACAATTCTTTACTCCTTGTATAGTTACTTGAGAACATTTAATTATAAATTATTTTTTATCATCATCATCTTCATCATTATTATCTCGTTTTTCAATTGAAAATCGGAAATGAAAATGCATAAACGGATGGCAGAAAAGCAGAACAGGCATTCTATATAAATCGTGACTTGCTCCCCCCCTCTCTTCTTTCTCTCTTTTGCACTCTTATCCTTGCCATCGACCATCAGTCATTATTTATTTATTTTTCCTATTTGGGGAAATAATGGGCTAAAGTGGCGGAGCGGAGGAGCAGAGGAGTGTGGGATGGAGGGACAGTGAACAGAGGGGCAGAGGCGGGTTTGTGTTTTGCTTCGCTGGGCTTGTTTCTTGGTTGAATTTTTCTCCTCTCATCGGCTTCGCGAGCTGGTGGATCAGTGAAGGACCTGGCCGCCTGGAGAAACCACCACCCCCACCCCTCCACCCACTCCCTGCACTCAAATCCCTCTGCTGTGAGCACAGCTGCACCGTTCACATAACCTCGCATGTCCCCCTCCCACCCTACCCCTGCCCCTCACCCCCTCCGCTAATGATAGCAGAGCACGTCCCCTCCGCAAAGCAACAGCTTTTTCCACTTCACGTACATACACACATATTCTGCTGTGCACGCCCTCAAGAGCGCTGGACACATGCATGCACAGACCAACGGGCACGACATGCCCCTTTTTCCTTCTTAAGGTTTTTCCCTTGATTTTTTTTTTCTCATATCATTCAATTCCACCCACCCTCCACCCCTCCACTCCTTCTCTGCCCTGAGAAAAATCCCCCAGCCTTATGACCCAATGAAGGCCTGAGAACATGCACAAGAAAGCACACACAGATACACACACACACTTAGATGAACCCTTTAACTGCAACTGCCCATTTTTCTCCCTCTGTACAACTTGCCACAGCGAGTGACCTGCATCACAGCTGTGTGTGGGAATCTGAGTAGGAGGGTGTGTTTGTAGGAGGATTGAGTGTGTGAATGTATGTATGAGCACATACCTGGACACGTCAGTGTTCACACCACATATGCTGCGTCTATATTTCTGCATAACTGGCTGGGCTATATGTTCACTATATGTATGTATTATCTGCTGCGGGCCCGCGTGCGTGCACGTAAGCGGCGGCGGAGGGAGGCGAGGGCAGTTCTGGCCTTCTGCAGCACCTACTGTGCATTATCCCAAATAAACAACTCATTACACGTGTATTTAACCAAGGGGAACTGGCGAGTAGTGGAGGCTAATCCCCGTCATCGTTCCCAGCGTTCCTTTTCTGATTAGGCTACAGGGAAGTGGAGCCCAAGAAGGTAGGTTGCTTGGTCGGTGCAGGAGGAGGAAGAGCGAGAGGGTAAGAGAAGAAAGAAAATCATTTAAGTTAACTTCCCACAAGTGCCTTTCTTAGTTATAGTATCCTTTCTCCCTCTCTCTCTCTCTCTGTCTCCTGCTACCCTCTCGCCTTCTCTCCGTTCTTCTCCCTGTGGATTTTGCATTGCTCTTCCTTGTTTTCGACCATCTCTCAGAACTGGGTCATCGACAGATTGTGCGGCACCATTTTGAAGAACATGGGAGGGGAAAAAAAAAAACACGTTCTTGCTGTGAGAACAATCCAAGGTTTCTTTAACAAGTACCCCGCTTATCAAATTAAGCTGTCAAAAGCACATTAATAACAGGCAGCACAATTCTCTTCACAGAGAAAGGGGTGGGGGTGGGGGGTGGGTGAAAGCGCATTCGGGAAAAAAAAAAGATTTCTCATTCGCTGTGTAAAGAGACAGTCAACCAAGGGCAGTGGAGCTTTTTAAAGATTTCTCCCTCTCTCTTTTTTTGTCCCACTTATAATATGATTATGGGGTCCCTATTATGAGGGGCCAAGATGCAGAGTGTCACTCATTTAAAGGGTGAACAATATCTTGGGTTAGAGTGTAGCAGTGATGACACTCGTGTTTAAAAGAATTACAGATGAAAGAGCATCTCGGGATAATAATGTCGTTTCAAAAGCAAACAATTAGATATGGGCTTGAGGAGCACGATGCCCTGTAAAGAATACCCGAATTAATCAAAAATAAATGTAGTCATCCACCCACAGAAGTGAGACAGTAAAAATGAGTTTGACCCTGGAAAATGTGAATCTTTGAAAACAATAAATGAATGTCAAATGGTAAAATCTAAATAACATCCAGTTCTGCTCCTATAGCTAACCCTATTTATTAAATGCTCTCGTTGCCTTCGCAAATCTGCAGTCGAATGATTCCATAAGAAATTGAGAGTACAATGAGAAGGGAGTGAGGATCAGACTCAAAGTTAGGCCCCATAGGCAAGACATAGAAATGAAATCAACAAGACAACTCGGCATTCAGATGACAGATAAGAGAGCAAGCCAGCCAGTGCCCTTCCACACATGAACTAACTGTGGAAAAACCCAGTTCTCACACACTCCCCTTAAAATCTTTACTCTCGACTACATTTGAAAAGAAAAAAAGGGGAATTAGCTTGTAGGGTTTCTAATCTGTACGTTACAAAATCTGACAGTGTCAGCTAAGACTTCTCGCACTAAACTGCGAGCCCTTTCTGCGCTTTACTCCAGAGGCTGATTTTCTCACACCCTCATTCTGAGTCCAATCCTGTTTGCACGGGCCCCAGAGGGGCTGCTCTGTCATAGCCTGGAGTGGGCCGGCGGTGGATGGATGTGACGTGGAGGAACTGGGACTCTGCTGTGGGGAGGCTGGAGCCACGGCAGGTATCCCCCGCACTTCCTCAGCTATTTTTAAAATCACGAGTCCGGAGATGGGCCAAAAATAAAACAGAGGCCATTTTGGCCCATGACAATAAAAGCAAATAAAGATCCCTCACTCGCACACGTTAACGCACACGCGCGCGCGAATATGAGAAACAGAAAAGTATCCACGCACACCGCCAACAAACAACAACAGATAAGAAGTGAAAAAGGTCTTCACCTGACAATGAAACTATATGTCCTGCTATTGAGCATACACAGATGTGCACATCCGCACATACACAACAGACAAAAGTCAATATCAAGGCTGAGCTATTTCTGTAGAGAGCACTATTTAGGAAGTGCGGGCAAAGTGCCAGTATTCTCCTCAGTATCGTCTGGCTGTCATTGCAGTTATACAAACTCACCTCTTTCCTCTCTCGCCCGCTCCTCACCCTTTCCACCCAACCCCTTGTTCCATTGTCACTGCTCTCTCGCTCTCTCTCTGTGTTGTTCTTATATACACACACACACACACACACACACACACACACACACACCAAGGTTATTTGTTTTTCCACTGGGTCGAACCACAGTGGCAGGTGAAAGCATCTATTGGCAAGATAAAGAGAGTGGCTGGTGTGAGAGCACAAGGCCTCACTCTGCCCAGCAAACCTTGAAGTGAAGCGCCGGGCTGGAGTTTCAAACAAAGTGCCCCCTCATTCATTATACATGCAACTGCACTGAAAATCTCCTTCCGCAATGCCATCTTCTTCACATCTCTCTCTCTTTCTCTCTCTCTCTCTCTCTCACTTTGCCTCTCCAGGCCTCTCTCTCTCTTTCCCTCTATCTTCTTCCCTCTCTTCTCACATCGGCCCTCTTCGTTTTCTCTCATTTTTTCCAGACAGAGCATCCATAAAGTATGAATAAAATTAATGACATCACGAGCTGCACTTTGGAAGAGCCACTGTAGGAAAAAGCCATACATCACAGTGCAGAAGGAACCGGGCTGAAAAAAGAAGAAGACAGAGAAAGAGAGAGAGAGAAAAGAGTGCGTGAGGTCTACGCTGTTTCACTCTTCACCGCCTCCAGGGCCTTTCCTACTGTGTGCTATAGTGTCTTATTAAGTTTGACTTCAGATGCACATTAGCTGAAAAAGTTTAAACACTTTTATTATTGTTCAGCTTTTTCTGCATTTCTTTGTCCCGCTTTCTCCTTAATTCTTTGGTCAGCTGAGTAAACTACGTTTTCGAAACAGTCCCGTGTTGCACATTATTTCATAGGCTGGCCTTTGGTGTGGGAATGGCACAGATGACAGTGGAAAGAAACACTGGTGTGGGCTTTGGCAGGACACCGGCTGGTTAAGCAGTGTGCTCTGCAGAAAAGGGAGAGCACTGAGAGTATGGATTCTTATTTTTTTTATTTATTCCCCAACTTAGAAAGTGTTAACAGCATTTTCAACGACACAGAGGATCTCCTTATTTTACACAGGTTGTCCAGATTTCTAAAGCTGTGGTGAAAAACAAGCACAAAATTTGAAAAAAGTCTGCGATATTCTTCCTTGGAGCACAAAAAGAGAGACAGACGTATCAGTCGTGCCATCTATTATTGGATATTTACTGTTGCGTTGTTGTATTGGGAAAAAAAAACAGCAACTTCACATAAAAAGCCTGACGGGGTAGAATTCAAGTCCTAATTCCTCTGAATTCGGTGTGAACACAAGATCTGTTATAAATATCCGATCGCGACGTGACGCTCAGCGGCAGCGCGGATGGGGAGCGGTGGCGGCAGCGGCGCGGATTGTGGCAGCCGAGCGAGCAGGGGGTTTCAGATGGATGCGAGCTTGTGTGAGGCCAAGGCACAGAGCTACCTCTGTGCGTCTCACAGGACTCTGTTGCACAATGACTCGGCTATGTTGCAGTTGTGACAAAGATAAATTACAGCGACTGGAAAACATTTCTACATTTTTTTTCCTCACTCTCCCCATCCCTACACCTTCTTTTTTTTTTCCTTTTTTCTTTTTTTTTTCTTGGCATTGGGTGGATTCCAAATGCGTCCCACACCAAAGGAATATGGTGAAGGCGGGTGGGGGCATCTCTCTCTGAAATAATATTAGGGCGTAAGAAGTTGCTCCTAACTATTTACGGGTCAGGAGCAGGGTTTAATCAAAGAAAATGCCTTTGGCTGCTACATTTCCATAAACAGACAGGAAACACTTCTCTGACAAACTGGCTTCTAAAAAATCTGTCAGATAAATTCTGGTTTCGCCACGTAACGGTTCAAGTCAGCATTACAGATGTCATGTTTGCGTTACCCCTAAAACTGTCTGCACTGTGCAGGAAAAGAAGAAGAAAAATTCTCTCAGGATTGAAAGTTGGGTAAGTCTTGGGAAGTTAATGTGCCAGTTTATAAGCCTGAAAACTCTTATTTAACTCTCATTTGAACATTTAAGTCTTGATGTTGGAGGCTTTCAACCTAATTGGAATGATCTCATGTTTGGACAAAGAAACCCAAACTCTGCTCTACTCTAAATGTTTCTCTTTGTCTTATCATTCAGACTCCTCTGCTCCTGCACTCCTCCAGCCTTCTCGCCTCCCGGGCCTCTCTCTCTTTCTCTCTCCCTGTCCAAATATTTCAGACAGCAGGCCTCAAGTATGGTGAGGTGTTTTGGGTGTCTCTTTAGGTGGGCTGCAGCTGATGATATGATTGTGCGGTCAGCACTGCCGAGCACAGACCACCCAGCAGGCTGCTGCCGTAATAATGGCCAACAGGCCAGGCAGGAAACAGGAAACAGGATGAAGAAGGGCAGGACATCCTGTTCATCTAGATCACTGTGTTAAACATGACATCACGAAAGCATCGACATCTTAACGGAGGGTTACCTGAGCGGAGGCCGAACACTTTGTCGGCGTGCTCTTAACTAACCTCTGCTCAAATAAATTTCCATCTGCGTTCTCTCTGCGCGCGTATCTCTCTCTGTTTTCATGTGCATCTGTCTTCTCAGTTTGCCTTTTCAGCCCTCACACTGACACTGTTTTCCAGACTGCTCCATCATCGCAGACATCAAATCCTACCCTCTTCAGTGTGAGAATAAAGGAGAAAAAGAAAAACAAGCATTTTCATTTGAATATACACCAGCAACAACCTCACAAAACTCAGACGAAGGGAAAAAAACAAAAAACACGTACGCACACAAAAGCACAAAGATTCCAGCGCACGAATACACAGAGACAAGACGCAAAGTTGAAAACGCACACACACACACACAACTCCCAGACACACAGCACACACTGACAGACAAACACACAAAAGAAACAGCAAGCACAAAGCACAGCACAGCCAGAAGTCTACTTTATGCAGAAATATTCTAAAGTGTGTTTTACAATACAATTAAACATCAAAGGCTGATATATTCCTCTGTGATCTTTAACACCCCAGTGAACAAACCCCACACACCCCCATCCACTTACAGCATACAGAGAAAGTTGCTGAACGTCACTGCTAATTACTAGATAGAGACAGAAGAATACTTTGCATCATTATGCAAAAACCAGGACATATTCAAATATATGCATTCAATCCACCAAAAAACCATTCAAGGACTGCATTATTTACTTTTTGATTTTTGTGTGTGTGTGTGTGTGTGTGTGTGTGTGTGTGTGCGTGTGCGTGTGGTAAGTTTTATGAGTAATTGCAGCTCTTATGAGAAGATACACAGACAGTGCTCCTAAGGCAAAGATGCATTTGGATAAACATTTCTAACACGCACAACAGTTAGGACAATGAAAGCGAGATCTGCTGAAGACGAGTAAATAAACACATGGTGAGGTTGAGCCCTGCGTATTTCACTGCTACTATAAAACGTATGAAAAGAGAAAAAAAAGAAAGAAAAAAAGAGAAAAAAAGGAGACTATTCCTCCCATGCAGCAACTAGAGAACACCTGCCATGTGCAATAAACAGGAATGCAAGAAGCCTTTAAGTTATTATAAAACATAAGCATTTTCATCTGCTTAGAAATTGGCAAGAAGAATTGTTTTCTCAACAAATGCCTTAATATTTCTGTTATTTATGCGAGGCAAATTTTACTACATACACAGCCTGCACTTTATTGCGTTACATATGCTGCTAAACCAATTAAACGTTTTCACATGCGGGATACACAAGGTCGTCTCGCAGCATTTTAAGACGCTTTCTTACGTTATGAAGCATTGCATGTGAGGCAAATACAAATGTCTACATCTGAGTCTTATATCAGCCTCTCATTTGAGCCAAAGGGCATGAAGTCCACTTAAGAGTTCTTCAATATCTACCTCACGATCTTGCCAACCGGCAATCTGCAAATGAATGTTTTACTGATGTTTAACTGAGTAAACTCTGCAAACTTCTTCCAAAATATTTGAAGCCATTAGTGAAAAAAAACAAAAACTTTAAAGCACAGCTAAAGGGGCTTTTAAACTGTTTGCTTAAACATAAATACATTGGTTGTCTCCATTAAGGAAAAATGTTTTCATAGATCTGGTTTTCCATAAGGTGGGGATCTTTGAAATGTGCCTCTTGTACAGTATTAAATGTCTATGTGAGCAGAGATCAGGGAGCACAGTGGTATAGTTTACACCTTTTCCCCCCCTGAAGATGGAAACTTGGTAGCAGGAATAGAAGTTACCACCAGTAAAACTAATTTATGGGTGTTAAATTACACATTTATAAGCAATATATTAGGCATTTCAAATGACAAATATTTGCTAATTATGCTGATTTTGTTGCAGTGCCTTGAAAACACATGGAATTACCCTGACCGTGGCATACAATGTGTTCCCTTCCTTCACTTAACTAAAGCTTTACTGAGCCCCTGGCGTACAGCAAAGTGCCCTGACAATCGGCTCAATGCCCTGGCCAATCACAGAGACACGTGACCTTCTAATCCCTCTCTGTGAGAAGGGTAAGAGTGTGTTGTCGCTGTTGGTTTTGTGAATCAGCGCCTAAAATCCCAAATGATTTGTCAAGATGGAGAGGTCTTAAGAGAATAAGAGAAACAAAAGCAGCGCAGGCCAAATAGTGTGGGTGTTGATGCATGTGTGTAAAAGTGTGTGTGTAAGGAGGGAGAGAGAGAGCGAGAGAGAGAAAGGAGACAGAACATGCTTTTGTGCACCTGTGTGTGTTTGCGCACGACTGCATACAAGTGTCCGTGTGTGTGTGTGTGTGTGTGTGTGTGTGTGTGTGTGTGTGTGTCCGTGTGTGTGTAGAGGGTCTCTTAGATTACAGAGCTTGGCTGACAGACTTCTCAGTGTGTAATCGTGGGTCCACATGCAAGTGCTCACCTTCCTCTGAGCGGATTAACCTATCGCTAAATCCCAAGAGAGCAACAGGCCAGACAGGCCACACAGAACAACTTCATTGACGATAGTCAGAAAAGGAAAGCCACACTTATGATGTTGTTTTCTAAAAAAAATATAAATGAATGCACTCTGACTTTTTTAAGACTAAAAAGTTCACATAAAAGTTTAATAAAGGGTTACTGGACAACTGGACACCACGTTCCCTTCAGAAGTTCTTAAAAATCTTAAAAATTACATACGTCTTAAAACACGGAGCATCTCTCTTTTTTTCCTGAAAGTGAACTGAGAAATGCAGTCAAGCGGTACGCAGTGTGTTTTAAACGCACACATTAAATAAGCTGGTATACAGCTACACACAGAAACACTTTTACCATTCTGTAAGTGCCTTAAAATACCTCATTTACATAGCTGTTATTTTAAAATTAATTTAATAGTTTAATGAATCTCAAAATATTCTCTAAAAGTTACATTAATTATATTTAATTTCAAGCAGTTATCACTACATTAAAGCCCTGTTCATTTCTTACTTTTTTATATAATTTATTTCACAGACAAAACTGTGTTTCAGCTTAAGAACTAATTCAGCTCAATATAAGTAAAGAGATAAACGTTTATCCTCACATTTGGCATACGTTTTTTTGTCCACAGCCAACTCAATCCCAAAATCTATCTAAATGAAAATGAAATGTATAATAGTAATTTTAAATGTCACTGCAAGCCCGAGTTTCTCTGCACATTACATGGTGGGCCTCGTGTCCGTACACTTTAAGTGTAAAACAAAGAATCCATTTTTAGCTCCAAAGCTGAAACCTGAGAAAAGTTGCCACAAGTTAATTGTAGCCTCGTGATTTTTCCTCTCATCGCAACAGGTTTAGTTGAGCAACGTGAGGCTTAACCAAACTCGCAATATGAATTTAATCATACTTGCTCTCTTGTAATAAGTCAGTCTCAGTCACAAAGGCACAGAGAAGAAATTATAGTTGAGCCTGAACAGCCAAACCTCCTGTAAAACACTGATTTACAGCACAGTCCGCCGTGTCGCTCATCTACATAAATTTACATCCAAATAAGTGTAAAAGAATGTTTTCCCTGTATTGCAGCGATGATGTGATTAGCTATTTATTTAATAATTATCAAAG
Source organism: Maylandia zebra (assembly GCF_041146795.1). Taxonomy (NCBI): domain Eukaryota; kingdom Metazoa; phylum Chordata; class Actinopteri; order Cichliformes; family Cichlidae; genus Maylandia; species Maylandia zebra. The sequence continues at coordinate 18,312,460 of NC_135178.1, read as the reverse complement.
CTTCCTACATAATATACCGGTTTAAAGTTTAGCACGGCATAATTGCCATCAGTTCACCTCAGTTTAGAACGTTTATTTCGTGCGCAAAGAATATCCACAAACTAGGATCACTGTTTCCCTAATCTGTTGCTTTGATGGAAATCTGAGATGTAAAAACTTGTGCATTTCCTTTTGCCTTTGTAATTTTGTTTGAGGTAGACTGAACGCTACATTTTACAACCCAAATGTAACTTTTCATATGCCACCCTGCCCAAAGGCGCAAAAAGAGGGCATAAAGTATAGTGTTAATGTGACCAGCCTGTTCATTGGCTTCTGGACTGTGCGCCTGCATGTGGACGCGAGAAAGCTGCACAAGGTCGACACAGCAGTGACACCTAAAATCACCACACGGATCTCCTAATACACCATAACCAGTGATTTGATGTCGCTCGGTAACTATATTACATTGCTGTTACCGGCACGAGTCGAAAGGGGGTCACAACAAATCAATACACGCAGTTGCTGTACTTTGTCAGGGGAGACAACGCGCATCAAACTAGACCCTCAAGTTTCCCCTTACGGAACATTTCAAATAAAATAAATAATATTTTTTTTAAGAACCATACGATGGAGTGAGGTGTTTGCCAGTGAGTGCCAAGTGGTGCAAGTGCGGTACTTACTTTATCTGAAATCTTGTCCCGAGTGAAGCGAGAGAAGGCTACAACAAGCGGTCCGCCGGGTGTTTGGTCCGGCCGTTTGACAGGAAGGTTGGAGCCGCTGCTTGATGGGGGACGGAGTTCGCCGAGACGCACTTAAAATCCAGGAGCGCAACTAAGCAGGAGGACGGCGCCGAGAGGAAAAAAAAGTAACCTACAATACGTGGTATGAGTCCCTATAATGTCAGAGAAAACTACCCCTCTCTCTCTCTCTCTCTCTCTCCTCTCTCTCTCTCTCTCTCTGATCCGACAGAGCTCGCTCAGGAGGCGCTGAGGACGCACCGTCTGGTCTGCTAGTGCGTAGTACCGGTGAGCGGCGAGGGACTCGGTGGAGCGGCTGTGTTGGAGGTGGTGCCGGTATTAGTACTGGACGTCTGAAGCTTAATAGTGATGTTGCGAAGCTGTTTCTGTTCCTCCCCACAATCCCGACCAAGTCTTTCCCTAAACCTTCTGCTCTCCTGCGTGAAGAAATAATCGATTTTTTCCTCTCTACCCCTTTTCTTTTTTTAAAAAAAAAACTCCTGAAAGGGGGCGGTCTCACATTTCCCAACTCCACTTTAATAAACGAGGCAAGGCTCTTAACGCTTTATTATCGCGCCAGGCCCGACGAGTGGACACAATTAGTGCTGAGAGAGGACCGCTAGAGGAGGAGGAGGATGAAGATGGGGCATGTGTTCTTTAACTAATGATGTCACGGAGAGCACCCCGAGGTCTGCAGGCGACAGCATGCGATGAAACCCGTACCGCGAAAGTTGTGTTTCGCTCAGGCAGGTTAAGTTTCCAGCCAATTGTTTCATGCGAGTCACATCAGATGCCAAGTACACCAAAACTTAAGTCTGTCGTAGCAAGAAGCAAAACACTTCAGCGTGTTTCAGCACCTTTAGTTTTTTGGGTTTTTTTTAGAAATACTTCAAAAAAGACACCATTTTCTACAAACACACACTCACAGATGATCCAACATCACTCATTATTTTAACAATAAGAGTTTAAGATTAATTATCACATTAAATGACATGATTCTTCCCTCAATGCGATTTCGCTGGAAAAGTAGGAGCAACTTTAGCAACTCCCGAATAATGCCATTTTCTAATTCTCAACAATTCCTTGGATGTCTGCTCTGCCTCCTTTCTCAGACGCTGCAACACTTTTGCACATGCTGCACCCCGCCAATCATTCTTAGGGACCCAGCTATCTCCTACAGATAAGCCCTGACAGAGACAGTAAGCATTGGGGAATTGCCAAGCCTTTATCCGTCCAACCAAATGATTTCAAAACATCCACTCTATTAGTGTGAAGATAACAATTAGAACAGCAAGTTTGCCACTTCAGATAAGACACAGACAGGCAGTGCACTGGCTCTCTGTACAGAGATGTATACCAGATAGGCCTCATAATACCAGAGTTCTATTATACTCACATTATATGGGTGCCGTATCACGGTTTTAGGATTTTTAATGGCTGCCCTGAATGGAGCTTGTTACGCTACAATACACCGTTAGGCCCCATTGTTGACTTTATATCAATTTAACATTGAAAAAGGGAAAACATTATCACAGGCTTCCAAAAGTTTCTTCCATCCTGATATTTTAACAAACCAAAAAAAACCCCCCAAAGAACACTTGTGGTCTATATACAGTTAAACAGCAAACCCCTTTCTCTTTATTAGCTTTGCACTGTAAAAGCAATACAGACTGCGTGTTGTGTAAATAGACGCCGAGTGACTCCATAATCTTCCCTTTTGAAGTTCACCTACGACGCATAAGCTATGCAAGCAGTCAGCCACCCAGTCAATCAGTTATTCAGTCAGTGACGGTAGGAAATGGTAAGACATCAAGTAATAAATAAATCAAGCTGGCTAATCTGCTTGACGGGTGAACATTACAGCCTGTAACCGAAGCCGCTGGTGTCTGATGACTCTGAATGCCACCTTCACATCACCTGACCCTTTAATCTTTAATAGCATTTCCTCTGGTCCCTAGACCTCCATACTAATCAATAAGGCGCTGTTGGACACAGCAAGTTCATAAACGCGACACGGCAGATATCAACGGCGTTACATGTCAGCATGTATGAAACGGCGAGTTCACAGAGTCACAGTTTCAACAGACATGATTTCCTCCTTTCAGACTTCTTCTGGTGCTCGCACCTGACAGTTGCAGTAAGTCTCCAAAATATATGGATAGCTGTGGGTGCTTATGTGGTTGTACATACCACATGCAGTGTTCCTTCTACTTCTTCTTCTTCTTCTGTTCGTGCCCTCCCTCTTGTAGCTTTCTATGCTGTTTGCGAGAAGCTCACTGAAGAGGTCCTTTCAGTGTTCCCAGTGCTTGAGGTCGTCATTTGGTTAGCACCTGAGAGGAGAAGCAAAGTAGGCAGGCACGGTGAGAAGAAGAGTGAACCTGCCAGTGAAGTGCTTACTGCTTCTGTGTAAGAGTAGGCACTTGCACATAGTGTGCAAAGATCTATGTTAACATCTGTGTAACGTGTGTGTGTGTGTGTGTGTATGATAGCCATGTGAAACAGAGGAAAAAAATGGGGGGATGTGGAATACATTTGAATGGTGAAAAATCATTAAATGAGGCAAACACTGGCTCATGCTTATTCATAAATGACTGACTTGTCTACGGGGATAAACCTATGGTGAAACCATACTAACAGCCTCCCTCAGTTCTCATACATTTAATGCAAAATAGGGAAGACCTGCTGTATATTTTGCTCTTGAGACTACTGAGCACAGGGCTAAGGCTAAATATCTATATCTATATGTATTATATACAGCATTATAACCAGGCTGATATTAATCCACATTGCAGAGCTGAAGGTGTGCCACATTGTGCTATTAAAACTGATAAATTTAGAGTTAGTTACACAATGACTGTGTGCAAATAAGCAGAGCGCGTCGTAAGTTAAATATTATATGTTTTGGCATTTGTGTTATCTTAAGACAAACTATTTTCTCATTAATCAAAATGAGCGAAATTATTAGTTTCTTGCCATCTGAAACTTTCCCAGACCTACTCATTAGCCATTGTCCCTCCCTCCTACATGAATCCTGAACTTGTGTTCTGAGGAGTGTGTTTGAGAGTGTGTTGGAGTGTGGGTTGACAGTCTCATCAAAGCCTGGTGGAGGAAAAAAAATCAGTTTAAGAGTTTGCCAAACAATTATGTAATTTCAAAATATGTCACAGTGTGCATAAACACACACTTTAGGCTTTCGGGTAAATTCAGTTTCGTGAGGTTTGGCTTCGGCTGTGCATAAAAAGTGAAACAGGGGAAACTGCGACTGGATCTTAAGTCAAACATATAAGTGCGGTTTGCTGATATTGATCTTGGTTGGATTGTTTCTTAAGCCTCTCCTGGCAGCCACTTCACAGCATGTGTCACACGCACGCACCGAACGCACACGTGCAGAACAGCTTGCCTAAAAATGTATGTGTGCGCGCACGCCCGTTTGTTTTTGGTAACAGAGGGAGAAAGAAAGAAATGCCTCTCTCAAGCAAAAGATAAACACAAACACATTTCCAGGGCAAACAAGAACAGCCCGGGCTCAGTGCAATCTGTTGTCGATCATGCTCACGTGAAAACACAATCTGCCTGTCACAGTAGATGATGTTGTCAAGCGCTCTGCCTCACTGCTCCTGAGAATTAGCCAGCGATTACAGAAGCACTACGAAACACGCAGAGTATTTGTTGTATGTCGGATATGTCTGAAGATGCTTGCAGCTTTATTTGGTATTTACCGCTTTCTCTTCCTGCACTCGTTCCCTAATGAATTTTAGACACGTTTGTTTTTTTGACAATAGATTGATGCTACATGATGTGACGACCAAAGGCTTCACAGAAAGCACAGAAAGACCTGCAGGCCAATTTAACTCACATGCTCAGCTGGGAATCCACAGATCTCCCTTTTGCAGGTGGAGATGTCTTATGGGTGTTTCAAGGGCAATCACAGCAACATTTTTTGACTTGGTATATAATGCTAAAAATTCAATGCATATTTATTTAAAAAAAAAAATTTTTTATTATTCTTATTCAGCCTTATTGAAATGCATCACATATTATGTATCATTATAGTTAGGGTTAGGGCAAACCTAGATTGATTAAAGAAATTTGGAAAAAAAAACCCAAAAAACTGTATAATAATTAAAACGTTATTCATAATTGTGAATCATTTGCACGTGTTATGTGTATGTAATGTGACAGTATACATTCAAGAGCACAAATATCGAGGAATCCATAACATGGTCCGTTATTTTATACAATTATTAAACTATAACGTCATTCATTCTTTGTTCATTTGAACTCCTAGTATCTAAGCCATACAGTTCTCACTCAGCCTCAACATCTGGGCTCTGTTCTCAGGAAAAACACACCTGCTTTAGAAAATGAGAGACATTCCCCCGCTGATCTGTGTTTGGTCTTTGGGTAAGTCATCTAAAGCGTGGTATTATAAATAATTTGAAGCTCCTTATTAATAAGTATTATAATGAAACTCACAGGGCAATATCATCAGTAATTATAGTCGAAGGAATTGTACTACAGTACTTTATAATTAAGGGAGCAAAGGTTAGAAAATCAGGTTTAATTAACTGAAATCATATTTCTCCTTGTTATAATATATATAAAACAAAGAGAGTCATATAACCATGAGGAAGTATTTATTTGCACTTACGAATGTTTTTTTTTTTTATATGTGAACATGCAATTCAGCTATTAGGCAATATCTCCTTGTTCATTTTATTTCTGAAAGAAAGCAGCGACGCAGTTCTGCCTTAACTTGGCACTCATGCCTCGAGGTATTTTGCCTCTGCAAGAATCAGTTGTATGCAAATGTAAAAAGACTTGATCAAGATACACATATCATATATTCATTTCATCTACATCATAACTTTAGGTCACTATTGTATCACTTTACAAGAAAACAGATTTTTAAAAACTGTTGTGTCAAATATTTCTACATCCTGTAGTTTTACTTGTTATATCTTGAAATGTAATAAATAACAAGAGAAGTGACCTGATATATTTCAGTGAAACTGTATACGGTTTTAATTTTAATAACACATTTTTTTTCTACCATGTGGCTACATCTTTAATAATATCTATCATCCAAAACTGCAATGGCTATATAACAAGCCCTTAACAAGCAGTGTCAGTCAGGGACAGCTCGGGTGATTTGCATGTGTTGCGTTTAACCAACACTATTCTGTCTGTACACCTTTCCTGCATTATGGATGAGGCACAAGCTGAACAACAAATTCTCCCTTTGTTCTTCTTGATTCTCTGGTTACATCACAGGAAAAGCTCCATGGTCCTGTCTGTGACTGCACTGGCACACTGAGACACAGCGATGCTGGGCGCGCTGTTAATCAGACCTGTTGCTTCTTCGCTTTGTTATATTGCATCTACGTGGGCTTTTCGACACGCAGAGACACAGACCACAAAGCAAGCACGTCTTCCACATATTTAATTCGAAGAACTAACCGTGCCACCTGTCGAATGGATGATAATAAACAATTTCAATAAGATGATCACATTGGGAAGAAAATAAAAATAGCTCACGTCGACTACAGAGGGGATTATTCAGCCTTGATACCTGCAAATTGACTGCCTGCTTATTTTATTTACAATCAAAATGCTTTAATGTCACATATATCATTAATGTGACAGGTGCCATCAGTGTGTGCCATCTGCTATATATGAACAACACAGTGTACAGGCACTGCAATTAAGTGTGCTGCCTGCAGGGGAGGTCTGCACCCTTCTTAGGGGAATGGAGAAGTTTAGCACAGGGGTTCACTGGAGGTGTTCTCTGTGCCCCAAAGTTTAACCAACTTTTTACCCTAAACTACTTCAACACGGTCGTCTGTTTAGGCATTTTAGCCAAGTATTAAAAAAAACAAAACAAATATTAAATATCTCTAACTGCTATCCCACAAATATTTTAATTGTTTTTAATTTACTTCCTTCATTATTCTAATCCCTGGTGGTTTTTTCTCTCCCACCCCCTCCTCTCCCCGTGTCTTCTTTGTGCTTAACTGCCACGCTTACTGTCTGTATATCAAGGGCTCAAAGTTCTCTTTGTCTCCAGCAGATTGCTTCGCGAGAGGGAGGGAAAAGAAACTCACTTTCTGCTAATGATTTTTCCTCATTTTGAATGGTTGGAAAGTAATTCCCTATGAACTGCTCCAACAAAGGCACAGTTATTCCATTGTTCTTGCTGCCCTTTCTCTAATTGTGCCTATAAAAGAGAGATGCCAGTGATACTTTTTTTTTATGTCTCAGTTCAAGGGGTGCCCACCGGTGTTTCCTGAAGTGGTGCAAAAGCTGTTTCTGAAACAACATTATTAGTGTTAAATGTGCGGCAGTGGAACAGAGCCCACGTCTGAGCAAAGTGCCATGATCAACATGTCAAAGAAGAAATGCAGACTTAAATTACAGCTGAAGTTTGGCTTTGTTATGTATTTGTAAATAATATTGAGCGTAACATGTGATGGGAGACAGCTGTTTCTTTCTTATTTAACCATCAACTATGGTTTCTTTAAACCACATCCATGATCGCTCCCTAAACATAAGCGCATTTTAGAAAGGAACTGGCAAAACTTGTTCTGCTGACAAAGGAGGCAAATCAGAAAGCATTAATACGGGTCACTGGCATTGGTGGTTTAATTAGAGGCAGCAGAAGCAATATAGTTACATGCTGAGCAATAAAAGCAGTTTTTAATACTGAAGAATAAGTAAAGTTACATTATTTTTAACAGAATATTACAATATAAAGAGTAATATAAAGATGATCATTTGTAAAAAGTTGCACTTACACTTCCTGAATAACAAAAACCAGCTGCAATGCATCCAACTATAGCACAAAAGTCTGCAGTTAGCTTTGTTTTGATTTCCCATAATAACTATTACACAGCAAAAGTCCCTCCTGCAGCTGTTGACCTCAGCCAATTCTCTTGACAATTAACAATCATTCAGCATGGCTCTGCAACTTCTCCCACACTCTCACCAAGCAGCTGATAGTGTCTCACTGCGAAGAAAAGCAACTAGAATGGAATACGTTGCGTATCTAAACGAGGATTTCCCAGCTCAGATGTATGAGAGCGAGGCCGACCATCGGCGCAGACCTGTGTTACACAGTAGAGCTTGGCAGACAAGCGGTGATGTCTAAAGCTCTTTGTGCCTCCAGGATCACCCCCAACTCATTCTTATTCAGACATGATCAGAGGAGAGGCAGGCAACTGAGATTAGCTGCAGATCAAAAGAGCTGCCTAGCGCCAGCGCTCGTGTTTTGTAGATTTAGGCGGCCCCGGCACACAAGCATTGTATCATGGCGGCGGAGCGTCATACTGTTTTCTGGCCTTGACAGTGCTCAGGGGGTTAGAAGGAAACAGAGTTTTTAAACAGAAGGATGGACCGCTGCTGGAAGTCTTCCAAAATTAAATAATAAAGATAATAAAAAGGGGAATGAAAAGGAAAAAAATAAGAGCAGAATTACTACGCTGTTACTGTAAGCCATTACAGAACCAAGGTACTTCATGCATCACAATTGAAATCACTCCCATATGTGTAATTGGTCTTGGTTCAGTTCTAATTTGTTTTAAAAATGAAATGCACTTTCTACAGTAACATAGTTTCAGTAACTCGGGAGCATCTGGATCAGTGGTGCCACAAAATAACCATGGAAACTAAATACTACCAATGCTTTCTGTCAGCAGCAGCTACACAGTAACAACAAATCAGCAAATTACTTCTACAGTGTATCTTAACGTTCCCTCTAATTTATACAAAGACACTGTGACACAGTGGAAACCACAAAATGCATATCTGCATTGAATTACCTTCCACTTAACACCAGACAAAGTGAAACACTGAAACTAAAAGCTACATTTTTAGGGAAAATTTGTGCTCGTATTATCACTGACCAAACTTTGACATTCACATTTGAGACATTACCATTTAAGTTAAAAATGTATTAATAATTATAATTTACTTACTATTCATACAACATAAAAAACAAACAAAACAAAACAAAAAACTGGAAGCAACAATGAAACCAATAGCTGACTTGGAAGGTGGAAAGACAGGATGAGGTGAGTTTCAAAGGCAGAGAGGCAACTGTACAAGAGCGCTCACCACCCTACGGAGAAAGAAAACAGTGCGTTTCCTCAACTCCGCTGACCATCAAAGCCATGGAATTCAGGGGCAGAGAAGCAGTAAAGTAAGGACTGCACTGTTCCTGTAAACTGGGTCAAAGTTTCTACTGTTCTGCTTTTTGGGTGAATAATATGACATGTGTGCATGTGTATTTCTCAAGTTTAGATGTATATTAAAAATGAAAAATAAAACTGTTTTCATTTTCAAGTAGGAGTATAATAAAGTTTTATATCCACTGTCTGTGTCAACAGTTGACTTAGTAACGATTTTAATAAATAGTCTAAAATACCCTGAACTTCAAATTTAAAGATATGAAATTTATAAGCATCAACAAATTTAAATCTAATGTGGAAACAAACTTAAAAAATAAAAGCCTTTTACGCAGTTTGGGACAAATGACATATTCTTACATCCCCTGGTGACGAATAGTCCCCTTTCTGTCAATCAAAAGTTTGTCCAGTATGTCTTCCTTAGACACCAAAATGGGAAACACACGTTTCATCTGAAGTATGTATTTGCATCTAGTGCAGCCACCTTGAGGGAATGAGTCATTTCTAAAGCAAACAACACTTTAAGGCCACGCTCTTTCTTTCACTGATAATTCCAGATCGTGCAATGAGATGTTCTGAGCAATTACCCATAACGGTACAAGTAACCTAAACTGACTGTGAAGAATTAGAAACTGAGAAACAGCACAATATAAAGTTCCACTTTACTGACTTTAACCATTTTTCTTGCCTTGGAGACATAAAAATGTACACTCCTAAAACTAAACACACACACACGCACTTCCAGGAGCCTCAATCAGCTATTCCCCAAGTGCTCAACAGAGGTGATTGGCACCAGCTGGGACCTCGCTCCTCCTACAACACTGTTTGAGATTTTTTCTCTTTTTTTTTTTTTTTTTTGGTGTCTTTCTACTTTTTCAGGAGCAGGGAAATCTAAATGTAAACAGCAGTTAAGTAGATATTCTAGCCTTGTTCATACTGGTATAGGCACTTCTGTGTTGGGTTACATGACAAAGACATCATTCACTAAATCCTGCGAAGCTATAATGAAACAATTAGGCAATGCGGCTGCAAAATAAATTTCAGAATGGTTTAAATTGTGCAGCTCAGATATCCAAATTATGGCTTAATCTGTTAAACATGTCATGACCTGCTGTGCAAAGTGTTTGAAGTTCTGACAGAGACAGGTTTTCCACTAAGAGAATGAGATTCAGACTAGAGGGTGGAAAAAAAAGTGGAATAGGTGTAATTTATAAACTCACCCGTGCCTTTTCTCTGCTTCTCCAGGAAGCTACACCCTCCAGCACCAGCTGAGGCCCGACTGAATCAAACAGGTAAAAAAAAGTTGAAAAAGAGAAAAAAACAAACAAACGTGATAATGGATAAAAAGAAAACAAAAGGCCACAAATGACCTTAAATAGATGTCCTGCATGTAATAAAGCCAGACCAGCTGGCTTTGAATAGAACCCCCAATTTGGGTTGTCTGTTTGCCCCCGGTCTCTGACTGAACTGAAACCAGGTCCGGTTCTTTCCAACCATCTCTACCACCCCTACCCCTCTATCCCAGCTGAATCCACCTGCCCCTATCACTCTTGGGTAAATATAGCCTTCTGAGGGATCAGTGTCACCCCCCACCCCCCATTTCCCCTGATGCATACACATGCCCCAGACCTTTGTCAGCACTGGCATATAAGCCCTACCAAGAATGCTGCCACCTCCACAGTGGCAAAAAAAGACTCCCCTTTTTGCCCCTTCACATATCCACAGTTCTGCTGCACACAAACTTTCAATATCCTCTTTTAATCTTTCTTAAAAGTATGCGTATATATACATATACAGTATAACTTTACATAACAAATACTCCTACTCTTTGCATAACCAATCTGTGTAATTGTGCAAATAAATGAGCCACTGGAAGGGATTTGTCAGCATTGATAGCATCTTGTCCAATGTCAAAATACCAGGTGCAGTGGTATACACCTATAATTTCGTAATTATAAGCTCATTTAGCTGAGTTTATCTATGACTAAAATCCACCTACAGTCTTGTTTTTTTTTTAAAAGAAACATATTACTCAGGAAATGTTTCTCCTTTTCATTGCTACCTGATAAAAATCATACATCTTCATCCAAAAGAAAACTTCTGAATTTCCCAAAGCCGCTGGCATCCAGACTGTAAGCCATTTTCCCTTCTAAATGATACATTCAGTAGGGTGTAGGAATCAACAAGCTTAAATCATAACATCCCCTGTGACTGTTTGTACATTAGCTGAGTTTTGCGGGGGTGGCACAGGGGTAATTGTAATTTTATCACAAATTTTCCAGTCACGCTCTCATACCTGATGCCAAAATCTAATGTAGATAATGACAGAACAATACACCTAAATTAGTGTTTTATATATCCCTCTTAAGTCAACCAATTTGCTAATGTGGAGACTGATGGCACAAAGGAAAGATGAGTAGACTATAGATTGGTATTTTCCCAGAATACATCCAAAAGAGTGGATCCACTGAGACACGAGATAAAACAGTGGTGTTCCCTGGATGATAGGTGTTCACACTCCTGACAGTGAAATATGGTTTGTATTGATCTAGTTGTATTGTTTTCATGTTTCTGGGCACAGATAATCAACTAATCTGTTTATCTGGGGAAGTTTTTCTGTCACCATGACTACCTGTACACCAATCCAATCCAGGGTACCTATACATCGGTACATTTGCAGTGACATCATGAGCAGGAATTCACTAATCTTTTTTGAAGGGAATTGGGTGGGGAGCGGGTTGTTGGGGGGAGCTCATTTAATTGTGACCTACCTCTATGAGGGATTCAGTGTCTTGATCGAAGATGATATGACCGTGCTGTATTGTATTATTGTGTATTTTAGTTAAAGACTTCCCCTTAGTACACCCCCCAAATATCAATAGAGTGCACTACAGATGACCAAATCCTGGTTGTCTGATTATGAGTGTGGATAAAAATGGTAAGAAAGGAGCACAAGTACCAGTAAAGCTGTAGCACAATCACAAAACCCTTACATGTGTATCTTGTCCTAATGAGACAGTTTTAATTTTAGAAATTTTTATATTTCTTTAAAAAAAAAAAAACAGTTTGTACTTTTCTCTGAGCTTTGTGCTTTACCTTATTTAAAGTCATATCTGTGGGAGAGTAAAAACAAAAGTCACTTTATAAGCTATAATAAACTGTATGAGGACGTGTCAGCTGCTCAGGCAGAGAGGAAGCTGTGTGTGATTGAATGAGGGTACCTCTCTGCACTGGTGGATATTTTGGAAAGATACTCTGCTAAATGTTTATTCTTGCTGAGTGAGTGTCAGGAGATATGTAAAGATTAAGCAGCTGATTAAAGTACCAAAAACATCCCCCACAACAATTCAGTGAAGTCAAGGACAGTCGTCTTAGATTTGAACGGGTAAAATTAGCAATATCTCAATCATAGCAGTTATGCTAAGTGAACAAAATCATAATTCGTGATGTGCAGCTGTTGCATGTCTCCTTTAGGTATCGCAGTACTCTCTCCAGTAACCTCTACTTTCATTGGATGTTGCACTAACTCTCTTCTGATTTTGACAAGCCCTCATCAATACCTTTGGAACAATCTAACAAACTCCGTGCTAGTTTTATCGGGAAACCTGAAAAACCCCACAGCATTGCACACTGCAGCTATATGACAATGTTCTGATTTTGTTTTTTTTGCATGTGGATGCTTAAGTTTGAGTTTTATTATATTTTTCTGATTAATTCTCGTAAGGCTATACGAAGGTGGTTTCATAACGTTATTTATAATTGCTAATCAGTTGTATGCACAGGCTGCAGATGTCTGTGCTGAGCTGGTATTCTTTGTTGGTCTGACTTAAGTATTCTCACCCAGGAACTGATGGGTTTTTTTTGTATTGCTTTTATTTTTCTTTAAATTAACAGTAAAGTATGGTAATCCTAATTTGCATCACCGCTGGGTTGATGATGATGTTTTCATAGCTTTTTCATGCATGTGGACTGTTAAGCATATATTCTGTGTATATATTGTATATGCTTCTAACTGCGTGCCAGTGAGGGTGAAGGTGTTCCTTTGCTATGGCTCACAGCACTGTGGGCTATGCCAGCAGTGAAACACAAAGTGTTCTGTCAGCTGGAAGGCGACAAGTGTTCAACAGGAAACATGGCATGGCCTCTCTTCTGAAAACTGCTTTCACTGTTTTTTTATTTTCTCTATTTTTTTCTGTTGCTTTATCATTAAATCATCAACAGAAAATTAAAATAATTATTGTAATGAACTCACTGACAGGTTTATGTAACTCTGGGTGGATTTATGGGTGCTTGTATAACAAGTCCACAGTAGTCTGGGGCAACCCTGCAGTCTCACTTGGAGCTGATGATTATGAGAATCATGTAGGAATACGTGCAAGTGTATTTAGCGTTAGTTAAAAAAAAGATAATAATGCAGAGTCGGGTAGAACTAATGCTTTTTAGTGAGTAATTGTGGGTGCGTGTGTAATCCTGAAGGATCATCTTTTTCTTTTGCCAACAGTACTGCGTGGCGTGAGCTGATTTTAGTGTGTCTGCCCACCCCTCTGCTCCACACAAGGTCACTCTGTGTGTGTTCGACTTTGGAGAATGAGGGGAGGCCATGGCACACAATCACCACTAAGCACATACCTTTCTGCCCCACAGCCCCATCAGGCCAGACACAAACCTGTGGGCCGCATGTTTATCAAGCGTCTAAGAGTAAAACTGCTGATTTAAGACCGCTGGTGCCTTTCACCATACATTTCATCGTGAATCACTCCGAAAAAAAAAAAGATTTGAAGTGCTGACTTTTTATTCGGCACTCTGGCATTTTTGATAAATATTAGCTGAACGCAACCTAACCAGGACTTACCGAGCCGGGTCTCCAGAGGTCTGCTCTGATGAGCTTTCGTTGGTTTTATAGGGGAGACCTTTGACAAGATCAGATAAAACACAACAGGAGGAGGATTTGAAGGAGTGCTGGAAAGCACAAGAGAGAAAGATTGAGAGAGACAAGGACGTAGGGAGATTGAAAGAGTGCAAGAGTGAGGGAACACTTACACACCTCAATCCAAAAACAATATTTTGACTGAAACCTTACCCTTTCCATCTGGCTCTTTTGAAAGGTGGGTTATGCCCAGTGCCATGGCTAACTCTTTAGCCCACACTGTTCCTTCTGTAATTCCAGTCTGACATTTTTCCAAAAGGGTAGTTGTACATGAAATAAATGTGAGTCTTGTTACTACTGTAAGGAATTCAAAATATACATCACATGTAGTCATGATCTTCAGTTTAATGAGTGAAATAAATCAGGCACAGAAGTTAAAAATGTCAAATACACTTAAATCTGTATGAAAGAAATAAATGAAAATATCTTCACGCATAATACAGTTAATCTTGTATGTAATCAACTAACATTCAGATCTGTCATGAACACATATTTTGCCGCACGCTCCCCTCTCTGTTCATCATCTCTTGTGCTGGAGAAAAACACAAAGCATTTTCAGGTGGCCATGGTAACAAAGCAAAGCAATTTCCCTTGCACTTACTGCTCTGTATTTGCCTTAACTTCCACATAAATCTCCCCCACGTTTTTCACCCTGTTTCCATGGGGCTGAGTGTAAATTGGGAAGGAAGGCTATTTTCTTGTTACTGTAGCCAATGTACAGTGTATTCACCCTAAATACATTTTGTAAAATAAACATATATAATATGCTTTTTGAACTTGTATGACGATTGCAAGTGGCAGAAGATTTAAATCAGCCTAATGTGACATGTGGTCCAATATAGGACATCAGCCCTATATTTACAATGCAGGGATAACATCATAGATATTAGCGCAGTAAGAAAGGCGGGAAAATGGGATGATTTATTTCTTGATTAGGGAGATCTCATAAGCTTTCAGACCAGTCGATCAGACCAAACTCACAGTATCACAAATGTAAACTTGATTAATATTCACACATTTAAGTCAATGGAAGAGGGCATCCCCCTCTCTCTCCCCCCCCATTCTAAGACTATACTGTATTAAGCATGAGCATAAACAGCAGGTCTTTTGCTTGTAGATTCAGAGCAGTGCATACCATACTTCTGCTGTTTCAGTTAATGGAAGATAGGTTTTTCTTACTTTAGACAGTAAGACTGTCTCTTTAATTGTTTATTTTTTTTACTGACTGCATTTTAAGTAGGATACCTCATTATTTGAAGTGACACTGCTTCTATGAGCGTATGTCGTATATTTACATATGCTCACTTTTTCTGGATGTCAATATACAAAATAGCAACATTTTTTATAACATTTTGTTAAACCCTGAAGTTTTAATCAGTGTGAAAGCATACATAAATAAATAAATGAACTAATCATTTCTTAAGTTAAGTTGACATTCTTTATGTACCTGGTAAACTAGGTACATAAAGGTAAACTAAAGAATTTGTGATCTTTGTGTGCAAAAAAGTATCTTGTTTTTCGGATATAAACACCTCAAAGAATTCATTCTGTTTGTCAAGTTTTCTAAGCTGTTATTTCTCCTATTTGGGGGGATATATCACTTTCAAAAGTTAAGGTTTAGTTAGCAAACCACCAACACAACAAAAAAAAACCAAAATCAACCTATTTATCTTCTTATGCAGATTCTTTCATTACCAAACCTTCATGACCTAATTATTGAGCTCAGTCTTGGGTCATTTGAACTGTGGTATACCCAAACTGAGTCATATATTTTTTTTTAGTCATAATGATAAACACAAACTGTTCACAGCTGTCTTTGCTATTTTTACATCATTAAATTCAAATCAGAATCACTAATACTCCTCTTTTCATGTTCAACACTCTTAAAGTCCCGTATACTACTTCAGTTTTTCTAGCAAGTCCAGTAATCTGGCTAAGGTGTTTCCTACGAGCTTTCAGAATATGGCAAACGTGACATGAGAGACTACAGTTAAACAGCCACAGTCTGCAGTTCACAGACCAAAGTCTGATTAAGTATTGTGCTTTGGTGCCTAGGGAAAACAAAGTCTCAGACCAGAGGTTTAGGGTGTTGCCTGCCCCTTCTGTCAACTGCATTTAACATGACAGAGCACAACTCTGACTCAAACCGCAGAGATAGAAAACGTCTGACTATGTCAGGGGAAAAAATAATATGTCAGTTGTTTCATTGTGGCATTGTGTGATTGCCACGCATGCAACAGAGTGAAGGTCCTAACCTGCTCTAATTTTAAGAATAATTTTTCCTGTGTAAGAATCTTATTCTTCTACAATGATTCGGACGATGCAATGCATAGGGTATTTTCTTTACATACTTACAAGATAAAAGTCCTTTTTTGTTGCACAAAACTCATGATTGACTAACAATGGCAATTTTATGATGCACAGTTCGTGATTTTAGTGTAAGTTGGTTTCAGCCATTTGGTAAACATGGGTGTGTGTATCATCAAGACGCAGGAGACAGGAAAAAACCTTTCTGCAAGTAGAGGTCTGCAGAATCAAAAGCATACAGATTTATGATATATATTGGAATCAGAATATCTATGAGAATCTACATAATCTACAATCTGCTCTGAATGTGATACTATGCAAAACAACCAGCTGATGACAATAAAACTTTCCTGTAAGTACAATAAATACCCTTTGAACAACGTTATTAAAAGATTTGTAAAAAATAACATTTAAACATTTAAAATTTTAATTTATCACTATTAACATTTGTCACAGCAAACAAGATAATCGACCTTCAGCAACATTATGAGTGTTGATGTTGCATAGTTTGTCTATGTCACGACAACCAGCTGATTCTGAATATCTGATTTTTAAATCTCCAAATATGAGTATTAGCTGGAAAAACCCCTCATTAGTCGAGCTCTATAATTTCATCATAATTTTATTTTAAAAAAACAACTCATTTTCCTTTTTTTGGCATTATATGTTAAGGTTTCATTGAAAAATATTTATTTCATATTTAATATTAAATGTACCTAATTAAGGTGGAACATCCCTTTTCTCAGGCTAAGTCGTCCTTCCACTGTTGCATCTGCGTCTGGTTTATATTTGTCCTTCTGATTTATATTTCAGAGAACAGTGTGATATTTCTTAAATTAGCATCTTCATTACAAGGTGTCTTATTTCTTCCATTAGATGCTGTCATTGTAGCGATACTGTAACCCGTCTGATGTAAAGCTTTTCTGCTTTGTGGTGCCTCTGAGTAAGAAGCTCCACAGGGCTTATACTCTTGCCTGCCAGCAATATCACATCCAAGTTCACACATCCTGATGAGTGAATGCAGACAAAGACACACAAAGACATTTATACAACACGCTTACAAGCGCACGCTTACAAGCGGAGCACGGAAACTCAGGCACTGTGAGCACAAGCTTATATAAATGTACATACTGATACTGTGCATAGGTTCACAGGAGGAGAAAGAGATAGAGCGAGACTTGTCATCCACCTGTCAGGAACGGTAATAATTTCAAAGTATTTCTCACTGCGGCCTCTGCCACACACCCTCCGTGTTGAACACTAAAGAATAATCATTTAAATGTCTCCCAATCAGCCCTTTTGCCATCTTCAATTACACCTTTCCAACCTTACATTTATATAATTTTCTAATCTAGCTGATGCGTGGGGCTGTCAAATGTGCCAGAGAAAGCAGCAAAGCACCAGCAAAGACTGACAGATGGATCCACCAGGATGGAGAGGCATGCCTCTAGATCTTCCATATGCCCTGGCACCACTGGTGGATTATGGTCACATCCGGCTGGATTTTAGTTATTATTATGGGAAGTACCAGTGATTGTTTTCTGTTTGTTAACAACAATGCATTCCACTTTGAAATAACAGCAAAGCCGAACTAGTTGGTTTCTGGAAGAGCATTTGTAAGAAAGGGAAAAAAATAGAGCACTATCAGTTCACACAACAAAATGACTACTACATCTAAAAAATTGTTAGTAGGTTAAACAGAGGTTTAGCATCACCCAGGTTGACTACTTTTTCTGGTCTAACACATTATTTGGGCTTGCTGTAGCTCAGATTCTCCTCAGTATTGATTTTCTGTCATTTTACGAGTCTAGAACTTAGTACCTTTGTGTAGAGCCATTAAAGGGTAAAAGCATTTTGAAAGGGCAGCTCTTGGTTGTGCTTAGTTTCTGGTAGTGCTGTTCTGAGTAGATGGACATGGAGTGCGAGTATAACTCTGAGGTGTCACCCATTACAGTGTTTTAGGTTAAAATGCCCAACTGCCCACTCTCCTAACATAAAAAAACACATCTAAAAGGACAGTGAATGGTGCTTTTTATTTATTTAGTTTTTCTTGGAACCTGAATCATGGAATTATGGAACTTGAAAACATAACATCCACGTTTCCTGTCTCTCACAATAGTATCTGCATTTCCATAACATGTTTCACTTGCTAGTGGCACATTCAAAACAAAGGGAAAAAAATAAATGTTTTAAGACTGTGTCACTAGTTAACTACACTTTGCAAAATGATACAAAATCTAATCGGTGATGTTGCCATTGCCAGACAATGACAATGTAAAAAAACATTTTTAAATGGGAGTGCCACAGTAATTTTCAAAAGATGTGTGCAAGAAACACACACTTCCTCTTATACTTTTCCATTCTTGTCCACTTCTGACTGAGAGTCCTTTGATGGTGAGTATATCCGGTGGTGATGGTAGTTGTTGTGTTCCACGTGATCTCCATTGCTGTCACCTGGCTATCTTTCGTCCTTTCCTATGCTTATGTGTTCATACTGATTCGCAGGCCTCGTTACCACGTGATGCATAGCCTCAGTGATTCTGAAGCTGGTATTTACTGAGTGAAATAGGCAAAAATATAAATGCATCTCATTTGGCACTTGTAAGACATCTTCTACGTTTTCATTTTTAACTAGCACTGTTGAAAAAATGACACAGACACCAATTTCCAATGCTTGAATGGATCTTGTCAGACACTACATCTCCATTCCCGATTTACCCTGACCTTATCATGCGACTACAAGTGAGCAGTCAACCTCCTGCTTTCTGTTGACCCCAGCCCATGATGTGTTATACACATAATGTGTAATACACATTATGGGCACATTTTTTAAAACAAGGTGCTCAAATACTTGCCTCATGCAAAGTCACACTTTCAATCTTAATGGGCATCATGGCTTCAGCATCATTTATAAACATTAGAAACAAATGCATCTCACCTGTTGGAAATATAAAAAACTTTAAGAAAAGGAATTAATAAACAAATTTATTTTGCATTCAGTAAGCTTAAAAAGAGGTTGGCACTTCCAGGTTACTCATCATTGGCTGAACTGAATCTGTACCAAACCACTGTGCGGGCAGCAGCAGACAACTAAAATCAAGTTTTTTTTGTTTTTTTTTTCAATAAACAGATATTGCTAATCTTTTTTTTCTGAATTGTGTTAGCTTGTGACTTTGATAGAATCTGTGTTGGCTTCAGCTTTACAACACAGATGTGGCAATTTAAAAGACAGAGACCATCTTTTGTCACCATCTGTTTAGAGCAGTTTAATCCAGTGCTTCATATTATATTTGATGTCTTCAATTTTCCTCATTTCTGTGATATTGTTGAGTGACACATTTTATTTTGCAAAGGTCTGAGTTTTTACTAAAACGACTGATAACACTTTTATTAAAAAAAACTTCTTACTGTTAGCTAAAAAAATAAAAATAAAAGGAAATTTAACGGGAAAGATATTACATTTCACCAGCTGCGCAAACTTCACCAACAGGTTCTGAGAAGCTGAAGACAGAAACACTAACAAACCGATCATTTTGAGCAAGTCATGCAAGTGTAACGCTCTCATATGCATCACACCATTGTGTTCTTCTTGCACTGATACATGCAACATAAGCTGTCCTTGCTGAACAGCTTTCTTTATACGTGTAGCTGTTCATATTTTCCTCACCGGACTTTTGACGGCCACGTACACAAACAGAAATGCAACACCTCTGCAACAGATTCCTCACCATGACGGAGGAAAGGAGTGTGGGAGAAAGTGAGTATGAGAGGAAAACCCGACATTGTGTGTGTGTGTGTGTATGGGCGTGTGTTTGTGTGCGAACAATATGTTCTTAATGTTCTTACCTGTCACTGATGAATATTTTATTCTCAGCCTGTTTAAAACAAGACACTCTCAACTTGCTATGAATAAGAGTCATCTGTCAGCACTATTTTCAGACGCGCTCTCAAAACTGAACACTAAACTGGGCATTCCTCTTAGAAGCCAGGAGTGAAAGTTGACACAAATCACACATTATAATCTTTATGTTTGAAGACAGCTGAACTAATTCCTTAATTGAAAGTAGGAATCAAATGTACCATGAATGATCTTGTTTACAAGTTTAAGGAAACACAGAAATTGAGGTAATCCACTGGAGGTGCTTCTTTTTTTTTTCTCTCTTTTTTGCGGTAAGGCAACATGCTGCACTTTTATGCATTTCCAATAATATAAAATGACACTAAAACAGCAAAACCAATGTTTAACACTGACATGTGGAGGCTGAATATTGTTCTTTACATGAATTTTACATTGAAGGGTTGTCATAGTGACTCATCAACCAACTCGGTCTCCTGCTGTTTTGCACAAAACCTGTCAAATGGAGATTTTTTTTCTTTAAATCCACAGATTCTTATGCTTAACTTACATTTCCACTAGGTAGCCAGATTATTCCATTTCTTATTCAATGAAAACACAACTTTTGAATTTTCATCTGTGTTTGGATTGCAGATTTTCATTTCAGGGTTGTATGTGACACGCTAGTTAACTATTATTTCCAGTTAACATCCTCATCTTTCTTTGAGCTAAAACTAACTACTGTTTATTCATGGGCTGTTAATAAACCAGGCAGCTGTAAAACTACAAATTCTATCTTGCAATGGGACACATTCAGTGGTAATTAGTTCTCAGACCAGGCCTGTAAAGTACCTACTGTACCTTTGGTGTAGTCCTTAATATGGTAGGTATAACAGGATCAATATTTACCAGGATCTCTCTGTCTCTCTCGCTCTCTCTCTCTCTCTCTCTCTCACACACACACACACACACACACACACACACACACACACACAGACTCACAAGCTGAACGTTCCAGCCACGCTGTGGAGCTGGTAATAGGATACAGAAAGGGGAGAAGGTAGTTGAAGCTTATATCCTGCACATCTAACGAACATTTCTAAATGTGCGTATTACAAACAAACAAACAATAAATAAATAAACAAATAAAAATAAAACTAGAAGACTTGAGACGAATTTCTCCTCCAGATGCATCTTGGTCATATCCATCACTCATGAGTGTTCAAATCTCAAATGATAATTTCTTTGAATTATATTATGATTTCCAAGAAAAACAAAAGCTTGAAACGCCTGGGTTTAAAGAAATAGATGATAAAATATTTAAATACCAACTTTAAAAAAAATATATACAGACATGTTATTATTGGTATTCAAAAGGAAAAATGTGCTGCAAACACAAGCTCACGCTAGAAACAGATTAACACATTTCAAAAAGTTTTTTTTTTTTTCCAAAAAGCTTAAGGAGCAAAATAAAGTGCAGAAATCTGCCAGTAATTGTCTCAGCAAAACTTCATTTTGTAGCCGAAAAGGGAGGGTTTGGACCTCCACTGCGACTGATAAGGCTTTGTGTGGAGTTAGTTATTTTTTGTGGGAGTGGTGCAAACCGACTAAGGGACTTTATTGATTCAAATTAATTAATCCACTTACAGAGGAAGGGGATTCTGTAGCTCTGGAGCGTCTTAAATAGTCCACACAAATTAAACTGTAAATTTGTTGCCTTTAATGATATTCCCAAGTAATTGAATTGCAGGAATGTTTCAAAATATATGGCATTAGCATGCAAAAACCATGTGTTTTAGCAATGGATAACCCAAATAAATTTGATATAAATTAATTTTTGATACGGTTGAAGCCTATTTAGTGTGATTGTAATTACCATCTCTGCAGTGAAGTAAATGCATGTGGATTTTAGAGAGAAAGACAAGATAAAGCTAATACATATTTATGTTTTTGATGTAAGCAAATATTTTACAGGAAAACATATGTGAAAAGAGGGTTACTTGTGCATTTATCTTAGTAGCACATAATGTCTTTAGCTATTGGTATAATAATTAATATAATAAGAATTAACAACATGACATTCAAAGAGTTATTGAATGTTATGTATTTTCTTTCCTCTTCTTCTTCTTCTTCTTCTTCTTTAAATATATATACCAAATTTGGTCTGGCAGGAAAGTTGTAGGTGTCCCATATTGCTCCTGTTCCTCTTTTTTTCTCACTAATACTTTGTGACAGCCATAACACGACATCCTTGGCTAATCCCAACAGGAAAAATATAGATTAGACATTTTATACCTGCACAGATGATTTTACATGCACTCTATGACAACTGCCACTTCTCATGCCAAAACCAAAAAAGTGAAAAAGATAGACACGGTAGGAAAATAAGTACGACATAATTATCCCTTTCTAATTTACTGAGTGAAGTTGGTGAGATAATTGATGCAGTGTTGTTCCTAGCGCATCTGTTTTTTTTTGTTTTTTTTCCGGTGACACATGGCACAGTGTTTGTATGCATCTGTGTATGTGTGTGTGCGAGTGTGTGTCTGTGTAGGTTTCAGATGCTTCCGGCTTTAGACAGGTGAGAGTGCCTTCACACCTTTGCTGTGGCTGTTTTTGTCACACAGAAAAGCATACTTACACAATCGCTACACGCACAGAACAGTAACACATATGGCTTAGTTAAAACAAAACAAAATGACATAATCATCTCATTTCCTTTGTGCATATGAATCAACTTTTATTTGTGCATATGTAGCTTGAGTTTGATTTGAATACAATTAGACTATGTGACATAGTTGACCAATCAGAGAACACACTCAAAGTCACACTAATTATTATTTATTTTCCCCATGACACCAATATTCCATCAAAACACATATTCAAAAATTTACTAATTGGATGGTTGGTAATTTCCAGGCAGCCATGTAACTTTTCAACAGACTTCACTCTAATACGACTTTTTAAGATTTTAGCGTGTATGTAAAAAAGCAGGTTTCCTATATACAAACATTGTGAGTATTTCTGTGATATTGCAGCCGTCTCTTGAGATGCTGCGTCTAATATATTTTCACTAACAGTGCTAAATCACATTCACGTTACAGCAGACGCAACAGGATGACCTCCGCAGTCAAAGCTTAACCCCACGCACCCTCTTTTAAAGGATCCTATGGCGAGGGCTAATGAAATACAACCCCTTTCCCGCTCCCCAGTGAGTGCAAGAGGGGTTTTTTTCTGATTGAAAACTTCCTGGATGTGTCTTGCTTGGTTTGTGAAACGTTGTAATTACTGCTGGGGGTCTCCTCCTGCTCTATTTGCAGGGGGGCTGAGCAGCGTTTGCTTGCACTCCAGGGCTCTCCCTCAGTTCAGAACACTTAGGCCCATCTAATTAGAGTCTCTGCCACATCTCTTTACTGCTGTCTCCACGCACAGCTGGGGACAACCCCCAAATCAAGCTGTGGTGCGCAAAGGCTCACAGACCTACGTTCTTCAAGCAACAACAGGCAACACTCTCAATAGGTTCTGAACATTAATGCTTTCCCTTGCTTTCTCATCCATCCCCTCCCTTCTTCTCTTCTGCAACACCACCACGACTCTCTTTTCTCCATCCTTCTTTTTTCCCTTGCTTTGTTCTCCCTGTTCTACTCACCAAGCTCAGGCACAGCAGCTACAAAGAGCCCCACATAGGAAGATGAGAGAGAGAGCAGAGAGTGAAGAGGGTTCAGATGTTGCACAGGGCTTGTGTGTTCGTATGTGTGTTTGTATTTCGGTGTTTGTGAAACTCTGAAAGTGTGAGGCGGCAGGAGATCGCCAGGGTAGTGAGAGTTGGTAGTACACCCAGAGGCACTGAGAAAGAACAGAGAGAACACTTGCCCCCCCATCAAGAGCAGTTGTTCAACCCCCCGAGGCAAGGTGATGCAGGGATGGGGGAGCAACAAAGGGCGGAGAGGTGGCAGGCGAAGCTACACTCTTCTGCTTTTCTCTTTCACCTGTTCACCTTTACATTCTCTTCAAACTCTCCCCCCACCCCTTCTTTATACCCAGTGGGTTCATGGAGAATGGTTGTGTAGATTTTTATCGCACTCCTCCTTGTCTCAGATGAAGTTGAGAAAACACCAGCTGTCTGTATACTTGCAAATCTATAAGATATGAGCAGATGTAACAATGTCTTGGACAGGTGAAATTCCTGTGAAAGTATGGATGTATCTGTGTGCCTTTGTGTGCATTACTGTAAAACATTCGTCTAGAACTGTCCGAGCTGTTTATTCCTTTGAGTATTTCATTATATGTGGCCTTTGATAGAGGCTGGAGTTTCACAGCTACTTTAGTCAAACCTCACCTTCGACTCTGCGTGTGTTACGTCTGGTGCTTACACCAGTGCTTACATGTGCTTACATGCATTTGTGTGCGTGTGTGTTTCTCTAATGAAGGTGGGATTTAAAAAATATATATATATATATATATATATGGAAGGAACAACAGTCTTTGAGTCACATATGATGAGGGATGAAATAGTGTGTAACATTGAGCATGATGCACCCCTGGGACACATACTGTACTCATGTCCCCGCAAACACACACTCACGCACTCTCTCTCTCTCTGTGCATCTTAATCAAATGATATTTTGAAGCGGCCCTTGTTCCAATTAGTTCAAGCAATGCATATGTATGGATACGTGCATTTTTCTTTCATCTCTTATATACACAATAAAGAAAAAGTGAGGGAGGGGGTGGTAGAACAGTGATTCCATCCTGCACCTGGAAAGTTGAAGAAGTGACCATAGACCACATGTGCTCTCAGTTCTGTTCTGGCTTTCCCTGCACTTCTCTCTCGTCTCTCGTGTTGAGAACACGCACCTGCAGTCAGCCTGTAACCACGCGCCACGCTTCAGTAATCTGCTGACTCCCTCTGATTTACAGCTTTATGCCTGGTAAGTAGCCAAAGAACTCTGACTGCCTGGTAACTTTACAATGAACAC
The DNA here is from genome assembly GCF_041146795.1 of Maylandia zebra. Taxonomy (NCBI): domain Eukaryota; kingdom Metazoa; phylum Chordata; class Actinopteri; order Cichliformes; family Cichlidae; genus Maylandia; species Maylandia zebra. Next base: position 18,287,513 of record NC_135178.1, on the reverse strand, counting down.
TATTTTTCAGACCCACTCGCCTACACTGTGTAGTATACCAAAAGGAAGGCAGCATGTGTCACGGCTAGGTTTTCTCACTGAAATGCTATCTTTCAGAATGTGTTATTTCGTGACAGGAACACTGCAACACTGAAAATTGCCTCACTTTCATGCATATGGAATAATGTGCATGTGTGTGTATATATATACACACACATGACAACAGCAATTGGTACTTTTAATCTACATGTATTCTTGTGTAACTGTATTTGTATTTACTAATCTAATATGATGACACAACACAGCATACAAAGACATTTTTATTTATTTTTTTGCCCACTAGCAACTCACGTTCAAAGAACATGGCATAGGTGATAACATAACTGTCAAAAGAAAAGCTCTTAAAACGAAGCCTGTCATGCCATTTCCCGCCACAGTGTAGGCTGTGCGGATGAACTTGTCATCAGTTTAGTCCTCACCCTTGTTTTAACACATCTCCAGGGATCACTCTCTCTTGAGCAGACATTTACATTTACTCTTTTACACTGATTTTTTTTCTTCTTCTCTTTAAACTTGTTTCTTGGCAGGTTGACCTGTCGAGAGGAAGCCCAGGGTGCCTCACAGCCAGTTGAGCTGTGTTCAAAAGCTTTTAGAACTGCATTCAAAAATGGTTTCTCTGGTTTCAACCTCTGGGGAGCTCAAAATACTCCAGAGAGCAGCTTTTCCAACGTATGCCAAACATGAGAATATGGTAATATATTTATAACATACAATAATAAAAAATTGTAAAGAAAAAAATACACAGCACTTATCACCTTAAGATTTAATTTGTTGATGAAATCACTTCACTTTTGTTTTATTAAGACTGCGGAGTAGCACTTTAGTGAATAATTCTTTTCAATTATTACAGCAAAGAATGAAGAAGGGCACATGAAAGAAAGTCTGTGATGAACGATATAAGTGAAAAACCAGCTGGGAAGTCTCTGCCAGTAAGTCTGAAATATTAACTCTGGCCTTAAGCAGAATTTGAGCAGTTTCTCAAGGTCAAAAACATGAAAAGCACTCAAGGCTTAGAAAAGCAAGATTATGGCTTGTCCTCAACAACAAATATAATCTGATGAAGGCAATCCTGTCAGAATATTCTTTAAAAAATAAAAACAAAAAAATGCATGTACAGAATACATATGTATATATGTAGATCACAAGTATACATAGCAAGACTGAGTGTGTGTTGTGTGCTATAGTGTCAAGAGTGATATAACTGCGAAAGCAAGAGGACGTAGGAGGCAGCCGGGTGGGTGAGGGGTGAAAGGGAGCCCATCTAAACTAATTTTGAAAATCACAACTTCTTTTCTAAAGTCAGCATTTCAAATCAGAGCGTGTCCCCTCTCATTTAATGCATCATTTTGCAAAGTGATAAATTTGTGAATTAGACATACATCCTTTTTGCTTTTAAGATACTGGGTCTCATAAGGGAGGAAGCACTGAGGAGGATTTAAGAGCGTTTCGCCGTGTCAAACATTAAAACCCACGGGGAGAGCATCAGCACAATTAGACTAGGGTGAAGGAAAGAGAGAAAAAAATTCACAGACAAAATCAGGATCTTAAGAGCAGCGACGTTATTCGTCTGTACAGTAACGTGGTTATCTGTCGCGGGTGATCCTTTTAAACGCTTCGTTTGCAGGGATAAAAGCAGAGCTGAGGAAATAAACTTAGTTCTGCCTCCAATCTGCAAATCCTTGGTGGTCATGGAAGATGATCCCAATTTGCTTCTGAGCAGCACTGTCAGATCTCACAATAATAAATAATTTAAGACTTTAAGCAGCAATTATGCTTGATAAATGTGGAAAGCCTTTAGACCACTGCTTGCCATAGCAAGATGATGCTTAGGTTCCTGCAAAAATACACCGGTCTCTACTTATGTCACAGCCAATAAATCATGTAGAAAGGTTAATGAGGAAAAAAAATATTTATTCAAGTACAATTCGTGACCTACTGCAGGTCTTTAAGTTCCTATCAAAATTCTAGGAATTACTTTGTTCTCGTTGTTTGTTCTTCAAAGATGTTGTGTGTCCTGGCAATGGCATTCAGTTAATTAATGATGAATACCACCACCTAGAGTTCTGTTTAAACTCTCTTTAACAGTTCAAAAATATGGATTTTATTAGCTTGTAATGTTAAACCCTCCCAGCATATAAATAAAGCTTTTTTTCAAATTTTAGCAGACAATTTAATCAAAAATAGGCCTATAATGTTGTATTACGTTACTATATATGTATGACTATATATGTAATTTTATTATGTGCAAGAAGTAAAATCTGTTATATCAGATTTTACTTCTTGCACATAATAAAATTACAATGCATATAAGCTCATTAAAATATGTTATGGTCATTTTCCATACTGTCATTTTTGGTCACAACGTGGCTCAAAAATTTAAAAAAGGAGACCGCATATAGTCTTAACATGACGTTAGGTATTTTAATTAGATCAAGAAGAAATGTCATCAAATTAGCATGTGTTCAATATGCATGTGCGTGCTAAGTGTATGAGTAAGTGAGTGCAAGAAAAAATAAAAAGAGAAAACCAAACGTTCTGTCAGCCAGCCAGCCTGGGGAAGAAGAGAAACACTAAGAGAAGACAAAAAGCTCTGGCAACACTGCCTCACAGTGCCCAACCTGCTTAGGTGTACTGCACCTTTAAGTCGCTCAGCTACACCCACCAAAGAAGACATACACAGAGCAATAGGGAAGGCACTGCCCTAAAAGAGAAGGTACAAGAAGCCAACCTGTCATATTTTCCACAAATGCAAATGCAAGAAGAGGTTCTAATTCTACTCACATTTATTATTTTTTCTTTTTACATACTTAGTAAAAGCAGAAAAGGAAGGACAAAAAAATGATTGGTTGCATTTATCACATAAAGTTTAAAGAAACATCAATAACAGCTAAACGCATTAAACTCGCTGCATGAAACTTGATCTGTCATCTCTGGTGAGCGTTGTCTTTTGTTTCATTTTATCCTTGTAGCTGATAGACAGCACTTTTCAACTACTACCTACTCAGCTTGACTCGACTTTCTTTTGGTCGTTTTACATTATAATCGAGTACCACCTAAATTGTGTAGGGTCATCATGGCAACGCAGCCGAATGTCCAGTAACGTCATTCATATGCAACACGAACACCACAAAAATGAAGGACATTAAGTGATGATATACCTGGCGGTTGGTGAATGGCTGTTTATCAGGCTTGGGAACCACAGCCTTGTTTCTTTTATGTAGCCATTTCCCTCCTTGTCAGGTTTTAAAAATTGTGGTTTTGATTTTTGTGAAAGAAATGCTTTCATTACTCATCGAGTGATGCCCCTGATTAGCCAATCGGTGGCATGCAGTCTGTTGACGTCACATTTTCAGATCGCTTCAGATAGCTTGGTATCAGGTATGTCGACCTAATGGAAAACCCTAAAAAATGAGCTGAGCCGAGCTAACCCGAGTAGGTACTAGTGGAAATGGGCTATGACCACCTTGAAGAAACTAACCACAACAAAGAGGTGGAACAAGAGGGAAAAAACCCCTGCAGTATCGTATGTAAAACACCAGGGTATGACCACACGATAATTAACACATAATCCAGCACCCACAAGCACAAATGCCGCCAACATTGGCTACTTACATCGTAGACTCTACAAAGATTCCCTGGAGAAGTCTAAATCAGCTCCTAGACTATTCAAGGAATTTGTGCTTGAGTTTTGGTGATTGAAATTGTATTTTTAACAGTCTGTTGCTTTCACTGAAAAAATTTATGAATGTAGCTTGCTAACCAAGTGTCCTAGCTTTAGCTGATAAATTAACACTGCACTCTTTCATTCACATGAGGTAAAACAAACAAACAAACAACAACAGAAACCCCCATAGCATGGCAGCAGCAAAAACCCAAATACTGAAGCTGCAAAATGCAGAACTCAAAACCAACATTTAGGTTGACAGGGACTCCTTGAAACTATTGCATGTAATTTCAGTTCGTGTCACCGAGAGTCTGACTGACTGGAATCCAAGAAACAAATCAGTCAAACAGCAAGTAAACAACAAAAGGAAACTATCTACCGCAATGTGTGCACAGAGATACGGCCTTCTGATTTCATAAAGCTGTGCTTTTGGTTTGATTTTTCCTCAGTGGTGTGGTTTGTTCTCCAGTGAGCTCTTCTGCAGGCCCATATTTGCATTTTGTGTCTACCAAGAGCATGCCAAATCCTCAAGTCTCTTGCATGTTTCACAGCTGCTTAGGTGAGATATTAAGTGCAGAACAATAATTACATAAATTTCAATAAAGAAAAGAAAATGACTCTCAACTGCTTAACATGTTTGTTCTTTTTACAACTTAATGTCATTTTAATCTTTTTTATAAATATAGTTTTGAAGTAAACCTTCCCCCAAACCATCATTAGTTCCTTTTCTAGAGAGAAAATAGAGCCAACACAGCATTTACATTTATTACTGACTGGGAGCATTTAATTCCAGGACATGAATTGTGAGGTCTGTTAAACAGCATGTTCATTTTCATTTTTAATCTTGTGATGGGTTCAGAGAGAAACGAATCCACGGAGCACAAAAAAATGAGACTGAGATACTTACAGAGGAAAGGAGACTGTATGGTTTATACTTTGGCACAAGCCACTATTTACCGAGAAGAGTCACTGTGTCCACTTGGGTTAGATGGTTTGGTGGCCACTGGAATCCAGTTTGTGAATACCTGCATTGAACCACTGGGGCAGAGGCAAGGCTGTGAGGCAGACAGGAGCCACTGGTCACCACAGTTTGAAAATGGTGCCCTCATGCTGTTTACTCCTCTGCTGCCTCCTCTGCTGTATGGCTATCATTGTGTTTTCTCAGGTGTGGATATGAAATAGCAGCAAATACGAAGTGATGTGTGGACTGAATGCCATCTCGCAGGAACCACGATGCGTGTTTACTTTATTCCTACAATTTTTTTTTCTCATGTGTGCATGTTTGTCCAGCTCATGAAAAATTCAGTTTAAGAGATTTGTGTGTTCAAATGCTTTATTATTAAACACATAAGCACTTGTAGAGGAATTTTATTCGGTGTAAATTTTAAATTAAAAACATTTTGAAATGTTTAAAAATGATCACCATGAGCGCCTAGTGGATTTATATCTTGTCTACACTGTTGTCTACAAATTACAACATTTAATCAAATTAAACTAAAGGGTAGAAAAAGCAAACAAATGGAAATAAATAGTAACTATTTCACAAACCAAGAAAGATAATATTTCCTTACATGATTAGATAAATTTGGGCTCAATTTTTATCATTATCATTATAAATGAATCCTTCAATTTATTTACAACGATAAAATGGCTGCGTTACATACGAAAGGATTGAAGGAGTACTGACTGGAGGAGGAGATGACTAACATAAGACACATAAAACTCTCTGTCAGAAGCCTACAGTGAAATGTTGGGAATTCAAATGGCATTACATGAAATAGCATACTGACATTTCACAACAGACATTGTATTGACAGAAAGTTAACAGCCCACAAAATTCATCCACTAAAATATTAGTCCATAGTATAGGACTGTTTACTGTGGTGTGTTTTGGTGGCGTCGCAAATAAGCTTATTATCTTATTTGACTCTGAAAATGCTTCTTTTTAAAAAAAAATGAAAAGCCCCATCTCTTCTGTGAGGCTGACAAGTAATGCTGAGTGGCAGCTACTCCAGAACAGTGCCAGGGTCCAGTCTGTTGCTGAGGTTATGACGTTATGGCTCTCAAACGTGTGGATAACTAATATTGCGGACAAAAAAAATAAATAAAAAGTATCTTACCAGAATCGTATGCTGTTAGCATTTCCACCCATTAAGAGTCAGGAGTTGTGTGGCTGTCAGAGGAGGCTGACAGAGAATTGGCGAACCAACACCATTGCTGCAATAAGTGTTCACGCCAAACGGCAATTTGCAAAATTTATGGAAAAGCAAATTTAAAACTGGCACAGATTTGAACTGGGTGACATAAATAGAGGGAGATCTAACTTCCATGCAACACAGCTTGACGCTGTGTCGCAAAAGCCCATCAATGGCCTTTGTCCCGTAGCCCATCAGAAACAACAGCTGGTTTATGAGATGGGCAACACACGGAGAAAAATCATAGGACTTACTGTTAGATAGATAGATAGATAGATAGATAGATAGATAGATAGATAGATAGATAGATAGATAGATAGATAGATAGATAGATAGATAGATAGATAGATAGATAGATAGATAGATAGATAGATAGATAGATAGATAGATAGATAGATAACACCATTGTCATTGTTTTGTTGGAGAACATTAAAGTAATAACAGGGAACAACAGGAAGAAACTTACAGTCTGGCTTTTGCACAGTATTGTTAGAGAAGCATAAATGTCCCCCTGAACATGAAGAGCTCTGTTGTCTAGTCAAGTACATTCTGAATGGAGCGTAATTTCATGTCCTTGTGTAAAAGTATACCCTATTGTTTGAGAATTAAGCACAGCGTATAGGCCTGTAATTATACCTCCACAATAGCGGGTTTTCAGAAACAGGCTGGAAATAGCATTGGAGGGTTCCGGTCTGAGCTTCAAACTACAGAGCTACTAACAGGCTGACAGACTGTAAAATGGTAGAGAGCAGAGAATAGAATCAGAGACTGCTATCGTTTTACTGCCTGTGGATTGGAGGGGGTCACCGCCATTGTCCACTAACTTCCTTATTTGCACTGTGGTGCCTTGTTTATAAATGTGGGTACAATGCTATGAAAGCTATTGTTAAAGGCAAAACTAGTGCAAAGAATGCTTGGAGGCGAGAAGAGACGGAGAGAAAAGTAACCAAGATATGTGAAGACTGAAAAGGAGGCAATTAAAATAGAAACATGATGTGGAGATTTTAAATAAGACTCTTTATATCTACAGACCCACTCCACAGCCATTTCATATCCTGAAATAATATCATAATGGTACCCCAATTTCATAAGAGAGCCGCCTGGCATAGTGCCTAACTACCCAGCAAATAGAGGGAATAATATCATTATATCATATACAACACAGGGAAATCCCAGTGGTGAGAAGGCTGCATGAGCAGCTGTCTGATTGAGACAGTAGGTGTGCACTCATGTGTGTGCCTGTATGTGTGTCTGCATACTCTATTACAAAAAAAAAAATCATAGAGAGAGGTTTACTGTAGCTGTGCGTGTGCTTGTGCACGTCATCATTGACTTTGGCTTTATAACAGGCTCCAGGGCAGTGCTTTACCTGGGACCTAATCAGTCAGTGAGCCTTACTATCTCCTGGGACCTCCCAGCTGGAGGGGGAGACAGAAAGGAAAGAGAGAGAGTTTAAGGGGCGGGGGCTACAGACTGTTGTGCTGAACAGAACGGCCTTTTGGGAGCCAGTACAACCCCACCTTCTCAGTTTTGCTGCCCATGGCTCTCTCTGACTGACCACAGTCAAGGTGATCTTCTCTTTGGCAACAGACACCACCACAGGTACATGCACACGCAGAGACAATGTAAGTGTGCAGACATACTAACGCATCATACAGAGAGACTGGAATGTCATGTTGTTACATTGATGTATAGACACAGATGTCACAAAACTGTGAATGATGGCAAGGTCATGCATTTTTTTCCATATCCAAGTTTGGTTTTTGGCTCCAGTATTGGAGGGAAATAATCTGCACAGTTTAATCAGGCTTCATTGTAAATCCTAACTGACTCTGACAGCATTCACAGGACATAGCAGTCTTTGTCTGGAGCTGGGAGCGCTAAGTATGCCAAGGCGGCAGTCCTTCTGGATGAGGAGAAGCTGGACGTCAGCCGCACAGAGCTTCAAGAGCCCCTCGGGCTTCAGTCCCTGGGGTGAGCATGGGTTCAGTGAGAAACCACGCACCAGTCAATTGCCAGTCCACAAGCCTAAACGGCCAACTTCCACCTGGAGAATCACTTTACATGGTGAAAAAGAGGTGATGAGGTGGAGAAAAGGAGACCAAAGAGAAGAATCATGGTTTGGGGGGGAGAAAACATAGAAGGTTGCCATGGCAAGGAAGGAGTGGAATAAAACATAAACAAAGGCGGGTGGCACCAGGGTTCTCGGGCTTCAGAGCAGTGACAGGCTTCCTGGCATGGCTGGCACAGTCTTATGCACAAAACCTGGTGGACACAGAAACTCAGTCTCTTCTCTTCTCTTCTGCTGTCCTCCTTGTAAAGTCAAACATCAGACAACTGTCCTTTATTGTTTTCATTGAAACTTCTCAGTCTCTTGTTTAATATAAACTGTCTTGTTCTATGAGTATGATTACCTGTCTGCACTAATCCTGCATAGTCATGGTCCACTGGTTGTGACAGGAAGACCACCTGTGGTCTGGCAAACCGTGACTGTGACCTAAATGGAGCTGCTGGCAGGTCGGCCATTGTACAGTATGTGTGTGTGTTTGTGTTTGTATTATCTATGACGTTAATAATTCCATTTACACAGACTCTAATGGGCTGTTTGGGTTGCATACTTTTGCACCTTTTCTAGCCTAGCTGCTATTTTTGAATTGCTCCCTGTAAATTGTGTTCTGTCAGTCATACACAGACTCTGACATGATACTGTGAAATGGCAATACCAAATGTACTGTTAATCTCCCAATAATATTTCAATACATTAAAAGAAAATGTGCCAGATATTTCTCTGACTGGCAAGCTATCTAACATCATCGGTCACTGAGGTCATGGTGTAGCTGCACAACTCTATCAGAGTGTAAATCACATTTACAGATGGATGAAAATGTTAAAGCAGTAAACACAGTGCCTTAGCCCTCTGGAAACCAGTTTGTAATTTTATTAAACACCAACGTTTTAACTGTCACTACACACTGAGTCTGAGTCTGAGTTTTAGTTGGCTTTGCTGCACAGCCAGAGCCTGCAAACGAACAAAATAGGGGCTTGGTCTGAAACGCCAATTTTGCTTACTACAATCCTAATATGTGAATATTATGTGTGATTTCAGCGTGTGCAAATTAGATTTTCTTTGTAGATGACATGCTTCCACCAAATCTGTTCTCCCAGCTCACAGATGGGCCTGCCTTATAATGCTGGTAAGACAATAACGTGCAGACATACTGTGGAGAACCTGGCAGAGGAGAGCTGGCTATTTGTAATAGGGGAAAACAAAAATGATATAAGATTTATTGAACCAACACAACAGAGCAAATGAACAACAAATGAACAGAGCTCAGTGAAGGATCAAATAACACAATGGTGAAGAGGCATCCACAAACAGCAGTAAAAGCAGTCCCGTATTGATTTGGAGCAGTGAGCCTGCCAGCTACTGCTACCTTCCTCTTTCCAGGAAGACTCTGCACGTACAGGATATACCTTAAGGCGTCTCACTGTACCCTGCTTGTGTGTGTGTTCATGGACAAGTTAACAAAGTTGTGTAAACTGTATATTATACTAGCTATACAATATATGTATACAAAGTACAATATATGTACTTTGTAAATCATCTTCACTCTGGGGTCTCAAACTCATTTGACACATTAAAAAAAAAGCTGGGTTTTGAAAAGAAGAGGGGGATATGCCCTCTTCTTTTCAAAACCTTCTCTCAACTAAGTTCCCGAGTGTATGGTTCTAAGTGCCTAAATGTAACCAAGCACCTTTTAGTGCCTAAACCTAACCAGGGGGTGAAAGTCAAAGTAAAAAGCGTGTGAGACTCAGAATTGAGTGACAAAAAAAGTGAACTAAGTGCGAAACGCAACGGTCAAACGTCAGGCAAATCACAGACTCATGGCTCATAACTCTGCAACTTATGACCAGTGCCACCTCTCTGTGGACTAAAATGGTGCTGTTATCTCTAGCCAATAAAATATTGCCGCAGCTGGTGGACATCATGTGCATAATAGTGGAACATAAGCGCATCTGATAAAAAGGTATTGCGTGATGTCTCTTGTTTCTTGTTTATCTGTTTGTATGGGGTTTTTGGTTTGGGGTGTTTGGGGTTTTTTTTTGCATGGTGGAGTTAACTTGCATTCGTGGCACAGTGACGAACTGTGTTTATGATTTTTGGAAGTGTTCCTGAGCCCATGCAGTGATTTCCACTCCTCTGCTGTTTTAATGGAACAGTCTCATTCCTTTTTACTGGCATTTCTCTGGATTTTCTGAGTCTTTTAATTACGTTATGTACCATAGATGATGAAATACCAGAATGTCTTTCAATCTGATGTTGGGGAAAGATTTTTTTTGTTAAATTTCGAACTCTTGCGCCTTTAGTTCTAAAAGTTTTGTCTCTCTTGGATGCTCTTTTTATACCTAATTGTTTTATTAACCTCAGCAGTCTTGATTTCCTACAACTTCCCAACTTTTCCAGTGTTCTGTCATCCCTTAGCCTAAATTTTCAGATTAAATCAGATTTACAGCCATACAACCAAATTTCCCCTTTTGGGCATTTAATTTGTTACAAAATGATTTGAAAATAATTGCACTTTCTTTCGTTGACTTTTTAAACACTCTTTCAAGTCATTTGCACATGTATTGGTCAACACACAATATAATAGTGATTGCAAATGAATTAGGTGAGAGTGGGTTGAAATGTCACAGCGCACACAGTGACTCAGTTAACCACCTGGAATATATGACACCACGTCTCCTCTGGTGAAGACAACACATCCCAGTACTTTGGGGAACTGGGTCAAGGCTGAAATATTTATGGGGTAGACTATCATACACACATAGACACAGACACAAAATCACACATAATCACACTGGGACCGAACTGGGAGGTGCCAGCCTGATGCTTGGGTTGAGCGTTACAACAGCAGCTAAACTTCCTGGTTTGTATATGTGTATGTGTCTGTTTGTGTGTGTGCGTAATATAATCTGTTTTCAGGACGTGAAGTGACAGCAACTGGGTCCACTCACGTGGCCATTTTGGGTCTGCTTGCAAATGCATGGTTACAAACCATCGGCCCTAACCCACAGACCCCAAGGTTATTTATGCATCTGTGTAAGTTCAGGTCCATTTTCATGTACATAGTCAGGTACTGGGTGAATTAAGTATATATATATATATATATATATATATATATATATATATATATATATATATATATATATTTATTTTTTACAAAACATCAGATGTTCCTATTAAAATCGCTGCTGTGGTTTTACTATCTTTTATATATCAAAGCAGAGGAATTGCATCTATCTCGTACGTAAATTACATATTACCTACATTAGTGTTTTCACTCAACAACATTCTATACCATTCGAATGTAGAAATTCCCTTTCCTGTTCAGTGAATTTCACACGCTCGTCAGTAGCGCACTTGTTAGCTAACACTGTTCCAATGTATCCGCTCGTGAGAATGACACCATGCCACAGAAATACTTTCAGTCGTCATCATGTGGTATTTTCTCAAAGGCGGGTGGTTTAGCTCGAAATTTAAAAGCAATGCTAAGAGTGTGGGACAAACTGTCGAATGTGTATACTCCCCCAAACCCACCACCCAAACTTTAATTTCAATGCATAGAAACCAATGTACAGTTTATTAAAAAGATAAAAAGGAAAGCATTTTAGTAGCGAGAGAGTGGTAACTTTCACATGAAATACTCACACACGATGCTGCATATGCTCTGTAGCACACTTTAATAAGGCTACAGCTGTGTCTCCCACACATTTTACGGCTTCTCTCTGAACCCCTTACAGGATGTCAATCGGTAGTAATTAAAATGTATATATGTGGAGGATGCCTGTTTAAAGTGTTTTTTAAAATTAAAATATAGATAAAATGTAGCAATTTAGAGTCAACAATTTCAAAAATATTATTTATACTAATGAAAGTTTATGCAATGTTTTTTTTTTACTCAACCAAAGCTTAGGTGGACTTTTTGTTTATGCATTTTGTTTTATAGCTTTCCATGGCCCTAAATGTACCTGTTTGTAAGAAGAATTGTAAATATTCAAACTTGCATAAATGAAACTTTTTCTGACATTTTCTTATTACTTTATTATAATTAGGAATTCCATCAGATTATTTTTAATTTTAATCAAGCTGTCTTTCATTGTTCGCTGTCAAAAACAACATATCGCCAGCACGTTTCTTTTTTTTTTATTCCGGCACTATCACTGTTGCCTACATCTATATTAGGAAATTGGGTTTACAACAAAGTTTGATCCAACACCATCTACTGTACCATCGCATCCTTACATTATGCAGTAAGATTTTTAAACATCTTGTTGTTTCACCTCGCCTGGTGCTCGGTATGTTCAACACTGTAAACAGATGTTATTGTTGTACAGGAATAAAGTTTCTGTTTCCCAAACGCCACAGTGGAACAGAAAGAATCAGACTCAGCACTGTTCCTACCTCTGCTTTACACCACGCACATGCACACACAGGCACACACACGGTGAACTGAGAACACAGCCCCGGCACAGCGGCACAAACAAACACACTAAAAATACAAACTACGCATATCCAAACACTCTCACTCCTTAATGAGCTAGCACTTTTAAGAAAAGACTCCGCCACAACTCTATACCACACACTGATACCTTGAGGAGAACTTGCGATCGGAAGAGACGAACAGAAGAAAAGAAGCAATGTGGGATATGAAAGGGAGAGAAAAAGAGGAGGTGAGAGGAGAAATCAAAAAGCGCCTGGAGAGAGGGAGGAGAGCAGGAAGAGGAAAGTGTTGCACCTCGCTCCTCATATCTCTAAGGAAGATGATAGAGGGGATAGGAAGAAGGGGGGAAAGGAGCAGGAGCAGAGGGTGTCTGGGTTGGCGGTGTTGGTGGAGGAGGGGTAGCATGCTGTCGCTCTCGGCAAACAAACGGGTGAGTAAATAGACTCATGGGCTTAAAGAGTGGTGAAGGTAGGTGAGGCAAGGGATGGGGTAAAGGGGTGAGGAGGGTGGGGGTGCACAGATGCTGTTGTGCTGGGGGAAACTCAGCTGTTAGGGCTCCATCTAGAGACTCAGGGCCTATACGTTGATGAGAATGCTGTATCTGTCTCGTTTCACCAACTCATACCCACCAACCCACCGAACTCCCCCCCAACACGCACCCTCCTTGCATCGCTCTCCCATCAGCACTTCCCCCCGCTGTCCTCAAACATCCATAACAACCATCTTCTCCATCCTCCTACCCGCTCTCACCCACTCCCTTTCTCCCCAGCCCTGCAGGCCGTTAACCTAGCTCTCGTCTCCCCATTCCTTAAGCCCTCCCCTTCTTCAGCAGCACCCCCACCACCACCCTCTGTCTATCAGTCTGTCTCTCTCTCCCTCACTCCTTCTCTTCACTCCCATCCACCGATCATATCCCTTGGGTATATGCACTGCTGCTCGGCTGATGAGGGGGAGGATATCGCTGCCAGTGCTTTGATCCTATGAAAGCTGATATCCAGAACAGAGCTACAGATCCCGCCACTGGGCACCTTGGCATTTGAACGACATTGCTCCGTGTAAAGCCTCAGCGAGAAGGCCATTCCCCTATAGCCTGCCAGCTGGAAACTTTAAGTCTAGACAGGTGGAGCTGGCTGGTATGAAACTGATCATGCCTAAAAGGTTGTATGTAGAACATAAGATAGTAATCAGGGCAGTTGGTTGGCATCAGTTAAAGTGCTTTTATTAGGTACACTGCAAAAATAGTGTCATGTGATGCTGGTTACATTGTTTCCAAATATGCAAAAAATTATCAAAACTTCCTTTAATCTCACATGGAATTAATAAATAGATAAAGACAGAAAATAACACCTTATACTTACTACTACTGCACACTGGAATGGCTCAGTTCCCCTTACTATCCAAAAACAACTGCGGGGCACTATGTGGATATTTATTGATTGGCAGGGTGCTCATACACAACCCTGCTTTCTTTTATGTTTTATGCTTCCCTAATATAATTATTAGAGGTCATAATCTTTGTATTAGTAATAATCTGATTTTATGAATGTTTAAATTCCTCTAGAGTGAAGAATGCTGATCAGGCAACTTGGTGCGTAAAACCCCAACAAAAAAACATAGCACGGTCTGTCTAGCGCACTCAAAAAAACAGTGTCATGTTTTTCCACAAGCACAACCGAAGGAAATAAATGGGTGTAATACTGCCAAGCAGGACCAGTGAAAGAAAACAAGAAATATTTTTTTCAGGATGGAATAAAAAAAATGAACATCTTTAGGAAGAGACCATTGTGGCACATCTTAGAGCACGAGACACACAATATCTACTTAATCCTTCCAAATTCACATGTGGGAGACACTAAGCTAAAATAAACTTTAGTGCAATGACACACAATAATTATATATTAAGAGAGCGTAATGGAAAATATTCAGCTTTCGACAGACTTCTATAAGTGTCTAGCTGGTTACATCAAAGCAATTGTGAAGAAAATAAACAATTAGCCATGGACTGGGAATATGTTCATAAATAATGGATTTCTTTTTTCTCTTAGAAAATAAGTTCTGCAGTGAGTAACCTTATATAGATCTAAAAGTTTCATGCTGTGAATTGACACACAAGATATTAGCCTTTCCCCCACAGGCCACCAGAAGGGGAGAATCAAAGAATGCCAATGACATTTGCGTAAAACCAAACAGCCACTGAAAACTTATGTTTCAAGTTATGTAGAAGCATGTGAAGTTATAGTATAATTAAGCAACACAGAGAACTACTAATACAAAGGAAAAAAGAGGGGAATAAAAGGAAGTTCCTATTCTCATTTTTTATTAAAAGTTTTTTTTATTTGTGGGTTTTTTTTCTGCGACTTTCAGAAAGAGTGTTTTGTTCACTGCACTCATAAACGCATATGCAGGCGTATACAGACACCTCTGAGCTACATTTACAGCAGGTTGTCATAGTGTCAGTGGAGTATGGGAAAGGAGATCAACAGGAAAATAAAGTTTCCCGCTTGTCCATCACAGAGCTATCAGAGTGTTATCTGTGCCAGACGCCCACCATCCTTAGCAGTGATACTGAGACAGCATCCAGGACCTCAGGACGCCGCGGGAAACACAGCAGGACACCAAGAGAGGTGTGACAACGTCACTGGATGCAGCAGGCGTAGAATGCTGAACACACATGTAAGTGCACAAACGCACAAATCCTTACAGTACACACATGTCCACACAATGGATACACATGCGCACAGGCAGACTCTGAAGACAGAGACAAAGATGAGCACTAAGACCATCTGATATTGCTAAACTGTCACGCCTACACAAAACAGACGCTAGAAATGCTGTAAGACAGATATGTGTGATCGTCAATCCTATCATATAGAGGAATTAATTAAATTGGAAAAAGCACAGCTGAAATACTGTGGATATAATGTATTTTCACCATATTCTGACAGCAAGTAAGCCCCTTTTGGCATAGCTTCTATCAATACAGAAGAAAAATCGTAAATGATAAAGCTCAAAAGCTAAAAAGGAGGGCAGACAAAAAGTAATAAATAACAAGGAGATAGCTGTTCATAGCTACCCATGGCCACAAGGAGAAGGAGAACACAACCAAGAAAGCGAGTCCAAAAAGCACTTGGGAAAAAAACAGATACTGCATGTTGTTCAATATTTGGAAGACTTGCTGACTGTCTGCTCAAATATTGCCCCATGGCTGTTGGGCTTGAGAGAGGAACAGAGTGGCAGTGAGACTGACAGTGAGATCTCTGTCCATAGCCAACACTCTGTTTATCCGTCTGTCTGTCTGTCTGTTTATCTAACTGTCAAATTATCCCTCTCAGCAAACAGCTCACCATGAGCTGAATGTAAATATCATGGCCAAAAGTTTGTCACGTGAGCGTGCTGGTCCGCTCTGGTCAGCTGAGGGTGGCCAGTTTCAAAGGAAACAAAACAGATTTTGGCCTCTGTGCAAGTAAAGCTGTTGCATTTTGGCATTATAACTATATCAAGTGCACAGAGTACATTTGTAGCCATGGACACACGTGCTAGCATTTACAACTAGAGCTTTTCCATTTGATTTGGAGCATTTTAATGCAAATTACTTACAAATAATTAAACTTGCTATGTATTTAATTGTATTAATAGACTAACCAAGAACTCAGTGTTACCTAATATTAACTAGTGTGTCTGTTCATACAGTATATGGCTGTATTGCACCTTGCTAACTAATCTTGTTAGCATTAGCTGATAGCTTAGCTATATAAGTCAGCTCTAAATCAGGTCACTTCTGAATCTAAAAAAAGCAGAATGGTACCGTCCATAAAACTAAAACTGGGACTTAAAAATGTTGAATCCACAAACCAGTGGGTGGTTTCACAGTGAATATGTGGACTGGCATTTATATGATGCTTTTCTTGCCTTACTGACCTTTCAAAACACTTTAGATGAATAGCTACAGCTATATGGCCGTCTTATATAATTTTGTTTGATTTCGGTTTTAGAGTCATGACTAGACTTAGATTTAGCTTAGCAGTTTAGGATTCTTTCAGTAAGGCTTGGTATTAGGCATTTAACTGTAAGATGTAAAGCCATAAGAATCCAGTCAGCTCTGGTCTTTACAAACACAGAATCTGTGTGTGCACATGTTTGCTTCTTCTGAGTGCTAGGTCTCACCTGAACATTATGGGCTTGTTTGTCTGCCATTTTCCCTCAAGTCACAGTGTATGCAACAAATTACACAGGTTGGCCTTGTGAGTGACAGAAGCTTTCATTAAAATCAGATCATCCCGGATGAAAATATCCTCTGTTGAAAATCTGATTCCATGCGGATTACACAGCAAACATACAGCAGGCAGACATAAACAGACACATGTGAGAGCACTGATTCATAAACACACTTATCATTGTCAAAATGATCTCTTTTCCCATCACAAAATCTAAATAAATGTCTCATCAGCTTTTGACATACATGATTTCAATACACGGCACGCCAGAACCCATTATGAATAAGAGCCTGACATGGATTTAATGCACAGGTCATATTCAAAGACCTTAGTGTCTTTCAAAGGGTTTTAGAAAAATGTGTTAACTAGAGATTATTCATTTTACATCATGGCTTGTTGTTAAGAAACCTTCCTTTTTGCCCAAATTTCTTGTTAACTCATTTGCTCCTTCCATTATATGTCTTAGTCAGTCTTGGTTTTGACACGTGTAAGCACATAGATTCACGTCTTTCCCCTAAAAAGTGTACCAATCACCTTGAAAACCAACAGGACTTTCCATTAGCGGTTGTTCTAAACCCTTTGGTTTAATAAGGTGTATCAGCCAAACCTCTTGGGGCAAGACTTAAACGAACTGATATAAAGCACTCACTGTGCAAATGTCTGTCTGCGACAATGATTTCATTAATAAAGTTGCTCTTTAAAATTTAAACAGATGGAAATGTGTTTTACAAATTTAGACTGAGGATGATTTGAATGAGTCAAGACAATACAGTTTTCAACAGTCAGTTGAGTGCCAATATCCAACAGAGATGATAACTAACATATAACTAGTGAAAAACTCTTGGTAATATCGCTGAACAATAACATTAAGAACTGTGATTTGAGCAGTACAAAGCACGCCTTTGTGTATGTAAAAATATGGCTATAACTCACTTGTCACAATGACAAAAGACAAAAGTCAGCACTCTAACAGAAGGGAAAACTCGATTTCACATTTCTCTGTAGATTGCCATGCAAAGTACAGAAGATAAAAGATCTGCTTCCTTTTGGCATTATTGAGTCTCACAGGATCTTCTGAAGGAGGACACAGTTATACAGTCTGTGTGACTCCACTGAGATGCAGACAGAGAGATGGTCAGAGAAGGCAAAGGGAAAGAAAGACTAGCATGAGCCAAGGAGACAGCCCTTTCACTGAGGCCTGAGACCTGATGCCACCCAGAATGTATGCCAGGGTGCTGAAAAAGGGCAGAGAGAGAGGGGCCGGCATCCGACCACTTCACAGGAATGAGCAGGATGTTTGGACACAGCTCTGTACTTAACAAACACCACTGGAGCCTAAATCCTGTCTTGCAACCATGTCAGGGCTGACCTACAATATTGGCTCAGACAAAATATATGGATGTCTGTGTGTCAGACTCCCTATATGTACACCGACAGACTATTTACCAATGAGACTAGCAGCAGGACTTGTCTGTCAGTGTCTGTACATGATGTTTGATTATGCGTCTCCATGTGTATATATATATATCAGTGAAAGATAGATTTTGACTTGGATATGCTGGCATGCCCACGTGTGTGTTTCTGCATACGTTTATTTATGCATATGTGTGTATATGATTGAGGAGGAGAAAGATTGCGTGTAGAAAGCCAGTCCTGCTCCTAGCCGCTGCAGTCTAAACCTGTGAGGCTGCCAAAGAAAACTGTGGTCGGAAGAGTCTGCTAATAGAGCATGAGGCATGTCACCTGAAACTAGAATCATCTGAAACCCAGAAACCACAGCAGGCAGGCATCTCTGCGGTCCTCTATTAAAGGGCCGCCAGAAGCCCTGGGTGTGTGCCACCCTCCCACTGAGGTCCTCCCATTAGGTAGGCCCCTTCCGTTCGTGTGCCCAACTGCACCATGGGACATCCAGTAGTGTTAGATGCACTAGTAATGACTCTTCCAGTGTCTGAGCTCACCTTTGCACAGTTTTACTGGGAACAACCATCATGTGCAGAGGGACCCCTGGGGAAATCCTGCTGAGGTATATATCCTCAAAGTCATGCAATCTATCACAAAATTATGTGCACATGTGAACCAATACTTCTAATTTGCTTTCTTAACACATGCTCAACAAAGTAACATGTATGTGCAAGTGTTTTACAGGAACTGTGATAATTCATATATGAGGCCTCAGTCACACAGGCCTAAAGACTGGTCAGCAACTTCCTGTTGAAAAATGTGCAGTCCCCAACTGATTGCAGAGTAGTTATGGAGTAGGTTGCTGGCTGTAATGTAAGTGATTGCAAACAAGTGTTGCAGCAGAAACCTGCTTGTGATTGCGTTGGTCACTAGCATATTTTTGCAATTACTTGCCATTTGCATGGAAGACTTTCCTGCAAAAGCTCACCATTTACTCTCCAAGCCGTAGTGAAACTTAAAAAAACAGTGAAACCCTAAACCCTAAGTAGTTAAGGTTTGTGATGCTGGACCAGGGTGTCCTTTCTAGAATTAATTCGCATTTAAGTTTCATAAAAACAGTCAGGGAATACATATTTTTCCCTCATGACTGGTACTTATCAGACCACTCCTTAGGCCTGCGTGACTTAGGCCTCTGTCTGAAAGAAATGAAGCTGAATTTATGTGAAGCCTGGATATCTGATATATTTGCTCTCAAGGGTTACAAACATGTCTCCTGAGCTTGTTTTTGCACATCAAAGTGCCATTTATTTTTGCAGTAAAAGAGTAACTTTAGTTTTTACTTGAAGAGTTCATTATAGAAGTAATGACTTAGATAAAAAGAACAAACTCGTTCATTTTCAGCAGACTGTAAAATCAAAAGCTGTCACATCAAAATGCCATTTTTCTGTCTCTTTTTGTTGAATGAAGAATTGCTACAGGCTTTATCCTGCAGAGTGAAGAAAACCTCAAATACTTTTCTTATGTCACACATTGAATTTGTCAGTTAAGGAATGCCCAAGTTGCCTCAGGTTTGACAACAGAAAGTGCTGTTTCTTTACCCTCACAGAAACAGCACCTTTCTAGACAAAACATCCTATTTATTTCTCACTTTGGAGCATTAGTAAATGTAAAAAAGTTAACAACATTCAGTAACTGGGCCACACAGTTTGGGAATCAAATCAAGGACTCGTTGCTCAGGACATCTGCACCCCAACCGCTGGCTATCTGGTCACCCCTACACAAAACTTCTTAGAGACAAGAATGCACACATCTCATCTTAGCACAGGTGCAATAAAATGTATCCCCGCTGCAACAGTAGCAATTTGGTGACAGGCTGTGGGTGGTGGGAAGACGAATTGTGTCAATGGCAACCATTAAAAAGGACCACACATTCTCCAGTCACTGGCGAGACATGATGGATGATTATCTCAAGGTGTGACAGGTGCTGCAATGGTGGGGGAGCGCTTGGTATCCTTCCCATTCTGCCCCCCTCTCCTGTCTTTCTCAGCCTCTCTTAGCGTATCTTGGTCAATGCTTTAACACCCCACTAACATGACTCTATTGACACACTCCAGATAGCGTCTGGTGGCTAATGAGTGTCTGAGTACCTCTCTCTTTCTCTCTCCCTCTCTATGTTTCTTTCTCTCTCTGCTCTGCATCTCCTTGTTATCCTCTCTTTGCTTTCAGAGCAGTACAGTCAAGCCAATCTCACACACAAACCCATTAGAGCATGGCTGGTCAGACACACAAGCACACACACACACACACACACACACACACACACACACACACACACACACACACACACACACACACACACACACACAAGGCATGAAAAACTGCACACAAATGCGTCAAAGCACAGCTCATATATACACTGTAGATTATCATGATACAGTTTAAGGTATGAAATCTATAGGTTTACGTAATGAACATTTTACTAATGAAGTCTGTGTTTTTCCAGATTTGCACCAAAGCCTTTTGAGGCAACAAGTATGTGAGAGTTATGTTTTTTTCTGGTTCACTCACAAACCAGGAAGTTTGTGCAGTCTTTAACATATGACCCCAGACAAGAATAAATCATTGTGCACTATATTTTCCCCAGTCACAGAGAGTCTCGGGAGTTTCTCAAGCGGAAAATTAAAATATTTAGGAAGTACAAGGTTACAAAAACTCCCCTTTTTTTTCTTTACAAACATGACTCGCTCATTTCTTGCCGTTTCTGATTACACAATAGTATCTGAACAATCTCCTTTGAAAAGCAGAATAATTAGTAATAGACAGTTGTGGTTTATTGTGTGACGTACAGGGTGGAAGTGATCCAGTCCACCGCTTTTATTCTTTGTGGTCTGAAAAACAGACGAAAGGGGGTTTGCCAGGTTGGGAGTCTGGAGGCTGGGGGTGGGGATGAAATGTAGTTGAATGCAATAGAGCTGGCATTTAAAATCATGACACCTTAATTTTATCCAAACTTTATGTTTTGGTAATGTTCACGTCAATTCATTCAATATAGCTTCAGCATCCACGCGAATGCTTTGAGACTAATATATATATAATGGCAGATGAGTTTGTGGTAGTTTAGCTGACTTCAATAAGTCTAAAAGTAATTAGTCTCAATTTACGTAGTTTTTGAATGACTTAAATGTAATTTTAAAATCCATCTCAAGCACTGAACACAGTAGCATTTGGAAAAGATCTGCTATATTATTTCAGACACTGAATTTTTCTAAACAAAAAAAAAATAGAAATGACATGTCTTTAAACCTGATGCAATTATTAAAAAATATTTATTTATTTATTTATTTTTTCATTTCAAATTCACATTTTCTAATTCATATTGCTTTAAGATTTATGAGCCACGGAGCCCATAGTGTTGATTGGAAGGTAGCCATCTCCTCTGAGGCTGCCAACATTGGGCTCACAGTCTTTGGCCATGTGGCACGATGCCTTGCTCATTTTTTTCTGCCAACAATCAAGACACATTCTCCTTACTTAGTGAAAGAATTGCAAATCTTGTCATCTGTGTGCAACTACCAAACATCTAAGCTCACACTTTCCTCTTGAACAGCAGAGGTCTGGAGATATTTAAATTAGTTAGATTTTATCAGGGCAGTGCTTGTGCCTTGCCTTAGTTTCCTGTTACTGCTAAGACAGAATAAGTGTAAGTTATTTTAAATTCAAAGTCAGAACTTCTGAGTTGGTTAATTACTAATTAGTAGATAGTAATTAGTAAAAAGAAAGAAAGTTTCTTTGCTGGAAATTTTTTTGTCACAATGACACCTGGTTTTGTATTTGTGTTGTTTTAATTTTCTTTTAAATCTGTTTTCCTGATAGCTTGGTTTCAAAAACGGAGTTTAAAGGTAACTTATTTGTATGATTGTAAAATAGTTAGAACTACTGTTGAGCTGATGAACATGAATATTAACAAACTAATGCATGACTAATCATTAATCAATAGCAGGGAAAGAGGTAATGTCGGAGTAACACAGGCTAACTGATTGTGTACAGTGTTTTATAACTGATTTTAGCATGAAAGCAGATTGTTTTACTATCTGAAATTATTTATAGAAAATTCCGGTTCAGGTGACATACCTGATATATGTTTATGGAGAGTGTGCTGTTTGTAATTGTTCATTTTACTGGGGGTCTAAAGTGTCAATATCAATAACTACACCGCCGATATATATTTCTTTCAGTTGTTGTCAATCTCAAGTTTAAAGCAGCAGTGAAATAAACAAATATTTCTAACCTCTAATTATACAGGAAAAAAATGAAGTAATTGCAATGCCCTATTTTGAAAAAAAAAGGGAAAAAAAACAAAAAGCAGAAATATGAAAACAGCCAATTAACATGAAGAAAAGACCAAAAATAACACAAATAAATACAATACGTTCATTAGTCAATGTTGAATAATGGCTTTTAAGAAAAAGAAAGTGTTAATCCCCAGACAATAAGATCCTTCTGATACCTTCATTAAAGACTTCTTCCCTGCACTGTATGCTAATGAGATGTCTTAGTCATATTAATATTCGGAAAGAGAATATTTTAATTTCCATCTCCTGAGTCTCACGAAGAAGAACAGGAGGTGTTTCAGATCAGGGCCTGTCAAACATAGACCATCATTTAGGCTAGATGTAGGACTGCAGGACATACGATCCATACGGCACTGAGATGGTCCTGCTTGTAAGTTTATTTATCAATTTGTAACAGCAAGTACGAGTGTGTGGTGATACAAAATACTATTCATCCAACCTTGATTCAATAACGCAAAAATGCTATGCATGTTGAAATGGTGTAGTATAAGAGTGACTCCACCACAACTACTGGATTGCTGCAGTTAAGCTGTAAGGACAGACTGTGAAATAAGCAGGGCCCCCCGCTCCCCATCAGACCCTTCCCTCTGGGCGGATGGTATCTTCCGCACTATATCAATTTCACTGTTACTGCCCAAATTTCGAGGCTCTGTGAAATGGTGCAAATAGCGTTACAAATGGTGAGAGATAAAAGGGTTAAACTAATTGCAGTTAGATAGTAATAAAAGTGATTCGTTTTATTCTACTATGCAAGACTGTCTGCACTATATCCTCAATAATACCCGGCTGATTAAACTTTTTCCCTTGTCTGCTTCATTATTAAATGAAACAGTGTTATAAGACTCAGTGATGTTGCCTATCTCAGAAGACAGAGAATTCGACATGCTAATTTTGAATTATCACACTTACAGTAGTGCCATATACTCAAAAGATCTATGCCTATAACTATCGCTCTCATTCTCTCGTTAAGGAATCCTATTGTGTTCTTGGGTTTATAAATCAGTTCCACTAACAAGGCGTGACCAAATATAGAGCCACATATGTACATATATTCACAATATGCTGACATAGCTTTGATTTTCTTGGATGAAGTTGCTTTATTGTGTTTTATCTTAGGTCCTGTTGCAGCGTGGAGTCACTTAAATATCTCAGACAATGTGGCGAGAGAAAGTTGTCATTGATTTATACTGAAACTATAAAGGAAAGGAGGAAAAAATACCCCATCCCCCCATTTTTTTTAAAATAAATTGAACACACCTACCTACACACACGCACACATGCTAGATTATTTACAACCATTCAAGGGTGACAAGAAGGCCGCTAGGTCTTTGGGCAAACAAAGCCTTAGCAACACGTGCTGTGTCTGTGCCAGTGCATTGAGCGTTTATATAATGCAGGGCAAAAACCCATTATGTCAAAACTAATTTCCTGCACAAGAAAACTAAACAGGACCTCTGTAAAGAGGGAAGAGAAAATGGTAAATATTGTATTTTGAAAAATTGATTCAGCTTACCCGACCATTGCTGAGTAATGAGCTTGAGAGACATGACTGGGTGTTGTTTAGATAACATCCAGGTAGCACACTATGTCTGTACAGCACTCATTAGCGTTGGTGAGAACAAAATGCGGAGAAAATAACATATTGCATATGACCACTGAGTCATGGAAAGCAGTGCAAAAAAGCTTCATCTTCAACATTCTGGTATACATAAAAAAGTATTACGCTGTGGCTGGCTGCGGTGAAGTCGAAGTTTGTTTCTACTCTTTAGTCCTACAACAAAAGGAGCTGTCACATTGCAAGCATTTCAAGAACTTACCCACCTCAAATAAACTTTTTCGATAGTTCCCCAAACAGAACTAATGACCTTGAAAGGAGAGCAAATTAGCAAACATACAGAGCCATCTGTGTGCCCTGCAGGCAGGCGAATTATTTCGTCTTTGCCAAGGTAGTGTAATGAAGCTCGTACATTTTACATGCAAATCTCTGCCTAATCTTACTCTTACTCCCTGCCAATGTCGCCGCCAAATAAATATATAAAACCCAATTATGATTTAATTAATAGAAATCTACCGTTCCGTGGAATTGCTACTTTGGCTGGGTCGACTCCGGGAATTGAGCATATTAGTTGCACCGTTAAACCACTATGTGGTATCAAAGTGAAGCCTCATCAGCTCTTGCTCTTTAAAGAGGCCCCCCGGGCAGAATAGAAGGCATCCTGAGGTCTAAGCACCACAAACCCACCGACCCTTACAGTCAAAGCAAGAACACCACTAGGATTGGGCTCTCCTCCTTGCTTTCTATTGTTGATGCGCAAAAGTTACACTCGCTGTCGTGACCTCAGGAGAGCTCTTAATTTGCATCACTCCATGTGCTTTTGGTGAATGATTGTGTCCGCCCTCTCATTCTCTGTCACTGGAAAGAAAGCGGACATGCTTCATTAGCCTCCCAATGGCAAGGTGTTATTAGAACAGCCAAAATCCAAGAGACTGTCTTTTTGCCTCTTATCCTGCCACACAGAGGACAGCAGATTCATAGTCACTATATGTGCACACACAGCACTTTAAAACTTTGTTTTTATGTCCAGAGTCACTCAGCTCAAGTGAAGTCAGCGCCAGCTCAGACTGCCTATTTCAATCTGCATGACTCATTCACTCAATCAGATGCACGATAGGCAGTTCCTCCAGACCTCTTTGGTTTCCACCTTATATGAGTCAATCAGTCATTCGTTCCCAGTCCAATTTCTTGACGACAGAAATGTGACTCAGATGAACCTCAGTCTGCCTGCTTTACCACTAATGCACGCACACACAGGTGAAGCATACAAACAGAAAGGCAAAACACACTTAAGCTGTATCTGGGCAGTTTTGACACTCACAGACGCACACATGAATGTACATACATAGCTTTTATGCCTAACACCATCACACAAATGAACAAAGTTTTTCCTTTTCTCTGGAAGTCATTTACTAAGTGCCTTGTATCTAGCTGCTCCTGAGTCCCAGCTGATAGGAGGACATACACAAGCTTAGCCTCTGCCATGCCAGTCAAGTGTCTGCCCATTAAAGGACATGCCTTTGTACCCTATTCCCCTGTCCTGTCTTCCACTCTGCTCTGGCCTGACCCTCTGCCCTGCAGCCTAAATGACTGGTTTTTCCCTATGGGAAGCTAGTAGGAGATAATGGCCAGTGCACTAGAAGTCTGACTTACTGCACTAGAGGAGAGCACACCATTGTCTACATCTGAAATCTTTAGTGTCACTGTGAGATGCATAAAATCCTGACACAGTGTGTTGGACACTTTGTGTTGGAGGATGGGATTCATCTCTGTCAGACAATATAAGCATTGACTTTAGAAAGACTACTGATATCTGCTGCTGTCTCCTCTGGTAAACATTATGTCGACAGTAAGACAAAGACCCGCACATTCTTCCTTTTGTCTTTCTCTGAATTTTCCTTCCTCTTTGACAGCTTCTGTCATTCCCCCTCTGCTTTCCCTCCTTCGAATTTTCCCTCTTTAACTCTCAGTAGGTGTCTAACCTGCCTTTCATTTTCCCTTTCTGCGTGGTAGCTTCTTCCCTCTCTTCCTTCTGTCTCAAGTTAGGGATCCAATGACTGATACAGAATGATTTTCCTGGGACTGAGGGTTGCAGAGCAGCTATCTGGGCCTTTCAATCTCTCCACTGCGGAGGGCGATAGCAGGATCCTAATGGGCCTGTTCTATCAGCAAGCGGCTGGTCCCTGCTCTGGAAGTAGACAGTGTGTGTGTGTGTGTGTGTGTGTGTGTGTGTGTGTGTGTGTGTGTGTGTGTGTGTGTGTGTGTGTGTGTGAGACTGATCGTTCTGACGCCTCCATCTGATAGCACTGGAGAGGTCCCTTGTCAAATGATACAGCACAGGCTCCTGTCTTTCTTTCTCTCTGTTTCTGTTTTCTATTCAGTTCTTTTTTCCTTCCTCTGTCTTCAGCCCGTCTATTTGCCATCTTGAAATATACATATTCATTCTCCTATGCTGAGCAAAACACTTTTTTTTCTGTCCTTCTCTTTTTATTGCTGTTAGCCACAGATCATATTCGCAATAACATATTACTGGAGAGTACAAACATTGAACAATGACAACAAAAAAGGTATCTGTCTTCTAACATTATTCATTATACACCTTTCCCACTTTAAGTGCATTGCTGTACATTTTAAACAAGTTATCTGTATCCCCACTTCCACACAGAGACAGATACTTATCCCCCCATAAACACCTTCCACCCACTCTTTCTGTTCTCACTTTGCAGCAATTATTGGGAGCTAATAGATTTGCAGTGTTGCCATTCGGTGATCCAATTACTAGGATCTCCATTAGCAATTAACTTCTAGCTAAAAATAACAATAATGCCAATTACATGCACACTTAATCACATAATCAGCATATTCTGTCACTACACAGTTATTGTGATTACCTCTGTGTTTCATGAATTGCCTTGCCAGAGGGACGAGAGCACACATCAATGACAATTTTGATTACATGAGAATTACAAATGCAACATCGTATGCTAGGATAATGAGTGGGCCAAAGAGGCCATTCTCTGGTTCCTAAATTGATTTCTGCGGATGACAAAAGAAGACGGGGTTTGGTTTTTGTAAGTGGATGGACTGTAAATTAATTGTGAGCACTAAGCTGACAAATGTTCATAGACAATCAAGCAATATTTTCATATTTCTCTGATTTCAGTAAGCTACTCACATTCCCAGCATGTTCACAAAATGTGCTTTTATTCTCGTCAGAATTTGTGCTACAAGATTTTTGGAAGAATTGGAGCTAAAACAAAGCTAAAAGTGCCAGCTGTTAGAGGCAGGCATCTATTATTTTACTGTTTATTACATAGTATAAAGATGGTTGCCATGCTTTTATGTGTTTTAAACTGCAGTTATATTTATATTTCCAAAGTTACATTTCAAGCCAAAACATAAAGTAGGTAAAAGTCTACAACATTTGGTCTTAATACACCCTGATGTTTTAGTATTAACACATTGCAGGATTTACAAAAGCATCCTATAAAATCCCTCATATCCATAGGCCAAAACAATAACCTATTCACTGTTGTCTATCATTTGATGCCCAGTTGTCCAAAGTTTTGACTCAAAATAGATGCATTGGGGCAACTTGGGGTTCATACCTTGCC
This sequence comes from Maylandia zebra, assembly GCF_041146795.1. Lineage (NCBI taxonomy): Eukaryota > Metazoa > Chordata > Actinopteri > Cichliformes > Cichlidae > Maylandia > Maylandia zebra. The sequence goes on along the minus strand of NC_135178.1, from coordinate 18,259,976 downwards.
CAAGGAAACTATGACACAGGAGGAGTTAGGGACTGACCTTCTGATTGGTAGATGACCTGCTGTACCACCCGAGCCACAGACATCCCAAATCTACTTGGCTTTTTCTAATCCTGTAAGCTCTCAGTAAACCTTACCCAATAGTAAAAACTTATAAAAGACTTGCATAAGATGTGGCCTACTTCATATAGTGAATCATATAAGGCTTATATGATTTACTCATGAAAGTGGCCACTTTCTTATTACTTTCATATATTGTTTTAGTAAGTATCCAAAACATACAAGTTTCATTTATATTATTTTTCAAGGGATCTTATATCTGTTTTCACTCTTGTATGCTTTTCATACAAGTTTCACACAAGACAGATACAAACTTTATAAGATTTATATATATCTTTTCCATATGGGTAGGAACAACAAGACCCAGGAGGATGGACAACCATAATACAAGCACAACAATGTTAAAATGATACTCTGGTTATATTCAATTATCACACTTTGCCCTCTAGCACTTCAGGTAGTCAGACTGTAAGGGTAAGTTCCAACAAGAGAAAGTTATCATTCTTCTATGAACATCTGGAAAGTCAGGGAAAAGTGCTCTGTCTACTAAACTCCAACACCCGTTTTCAGTAGGTGGCTCACCTGCTGTTTGATTGATGGAATTCAGAACACATCCGATGACACCTCAAATTCCTGAAAAATTTAAGAATTAAGAATCAGCAGCCAGCACAGCAGAAACAATCACAGCAAAAGACAGCTTGTAGGAACTTTTTAGACAGCCAGGTTAATGTAACCTACAGTAAGATTATTGAGTTACAGTTAACCTACCCACAAACTAGGCAATAATCAAATCTGTAAAACCTGTGGTTATCACAATCAACCTAAAATCTTTTTTTAAAAATATATTTTATTTTAAAACTGTGAAATGCTTTACTATGTGGTTGTTTAACAGAACAGCATTATCAAGACCAGTACAAATCTGCCCTATGAGCAGTTTTTGCCGGGCCCCCAACACTTTTTCAACTTCTTCATTTCACAGTAGCAGTGAGTAAAACTCAATTCCCTTGCAGATGGTGTCCGCTAAGTTATGTACTAGGGCTGGGCCATATCATACCGTTCACGGTAATACCGGTATAATGTTGGGCAACGACAAGAAAATGAAAAATCGTGATAGAATATGGGTAAAACGCGCATGAGTAGTGCCTTTGTTTTCATACGCACATGGCGAAAAAGGCACGGCAGCGACGGAGAATGAGAAGGGCGAAAGCGGATCGTTGAATGAAACGGATGAACCAGAATTGGTTTGTAAAAATGCTGCAACTTCAGTGGTGTGGAACTGGTTTAGCTTTCGTCCGTCAGATACACAACAAAGCACTATTTTTGGTAGAGCATGCTAGCGGGCCGTCGTTATTACCATGTTTTTTGGTAAATACGGCACACTTAAAATAAATCCTTTGATTTTTCTGAAAATCGACAGTGCCCCTTATAATCCCGTGTGCCTTATGTTTGGATTCTGGTTGTGTTTACTGACCTCGAAACGATTTTATGTGCTACACGGCGCTCGAAAATCTGTCAAATGTTTTAGTACGACTTTGCTAAGCTACGAACCCGCACCGCTTGATGGATTGTCGGAGCATTACGGCTATATTAGGCAGGTGCCTCGCGGAGTGATACGTACTGTGCTTCAACATAATATTACCGTATTGTGTGTGTGTATAACCTCTTTTTAAGTTTTGTAGATATTATACATGGTTATGCTGAGGATATGTCGGCCAATTTCCACTGGAAATGCCTTTTGGTTAAACTGTCAGCAAGGAATTTGCATTTGCACTGTTACGTTTTTATACAACTTTAATGTAAAAAAACAGCTGCTTGTTTAAGTGAAAATACATTGATGGGGGTTTTTTTTGCACTAATAAAATTGTGGAGTTGTAAAGTATTTTGTCTAGTGTCAGTTATATCGACAGTTATATTATTATCGCAAATTTTCAAATCTATATTGTGATAAATATTTTTGGTCATATCGCCCTGCTCTATTATGTACTATTGACATATGCTGAACGTCCAAACAGACAACGTAACACACAAAAATCAAATTAACTGGGATTTTAAATAGATGTTAAAAAACAGAAAAACATATAGATATTAATAATTGGAGCATGTGTGATGAGTTTTCTTGCAAAGTTTAGGTCAAAAACCCATTAAGGGTACATACAGACGTACAGTATATACATACATATGCTATGATTGTTATAGTAAGATGTGGCAATACCAAAAGCAGACCGTAGGTGTCATTGCAGAGATGAATGTCAGATTGTTTCGAGACTTTGATACAATTCGGGCACAATTTCTTCAAATTTTTCCGTGTTCCACAAAACCTTACTTTCTTCATCACTAATCTTACAAAAAGTGAGCAATGCTACATTTTAGCAAGTCGGCTAAGTCAGTTACTCACCAGTGCTGTGTATTCGTGGAGAAAAAGCTTCAGGCATCTCGACTAAACAGGCTGAAATAATAGACATTAAAATTTCACCTGCTCCACTACTATAAAAGCAGCAATGCTTCTCTTACATGAGCGCTACAGCTATGGCTAGTGCAGGGCTAAGTAACCTTACCAAAAGTGTAACCATACAGGGAATAGCTATAAATCTTATTGGTCACCCCCCCCCCCCCCCCCCCCAAAAAAAAACAAAACAAAACAAAAACAAAAAAACAAAACAAATACATTTCGAAAATGTACTGAAGCTTTCGTTCCAACCATAACTTAAGTTTTACACTTTTATCTGTTAATTTAAAGATTTTCTTCTACTTTGAAATTTTTACTGAGGGACTTTATATTAGGTGATTAATGATTTCAATCATGCTTTTTTTTTCTTTGTTTGTTTTGTTTGTATCTTTTTTACTGTGGGCCAGACTTCTCTTGTATACTTCTATCCAGTTTTCATTCTGGTACTTGCTGGTACAGTGGCCCTGAGAGGCCAAATGGACTGCAACTTAAGAAAACACCAGCAATATGAAAAATGCTGCAAAAGCACACAAAGCACAACGGAAATAGGAAAAACGACAACAGAAATAGGAAAAAACAAAATAGACATAGAAAAAAAACTGATTTCTAAAAGCACAAGGGAAGTGTTTCTGGGGAGACAATAACCCGATGGACCAGTTGCAGGAACCAATATATGCTAAGAACTGCGCTGGGAGACACTTAAAAGAAGTGGAGGATCTATCGGTTTTGTGAGGAAAAAAAAGATGAGAGGTAAGTGTGTTAGCCTAACTATTAGCCTAAAAAACCGTCATCAGTATTATATGAATCATTTCTGTATTCTTTTATCCTATTTCCGTTGTGTTTTGTGTGCTTTTGCAGCGTTTTTCTTATTGCTGGTGTTTTCTTAAGTTTCAGTCCGTTTGGCCTCCCAGGGCCACCGTATGCTGGGAACCAGGCATTTAAGAAAAAGACAAACATGATGAGCAGGGGAATGTAGTTGGTTCTTCAGTAAGGACCACAGAAAGTCCAGACTATAAACCTCTGAATTTCCTAGCACTCACTGAGGTCTCATACTGGAAAGTTCTCATGAGTAGGGCAACATTATGGGGGCAGTCATTTCCTTTTGTCTTTAAACTTCCTCTCCACCTAAAGACATTTTATTTTGTGTAACTTATTTAAAATACAGTAGTAGTTTGCCACATATATTGTATATTCATCATTTCAACCTGGTCATCTTCTAGTATCACCGTAGCAGGCCTAGCCACAAACACACACACGAATAGACACACATACACAGGGACTTTTTATCAGACTGTACAGAGACAAAAACTTGAATGGCTCTCATGCATCTGCCTGGCTTTCTGTTGTTCTAATGTTTAGTGTCGGTCGTGATTGTTCAAGTGTGGGTCCTTTTATATCTATATAAATGTGCCCTCAAAGAGTCTCTCCCCACAAGCTACATTATATGTCAGCAGCAGCCATGTGGGAGAGAGCCTGGTGTCTCTACATGGTGTCTGGTGTCTCTGCAGTAATGGCCAACAGGTGTGTTCTATTGTTAGCACTTGGACTGAATGGGAGAAGGTTCAGAACCATATACGGCTAGGATTTGTCCAAATAGATCAGTGCATCCTCCATGACAATTCTTGCTTTCTTTTTGATCTTGCATCAAAAGCTAGATTGTTGCACGCAAAGCACATGAAATTTTGTGCCACTGTTTTGACCTCTTACCCATCATTATCATGGGTCCAAAAGATACTTAACCAAGTCCAAATACCTTTTCCTCCCGATGTATGGCCTTTTGTTCAAGTTTAGCTTTGAGGGATGAAAACAAGCTAGATACAAGTCTTCAAAAGGCCACAAAGAATTCTGTATCATCTGTTTTGGAAACATGGAGACAAAACCATTTACTGTTCTAGGAAAGGCGTTTCTATTGCCAGGTTGGTCTGGTGGTTGCATTTGTCCTAGAGGTCAAATTGTTTCTAGGGTATGCTGGAATGTAAACTTTGACTCACATTTAAAGTATCCATATATGCAAAAGAGGAAATAATTCTCTCTAAATATTATATATCGTCCTCTACGTATTTTATCCTATTTTATTTGTTTAAAGATTGTCCTCAAATGAGCATGTTCTTTTGCAAACAAGCAACGCTTGTTTATTTTCATATCACTACATTCAAACTGTCCTTTCTCCCCAACGATACCCTGAAATTACACAAATATGGCTGCTTGCTTTTGAACAAGTTTTTCATTTTCTTACATCAAACGTATGATTCTCTCATACACCAGTGGGTGTAGTGTGGTTAGAGCCCGTATAGTCAAAGGGAAGTGGGTTGTGAGAGTAATGAGGAAGCCAACACTGCCAGAGCAAATGAGGTGGTAGTGGGCTAGAAGTCGGTGTAAAAGAAACAACAGAGGTGGTGACTGCAGCAGGGCAGAGGGGCTGAAAGATGGTAAGGTGATTTGGCACCATCCAGCCAGAACAAGCAAGAGATCCTGTCTCTGAATAAGCAGTCTGCACTCTGTAAATAGTAATAGGACTGTGGTAGGCTAGCTCTCTGGTCGAGTTGACTTTCCTCTCTCTGTGTCACTCTCTCATCACTGACATGTGTTGTCTGCACGGGACACACTCTGTCATTCGAACTGGAGTTTATTAATAGGCTCTGAGAAAACACAGGCAGGTCTAAAAGTTTCCAATGGGCCGTACCACAGACTACAATTTCATAATAGGATAACGACATATATGGATTGGTATATATTATCTTTATTTATCCGTATTAACATTAGCCTTATTTGAAAGATGTCACTCATTATGAGTGGCAAGTCTCTTGCATGTCTGTTTAAATAGCTTTATTTGTGCCAGTATGAGAAGTACAGAGCTTAAAACTGTGTTTGCTGGGATTCAGCTTTTATGCCCTGCTAAACATAGAAGAATGGAGGTATTTAGTGAGCAGTCTAATGAGGTAGTGCATTTGTTGTGGTCATTAGATCTCATTCACCTTATCCATCTACTCTAAAATCACCACTTTCTCTAAGTTGTTACAGTTTAAATAAGGAAGGGGAAACCTTCAAACACATCCACAGGAATTCAAAGAATTTCCCTTTTGTACGAAAGCACTAGATTTGCTTCATCTCATATAATTTTTGGTTTTGGCCTGAAAATTATTTTTCATGCTCCTTTTTCAAAGCCTTTCTCTGCACGCATGTCAAGCTGTGTGATGGTTCTGTGAAGTAATAGCAGTTATTTGGTCTGCATCATTTGAGTCCAGCTATTCAATGTTATGCATTATTATAAGATAAGAAACAACTTAATAAAATGACTGCTACCAAAATTTCTGCCACACCTGTTAAAAAATGATCACGAGCAAAGATAATGTTGGGGTTGAAAAAAACAATGATGTCTGAATTGTGTCTGAAAAAGAGAAGGCAGCAAAAAGCCAAGAGAAAAGAAAGGTTTGACACAGTAGGTTAGACGTCATAGACAATATAGCGCTCCTCCATCATGTCAAACCCGCATTCAAAAACAAACCAAACATCAAAGGCTCTGTATTTACGTTGGAAGAAAGCTGTAACCATGTTAGTTACTTCTCTTCCTTTGAGATTCATCACTGATGATTCTCAAAGCCAGACCACTGTGTCTCTCGCCACCACAGGACTGGCCGCCTCCAAAACACCCTGAGTCAAACTTGAAAATCCCATAGGAGCTGGCTAGGTAACTGAGTGAAAAAAATGAAGCACAGATGAGCCAAACGACATTGGTTTGGGATTCTAAACTAATCCCCAGGGGCTGAGTTGATCGTAGATCTTGTGAAAGTTGTCTTGTGAAGTCCAAGATCCGATCTTGTACACAGTGTTGGGAAGGTTACTTTTAAAATGTATTCCACTACAGATTACAGAATACATGCCCCAAAATGTATTTTGTAACGTATTCCGTTACGTTACTCAATGAGAGTAACGTATTCTGAATACTTTGGATTACTTAATATATTATCATGCTTTTTACAACTGCATAAATGTACTATTGCTGTGTGATTTATTATTATTACTGAAGGTCCGCGGCTCCGAACCGTAGTAAAGGGACCTCTGGCTAATACGTCGGGTTCTGTGTCGGGCTCGTAGCCGAAAACTAGCTTTGTTGTCTGTTGTCTGGGTCAACTCTGCTAGCGAGAGACAGAGAGAGGCGTTGAAAGGCTGCTCCAACGGAACTTATCATTTCGTAGGAAAACACGAACACGGTGTACAATTGAGTCTTAATAGCTTAGTTACAACTGGGCTCGTCAGGCTCTCTTCTTGGCTGCAGTGGTTATTATTATATTTACATGCTTCCAGCTCCCGTTTCTGCTCGGTGACTGCTCGTACTTTTCTACTTCCTTTTTCTCCCTCCTCGCGCTCAAAGACACATAACGGGTATGGCGGTCCATTCTCCCTGCAACACGGACTACACTGCCCATGAGGCTACATTCTTTAGGGCTATGTCTGTAGCATTCTGTAGCTTAGCACAACAACAACAACAACAAAAAGGCGCTCTCTCACCCAGGAAACACATAGTTGGCCCTGTAACCATGGCAACTGTAACATAGCTGTCAAACAAAACTCAAACAGTCCTGACCCGCGACAATATGAAACATGAAAATCCATTTATTTCAACAAAGTAACTATATTCTAAATACCACCTTTTTAAATGGTAACTGTAACGGAATACAGTTACTCATATTTTGTATTTTAAATACGTAACAGCGGTACATGTATTCCGTTACTTCCCAACACTGCTTGTACATAGCAGTGCTGTTACTATGGTAAGACTGGCCACTATGACTGATGCCTTAAAGCCAGATTTATTACCAGTCAACAGTGATTCTTCAGTATTCTTTTAGGTATATTAAATTCTTCAATAGACAACTTCAGTGTATGGAAAGAAAAGCTGCATTGTCTGCTTGGCTTTAAATTTCCTGAAGAGTTACATATGACAACCTACTATTATTGCTGTCACATGAGTTCAAAAGGCATCAGCACCATGATACAATCCCAACAACCTTAAAGGTTAGTCTTGGCATGGTTGTGCTGCAGTCTGTGGTTTACAGTAAGGTTGCAGACAAGGTGGTTTATTAACTATATAGGTATTTTTCATTCAGCTCAACACGAGTCCAGTTCATAATTCAGTCTTTTATGGCTGGCTAGCCTTTGATATATATGTATATGTATATATATATATATGCCATTCTGTTAGAGAGTTAGGCAATTTAGCTAGCTAAAAGTTGGAGTGCATAGTCAACTGCAGGCCAAACATGAGTGAGGTTTTGCTTTTCTTTTTCTGAAACGGGGGCAAAAGCTCTGTCGTTGTCTGACCACAGGAATCTGACCATCCAGGCCGGTTGCTCTCATGTGGCCCGCCACCACAACCTCATGCATTCCAAAGCACACAAACATGTTGACTCCCCAATCCAGATTGTTCCAGCAGCCAGCTCTTAAACATCCGCACTGTTTTTCACTTGTTTCAGCAAACCACCTGTCCATCAGGCCAATACAGTTCTCATTAAGATGAACTCACTCTCAACATCCTGCTTTCCTTAAGCCTTGTTTCCCTGTTTTCAGTTTCACAGCAATAGTTCTGGTCTTATGCAAAAATGGATAACAAACTCCCTTGATTAAGTCTAGTCTTTATGTAGGTCCACTTTTTCTTTTTTCTTTCTTTTTTGGCTACTATGTACTGATTTAATTCTTGTTAGAAATAATACGGAACGGTCTACACTGCCATTGCAAGCACTGTCAGAACAATTATATTCTGAGTGCAGATGATAGTTTGTACTAATATAAATATGTCAGCAATGATGCTGATTAAGGTTGCTGGATAGGGTCAGCCTTCTTCTATCAGTGAGCATCAGGATCCTGTGATGACTCTCACATCAGGGTGTCTGAGTTTCACCGTTCCCATTCTTCTTTCAGTTTGATAGCTAATCAATGAGAGGCCTGGAGGAGGACCAGCTGAGTTCAGACGAAAGGATCCTAATTGAATCTGACAATAATTTTCACATATTTCTCCTGCCCTGTCTCAGATGCCATTAGCGACATCACTGTGATAATAGTTGCCATGACAGCATGAGCAATGCTCATTAATGACCCGGCTGGTGGTAATGTTCTGGGTCATATTTCCCTTTTCTCCCCTTTTTGCTTTCTTTCTTTTAAATCTTCTTTCAGACCTTTCACCATAAAACAGATGGGAAGTAATACATATATCAGGAAGTCATAAGTATGAAAGAATCTACATCTAAAACCTCATTTACGTTTCCTAAGAGAGTGACGTTCAATTTTCTTTTATTTGTAAGTTGTGCTAATTTCTGGAGTGAATATGAGAGGATTTTAATTGGGAAATCTTTACATATAATAAACAATTCAATCAATAAAATGACTTTGAACATGAAGTCTGGGGCTAATTCTTGCTGTTGATATAATCCACCAACCACAGTCTCCACAGTAAAGGGGCACATGTGGACAACAGCTTCCATAAGGATTCTATTCTTATGCTCCAAGCGCAACAGAGCAAAGTCAACACAAAACAAACATCTGTTGTGGACAGGCCTGTGTTTTCAGTGTGGTCTGGAGCCGCTTAACGAGAGCGGTGGACAATTTCCCAAGAGGCTTGGAAGGACAAACACCTCCTCTTTTACTGAGGACAAATGCTTCTGGAGGGGGCTGTGTTCGTCTGTGCTCGCTGTAAACACGAGGGTGTCAGGAACCAATGTCACATGCGACTGGTGGGGGACTTCCGGCATTGAGGGCCAAGTAAGCAACCACAGAGGCACTCTGTGGAAAGAAGCAAACAGCTGAACTCAAGAACCACAATCATGCACACTTGCACGTACAGAACATGGTTACACACACAGACACACACACATTTTGCTGTTAGCCAAATCACCCAAATTGTACAAAATTGAACTACAAGAAATTGGACTTTCTTGGATTGGAAGCCATCTTTTGCTAAGTAGTTACATTATCACTGAGAGTACAAGTGTCCGCTACTAAAAGGCAATTTTATGTCCTGAACTGAAAAAAATGACAATGACCGTCTGTCTGTACTTAACTAAATTGGGACAGTAGCATCTTGAATGGTAAATACAGTGAATATTACATTAAATATAGTAAATTGTATGTATTCACATATATAGAAAGATCATATGAAAAAGTTACCACATTAAGGTATTTGGCAAGAGGACAATACTACCAGTATGGAGGATAACAGTGATGAATTAAACAGATATTGTCTTCCTAAATTATCATACTTATTTATTTCATGAAGTTTGAATGTTTAGAACTGCTTTAAGCAAAGATATGACACATTTCCAGGGTATGCATATCATTTCCAAATGGCTAACAGGTTAGTTTGTAAATGCCTTGAAGTACTTTTGAAATTCAAGTGTAAATGCTGGCTTCTCAACAAAAACCTCATATTTTCCTGCTTGAGTGGATGCACGTTTGAACCCCTTTGTTACAGGAGAAAAAGAAATGGAGAAACATTTTGAAGTTGGCTGACAGATTTCATTGGTCCTGAGGCTGTTTGACGTGCCGCATCCCTGCAAATTAAGGTTAAGGCAAGGTAGATGAAATCTATCAGAGCTTGACTCTGTCTCATCAGATGGAACAAGCAGCTTCAGGGCATCCCTTGTCTCCGTCTTGTCATTACACACGTACATGTGCTCAGCCACACACTCATCCACATATGCACAAAGACACATGCGCACATATACAGATACACATTGTGCACGTGGATTTTGTATGCATATGCTTTTGTTCTCACTCTGTCGACAGATTTCTTCAAAGCAATGTACATTATTCAAAGTAGTATTCATATACAGTTTTTAGTTTTTTAAAAAAAGCAAAGGAATATGCTTCAATGCTGTTTGCAAAAGACACAATATTAATCAAAGTCCACCACAAAAAAGCAACCAGACAAACATATTTACTTTTTTTTTTTCAATGAAATATCAGATCACTATTCCAGGGAAAGGGCATTTATAGACGTGCTTCATCTCCAGGGTTTACTATATCACCATTTGTTACTGCTGCACATGCTGCAGTAGTGCAAACAGTGGAAATTTAATGCTAAAAGACCCCAAGACCCTGTCTCCATTAAAAAGTGAATCAGGAAGTGCAGAGGAAAGCAATACCGCAAGTGATGTGCTCTTCGTGCTTTTCTTTCCTGTTTAGTAAGTATGCATGACAAAATGCTGCACAACTGATAGAAATAATATGGAAAATTTGAAGAAAAAAATGCAAAAAAAAATATACATGTATTGACAGTGACTTGTTATTTCACCTTCCTTAATTCAGAAGGGAACGTGCGATAATGCAGTGTAAACACACTTCTGCCTTAATGCAGAGCAGCTGGACGAGCCTGAGAGGTGGCGTCCAACCGTTCAAACATGATATAAAAACATTTACACACTGTGGTGGAACTCTGTTCAACCTTTTTTTTTTTTTTTTTTTTAAATACAAATAATACAAATCTACCAGTAATATCTGGTGCCACACCATATACACACATAAGCCACAAATACAAATTTATTTTACATTGCATTGTCTACTAATACACTGTACATTATCAAAAACTGACTATTTTTGGTGCACACTGGAAAATTGCATACTAGTCTGATGCACACTATTTGTTTAAGCTTAGCTCAGGGGCCTTTTATCTTGACTGGTTAGGTACAGTGTACAGACCACTCCTACAACTGTGCATGATGACAGAATGAGGACGGGAGTGGAATAAAGGTTTACACTGCTGCAATTACATAATTTTGTTTGTGAATGAGGATCTGCCCGTTTAAACATTGTGAGTGTAGACTGATAAAAGCTGAAATATGTTGGTGTTTGGGTAAACAAACATTTGTAGGAGGTGTAACAGTTCTACAGAGAGAGAAACTGTACAAGTGTTGTTAAAAAAGATTGTACTGTTTGTAAATGCAAAACATATAAATTTCATAAATTGAAATTTCGTAAATTATTCAATCGGCTTATCATCTGTGTTCTAATAAACCTTAGTCTGTCAGACTTTGGCACAAACAAAACTAATCCTTAAATATACATTGTTAAATATGTTAAAGCCTATTTCAAGGAAAAGGATTAAGTATACTGCTGTCTAGGTATTTTTTTTTTAAATATTTTCTTTAAACACACATTCAGACATTCTCCACATAGCTCCATCAGAAAAACCTAACCTGGTGTAATCTACCTATACATGTATGGATGCTATGAAGAATATATCTATGCTTATCCTACTTTATGCATGTACAAAATGCATTATAAACATCTGGTTCACAGTGTAAGTCACGAACCTACCTGCAGTAATATGGCATCATCATCTGGAACTCCAAAAAAAAAAAGAAGAAGCATTTTGTTGTTGTTAAAATTACTTTTATTCTAATCTAACCTTTGTATTATTGTGCTAAAACAATCAGAGTTATTCTCAGGCAGTCAATCTCTGGCATGTGTGCATTTGTGTGTATTGCCACATGTGTCTTTTGTTAGCAATGTAAACTTCATTAAGTTTCAGGATAGCAGCGTAGTAAGTCTAACAAAAGGCATTTGTCGAGAATGCATGCATCCCATTTGACTGTCTTTTGTTTAAGTGAGCAAATTAAATATCAGGGCTAAGACAGGAGCAGCACAGTCAGTTAATTATGTCTAATAAATCTTGGTCCAAATTGCCCTCCAGGGGTGGAAACGGCTGCCGGGGGATGGAGGAACCGAAGTGGCACTTTGGTATTTGTTATTCTACCTTCAACAGATTACGCACGCTGACTTGTCATCCTTCATCCAGTTGGGCAAGTGAAGTGAAGGGAGAACGTCAACACGCCGTTGGTCACTGCTTCTGTTTACCTCACTATAGCCTGCGGGGGACACGCGCTAATCAGCATCCAGCAAAATGCTCTGTAATTGGCTGTGTTTACTCTGTTTTAGCATGATTTCATGCTTGATTGGATTGTCGTATCCCATTTGAGGAAAATGGTCTCCCACTTTTTGTGCATGAGATTGTGTGTACATGGGTTGGTCAAATATGTATATTTCGAGCTGTGTGTATGTGTGGGACTGGAGTGAGGTGCCATAAAGGGTGTCAGATGAGGAAGTATAAAAGTTTTGTTTGTAATCATGGTGGTTTTTCCCCACAATCAAATCTGAAAACAGGACACAGACTTTAGGATTTCATTTTCTTTCACCCTACTTGTCACTATTTACACTTAACATCACCTCACCTCAACTCAGTACAAAATATATCACTCTGACCACAATGTACCTTAGATGTAAAGAAGGAATATCCTGACATAAGTATGTTGGGGTTTTAGGCACATATATGCAGATCATGTGGGCCCTGAGGTTTGTCTCCTACTGTAAGCGCCCATAACACTCAGCTCTTTGTGCCTCTGTATGTAAAATGAAACTTGATAAATGTTCACCACAGTGTTCTGGGTTGGAGTTAAAGTTCTTTTGTGAAATAGGTATGTACCGTATCCTGCTACTGCATGTTTGTGTTGGAAAAAGGCAGTTCAGTGGATCCAGAAGTAAGCTAAAGAAAACTTTAAGTTAAACTTTCAGCCAGGCCCTCTCAGCCTTTCTGTATTTGTAAAAAAAAAAAAAATCCTAAACATTATTCTGATAATAAAAAAATGCTGACAACAAACTTTATCCTGTAATAAAGTTCAGAATATGCTAATGAAAAGAATAAAAAGCATTTCTGTCACATCTCTGGAGAATTTCAAAGATATTAGTTCACAAAGGGTTCTTAATGTTTTACTCCCTTACACCCTGTTTTTAGCCCAAACTAAAACCTGATATGTCTTTGAGGTATTTTTTAGTCTGTTAATACTTCATTTGAGAGACATCCGAGTGAAAACAACTTGAACTGCACCTTTCCAGAGGCTGTCCATGTTTGAGTTGGGAACTATAAAGAGGGGTTGGTTGGGGTATAACTCAGATGGGATTTTGCCATGAGGTAAACTGGCAACAAACCAATGATGGGGAGATGTCATAGATATGATTTAGAGGTTGGTTTTAGGGGTGCAGTGAGTAACCTAGACAAATTCGTACAGATCTTGAGAGGGACATAACTGCGGTGATTCTGAACGAGAGAACTCAAAATCAGATCAATGAGTAACTTGAGGCCTATAGGATGGACAAAAATAGCCTCTGTTGTGAAAACTGCTACTAGCTTTAGTGGTGGTTGTACTAGACAGATCATTTTTATATAAAGTTAGCTTATCTGTAAATTAAAAGTACTTAATTAACTGACGATCAACTTATGTAATCTAAAATATAAAAAAATTAATAAAGGCAAGGCAAGGCAAGGCAAGTTTATTTGTATAGCACAATTCAACAACAAGGTGATTCAAAGCACTGAACTCACAATGAAAGCATAAATTCTAAGAGCAATGAAAAAAGTTTAACAATGAGGCCATAAACGTACACTTATGCAACTGAGAATCTTAAGTAATTAAATAAAATGTGAAGCGGGCAGTAAAGAGGATTGTTAGTGAGTAGGCCATGGAGGGTATTTACACTCATTATTGAAATTAACCTCATCCAAATATCTCTCTGGGTCTGCTCCATGGCTGTGGTGCAGTTAGATTGTTGCTTTAAAAGGGAGTTATTTCCTTAGGTTTCCTTCTGTTGTTATTATTATTACTCATATCAGTGAAACTGGCAAAGGTGTCGCAGGGTTTGCAAACTTACCAGATTTTCCCAGCCATTGACTGTAGTAGAGTAGACGTCTCACTTACATCTTTGAGTCATGAGTAAAAATGTACACTACTGCACAAAAGTCTTGAGTCATCCATAATTTCTTTCTATCTTGCTTCCAAAGAGCCAGACGTTCTTGTATTAGTTTAGCAATAGTTTAGTGGGTTTTTTTTTTTTAAATTTGTTAAACCACTACATACTGACACATTTTGAGTAATTCAACCATACAACACCTAGGGAAGAATCAGTGTTTTGTCTGCAGATAACGAACAGCTTAGCACAAATACAAATTCTGCTAAATTCATCTGGATTTTATTTATATAGTGCCAAATCACAACAACAGATTGCTTCAAGGTGCTTTATAATGTAAGGTAAAGACACTACTGTACTAGTCTATACAACTCTAAAGTGTATCCTTATGAACTTTGTTACTAGCAGCATATTACAGAAATACCTCATTTGTGCTAACATATTTAGTTGAATGTACAAAAAATGCCAACGATAACATTTGACAAGCATGAAATAGTATTTTTGCATTACAATATGATTCTTTTTTTTTTTTTTTTTTTTTTTTTTTTTTTTTTAAATGACATCAGAAACAGCAGTATGCGACATTACGTGATGGCAGAGCTTCAGTTCATCCTTTGTCATTTTTTTTTTTTTTTTTTTTTTTAATAAATAGGACAGGGGGAATGAATGAGAGAGAGAGGGGGAGAGAAAGAAAGAAAACCAAAGGGGAGAAGAGACGGTGAGAAGGGGGGGGAAAAGAGAGAGAAAAAAAAAAAAAAGAACTCCTGGGTCACCTGTATGGAGAGGAAAAACAAAAAACAAAAAAAAACAAACAAACAAAAACAAACAGAGGAGACAGCAAACAACAAAGAGCAACATAATAATAGAGAAAACAAAGCACCATCACAATAAACTAGCTAGTCATAGATATCAGTATTTACTAAGTAATAAACGATATTGTGCAGCACGCAAGACAGACAGCGCACAGTGTGCTTTGAGGCAGCAGCCAAGAAAGCTTTAGTCCGCGTCTGTGAATACCCATGTGTGCATACCTGTGTGGATCAGCATGCTTGCATTCCAAAGGTTTCTCCATGTAATGATCTGCTAGGGAGTGTGGGGGGGCCACAGCCCCGTCCTCCAGGGTGTGAAGCGGGTATGGAGGAGATCAAAACTCCAGACATCCAGAGGCCCCCAGAACACAAGAGACCATGGAAGACCAACAGAGGGGCAGCTGCGCCACTGTCCCAGTAAGAGCTGAGGAGAGTCCCAGATGAGGGCTCGCCCAGCAGCCGCGGAGCAGAAGTCAGGGGGAGTTGCAGTGACGCGCCCGTGAGCTCCGCCGGCCCCCAGCTGCGCCTGAGTGACCGAGCCCTAGGCCGAGAGGCCGGGGGCACCCCACCTCCAAAGGGGCCCGAGCGAGCCCCAGGCCCCAGGCCCCAACAAGCGGCCGCCAAGGAGTGAGCCGGTGTGTACCCGGACGCCCACCCCCAGTCACAAAGAACCACCAACACACCGACACCTGAGGGAGTCCGCCACCGGCAGGGGAAGTGGTGGTGGGTGGAGATAGGCCTCCAAACCTTGGAGGGCCTGAGGTGTCCCCAGAGAGGTGGCGTCTGATACCCAACCTGACATATAGACACAGACATACAGGCACACACAGACACAAACATCCATTCCCACCCTCATGCTCTCATATGCACTCACTCCACACTCAACCAACGTGGAGACAGACATAAAGAGACGCTGTACACACAATCACACTCCCCAAGCGTACTCTACAAACCGGGTCTAGGTACCCTTGCCCCTGGAGGGAGTAATTCAACCATACAACACCTAGGGAAGAATCAGTGTTTTGTCTGCAGATAACGAACAGCTTAGCACAAATACAAATTCTGCTAAATTCATCTGGATTTTATTTATATAGTGCCAAATCACAACAACAGATTGCTTCAAGGTGCTTTATAATGTAAGGTAAAGACACTACTGTACTAGTCTATACAACTCTAAAGTGTATCCTTATGAACTTTGTTACTAGCAGCATATTACAGAAATACCTCATTTGTGCTAACATATTTAGTTGAATGTACAAAAAATGCCAACGATAACATTTGACAAGCATGAAATAGTATTTTTGCATTACAATATGATTCTAAAAAAGTTATTAGCTAAAAACTAGACATATCTTGGTCCTTACAAAATCTGAGATGATGCTTCATCATCATTCTGGAATTTTGGCTAGCTTTGCGTTAGCAAGCACACATGAACCACACATGAACTGATAATTGTAGTGCAAGTGCAAGTGGAACTGATAAGTGGAATCGATAGTCAGGTAGGCTAACAATTTCAAGGAATTTAACTTCTGGGAAACAATTCTTCTCAATTTCCATCTCTTGTTAGAGGTCAGGACAGACGACTACAATGGTTCTCTTGTAGTTTGTGGCTGAATTTCAGTCATTGGTGCTGGGGATCCTGTCAAAATTGATGCAATTATGCACATAGAAAAGTGCCATCAGATTTCAAACCACCATGCAATACCATCTGGAAAGCTTCTGATTGGCATCAGCTTTCTTCTTCAACATGACGATGATCCCAAACCCCAATGCAGTAAAAGCAAATAGCTGGGTAGAAACACAATAAAATCAATAAGCTATTCACGGACGTTCCCATAGCTTGGACCTTAACATTATTGACCCAGTGTGAAATCATCTTGACAGAGAACAACAGGCAGCTAACATCCAAATTAGAGCTTTGATTGTCTTTCAAGAAGCCTGGGGAACTATACCTGAAGACTTTAATACTTAAATACTTAATACTTAAAAATTTTGCCTAAGAGCTTCAAGGGTATGTTGAAGACTAAAGGTGGAGATATGAAATATTGACTTTCAGGCTCACTGGAATAGCACAGTTTTATTGGCTTATATACTGTATTTCCATGTATGTTTCAAAATACCAATTTCCCTGGCAAAATGAAAAGAAATTTGTGTTGACTCAAGACTTTTGCACAGTATTGTATTCCTGTTCCAGGGAGCAGTTGGTTGTTTTTCCCCCTTATTTCTCAACTGCATACACTTACTGTGTAGATAATTTGGATTTATCGAAAAAATAAATAAATGAAAACTTAAATTAGCTGATGGTTAACCTTTATTCCCTCAACACATGGCTTGTCCTCTAAAAAAGAAAATGGTCCAAACTGACTGACAAAACATGCAAAATTGCTATTACATGGATTCGTTTCAGTGCTGGTGTGCGTGCAGTTTTTGTGTTTGCGTGGGGCAAAAAGAATAACTGAAACACCTTACAGGCTGTAGAAACAATCTGTAACATTTGTTTAAGCCATCTTTCTCACTCACACATAGATGTCAAAGTAAATGGAACATTTAAAGGAGCTGAATAACAGAATTAGCTAATGTATGCTTATAACATTATGATATCATGACAGCATGAGAGCAGAAGTCACTGGTTACATGTGGGCGATGCAGCAACATTTGGCAAATCCATTTTAAGTAAGCATTACTAAGAGAATATCTCCTATGTGTTGATATTCATACACTTACTTTGGTGGGAACAAAATGCAAATGGGGAGGGGGGAATACTGAGAATATTGTCCAAAGGTTCAAACTTCAGATGTTCATGGGTGCGGGGTTTTTTTTTAGCCATAGGGAATATGGGGGAGATTCTGAGGAATTCCATGCTTTGACCAGTAGCAACCATTTTTGTAACATCCTATTAGCATATTTACTGATGTCATTACTTTGGGGACATGCCTAAAATCTATATTTCTTATTTATAGTTGTTACGTTTTGTTTGTTTGTTTTGTGTGACCAAAATAACACAAATCAACATTTCACTTCCTTAGATGTCCAGCAATGCACTAGTCAAGTGTGTAGATCATCGAATGAACAGACACATACACACAGTTCACTTTTAACTTTTGTGTCATGGGATTAGAGTAGTGTCCTGGATCTGGTAGTGAACCCAACACTGTCCCAGCTTTGTTGGCATGGGTGGGAAAAACACTAAGCCACAATGACCAGGCTTGTCAAACATGTCCTCCAAACATGTCATTCTGAATCCCCTTCAAGAGCTGTGCTGGGCCGTGCTACCCAGGGCCCTGTTAACACTCCAAACATTCAGAGTCACAGACCCGTGTCCCCAGCCGTGCTCTTTAAACAGTTGTTAAAACTTACAGTTTTGCAATGTCAACAGCCTGAGAACGACCCTTCTGGGGCTGCTACTGCACTATATGCACAGTGGAACCCCAATGCAGAAAGGGAAAAGGAGAAAAAGACAGGGAAAGGGTGAAGGACAGGGAGTGTGAGAGGAAAGCAATGGATGGATGAAAAACTTCATGCAGTGGCTGTGGTGGCCCCTGCTCTCCTCCTCCTGTCTACTTCATGAAGGATCTGATTGAGAGACAGACCAACCCAACTCAGACCCATTCAACCAAAATGCTCCTACGCCCCTGACCTGCTGTCTAAACCCCCTAAATTAGACTACTGAGACCCTAGGAGCAAGGCTTAAATTACCAGAACCTGTGAAACCTTGGCAAGCCTCATCACCCTGAATGGAAATGCTGTGCAAATAAAAGCAGACTGGCCTGTCTTCTCTCTGCCCACAGATGGATGGTGAAAGGCAACATGAGCCTCCATGGTAGAAACTGGAGGAATAGTTAGCGGGTTTCCCTTCTGGACCCTATAGATCCCAGAGTCTACGTTAGTATACCCCATGGAAAGTCTAACCTGTCTAAGGAGTGTCTGTTGTTTGCCAATGCAAGCTCATTCTGAAAGAACAAAAGGAACCAAAAGACTCACGAGGTGACAAAACAGTGTGAATGATGATATACGTCGAACCAAGGTGAAAATTTGTCAACCTACCACTTAAGGGATGCATTTTGATGACAATTTAAGGGATATTTTAAAGGCTGCTCTGGGTAAGCCCCACCACCCCGCTGATATCCTACTCTCATGTCATCCAGAGGAAAGGGATAGCACAGAGGATTTCCTCTTTTTAAGAGAATGTTGGTGGCAACAAGACATGTGGTAGGCCACCCAACCAAATCATTTTACACTTACGCTGTGATGCTATTCATGCATCATGGAAGCTAAAAACACATAAATGCAGACTTCCAGAGACACACAAGCATTTCTCCACACCTCTACACATGCTCAGCTGGCTATTGTCTGTCATACATAACAAGGTTAGAAGAGCCTGCAGACAAACAGATACAGAGCAGGTGAGCTCACTAGACAGCCTATGTGCCTGTGAATATTTTCAGGCACTGGCCATGTATGTGGAAACTAAGGCAAAGGGTGATGGCAGGGGGTAGATTAGCACATACCCCACAGTGTGATCAAAAAGGAAAATAAAAATGTATTGTGGACGTAATAGAGCAGAATCAAAATTGGCCCCACTGGGCAACAAGAAATGGCCACCACTTAGATGCATGAAACCCCAGACTTTATGCAACTCTTTTCGTTCTTATTAATGTTTTTTTCCCCTTCATTTTGGATGTGATGAAGGAGAAATGTAATTCATCTGTGAATGTGTGAAGACAAGCTTCCTCCCCTTCCCTAACGTAAGGTGTCGGAAATAAGAGAAATGATTATGGAAGGAGAAGGGAAAGGAAACTTAATGGGAGGAAATCGTTTAGACTTTTCAGTCATTTTAATGTCCTCATGTCTGTTTCAAATCATCCTTGAAGGTACGGACACACTAGTCTATCATAGACAGGGCTTTATTGCAAACCTGTTCAACGCACAAGTTTTGTTGTTGTGCATAACAAAATATATTCTTAGAAATTGCAGATTCACTGAGTGCAGTTTGGAATGTGGAGTTATGGTTTGATGTCCTCCAAGCCACCTGAAAAGAAACTGGTGTTATACTGTCCTCATGTTAAAAATAAATAAATAAATGCATAAATTCTGGCTTACTAAACAATGTACTGTAAATGCATATAATGTGGAATCCTTACAATTGTCTCCAGAAAAAGCCCTCCAACCTTTCTTTTGCACATTAAGACACCCTGGAGTCAAAACTTCAGCTGCTGCCTCTGCTTGTTCACCCTGCCTGAGGCCCTTTGTCTTCTAAAGACCTGTTTGTTCACAAGTGGAGCACAGCAGGTGTTTGAGGAAAGTGCAATGTGGAATTGTGCATCCCACTGCTGCTGCAAGACTCATTTATTGAAATGTTCTCCATTTCTCAACAAAATACACTACGCTTTCAGGCTAGTGTGTACTGCTTCCTCATCACGAATCTGTAAAAGTTGCCAGTGGTGGAAAGGCACATCTTAAGGGGAATGCAATTCCCCATAGAAAATACTACTATAGTCTGTTCTAAAGCAAATTATTCAGCTGCAGACCTTCATTTTACCTGTCAATAATGTGCTCATAATTGGGAGGGATTGTGCATTTACAGTAGGTCTGCTCCTTAGTCCCTGCTCCTGGTTCAGGACAACCTTTGCCAATAATAAAGTGGAACCCAATCAAATCAAATAGACCAGTGGATCTTTACCGAGTAATTGGGGATCTGTGTAATCGTTAACCTTGGCTCAGTGTGGGAAGTTAATGAATCAAATCAATACCTCTCTCTACTGATCCATAATTATTTGAAAAGAGATGAAAAATTAAACAGGCCGAGCCTATGAGGTTATCATGCCATGCAATTAGTCCGCCGTAGGGAGATTATGTTACCTAGATACCATTGGGGAAGTATAATTTCTCTTACAGATGGAGTTTTTTTTTTTTTTTTTTTTTTTTAATGAAGAGTGCAATTACCTAAATAGGTCAGCCAAAGACACACTGCTGCTGTTGCTGCTGCTGCAACAGCAGCAGCATGCTGCCTCTTAACATACCTGAGAGAAAGCTCATGGAGAAAAGAGAGAGCGAGAGAGAGAGAGAGAGAGCACTGTCTGCAACTGTTGCTGTTTCCTTCACTATCGTCCTCTTCTTTTTTATTGTTTCTCACTCTCCTACTGAAGCTCCCTGTATGATTTTCTGGTTTCCCATAATTGCATACATTTAAATCTTTGCTAAGCAGAAAATTAAACTTTCCTCCAAATGTTTTTTTCCAAATCAATTCGGTGATTTGTCATGAAAACGACATGTGCGGTAAGCCAAAAAAAGTGGCGTCTACATGAAATCAGCAAGACAGGGATCTTTTTTCAACACGTCTTTGTGCTGTCCTGCCATCCACTGTAATACATTATGTTGTTGATATTGTCATCATCTATGTGTTTGATTTTTCTTGCAGTTCTGCAACCACACACCAGTAATACTTGATTTTTTTTAATGAGTGCAATGGATAGAGTTTATTTTTGTATACAATATACATTTTTCCACTGAAGTTTGAAAATTACAAAAGACAAATAATACTTATGGGAAGGAGTAGAATATTAACCCCTGTATTTTCTCGGACGCCACTCCACTGTATGATATCTCGAGATTCACTTAGAAGCTCGTTAAGAATAAATAAAAGCATTACACCGCCAGCACTATTGTTATGCTGTGAAATTGCCATAACCACTTCTATTTTGTGTTTATATTTTGCTATGTGGTTGCAATTAGGAAAAACATATAGCATACACTGAGCTCAGAAGGGCACTAATACTGACAAGCAGGTAACTCAGAGTGGGTACTCCTGTAGTCTGCGCTGAAACACAGACTACAAGGTGATGTAGCTGTAATAAAAACTGCGTGGCGTATAAAGAAAGTGAATTAAAGAACAGCCGTGAAAGGGGGCCACCTATAAATACGTTTTTTGTTACATCTGATCCAAAACCAACCCTGCAAAAGTAGGTGTTAATCTCTGCATGCACGATATGATTGAAAGGAAAAAATTGGCACGCGCATCCTCTTCTCAACACGGAACGAGTGACCTTGTGAACCGCCAAATGGTGCCTGTTTCAGGTTCTTAATGTGGCAGGTGCCTTGATCACGATTCAACCAATTTGTCAACAAGCGCTGCTTTCCTGAAACTTGGCAGAGACTGCATCTCAGATTCCAAGTTGAAACTTGGACGATCACATTCCGAAGCTGGAGGAGTTTTATTTGTCTGTGATATACACCTCTTTGTTGTTGTGCTTGAACTGCACTTAAGAAAAAAAGGCACACTTTACCATCGCACGGGGGAAAACATCAGATAATACTTCAGGTATCCCGACAGAGAGTAATTTGATCCAGAGTGATAAGATCTGCAAATGACAGGGACGCCGTATTCATCCTGTCTTTTTTGATGGACAAGCTCTGCCCAACCCTCCTACACACTGACACATAGGAAATATGTTTCAGGGAATGACACTAGCATACCCTCTTACACTTAATCATTGTCAATCACTCGGCGCACTTGGCTCATTGGGTAATAGGAACAGATCCAACATCACATCCCCTCCAATCTGTTTGGCTCTCGCACGGGAGGTGCATGCTGTTTTCATGCCTGTGTGGGATGGCTTCAAGCTGTTTTCTTATCAAAAGGCCCATTCAGACATTCTCTTTGAGAGGCATCGCAAACCTCAGATCTCACAGCCTCCGTTCAACCACATGTCTTCATTTAAGAGGCCAGAATCAGATTTGCTGCCACGAAGAGCTGTCACTGTTAAAGAATGGGATGTGATTTATCATTCTAAACCACACACAGAAAAGATAACCAGAGCGCTAGCACTTGTACGCATATGCGCACGCAAGCACACACACGCATCCGCGCACCGACTCCCCACCCCTTCACCCTTACACCTCACATAAATACCTAAAAAAACAGATCAACACATGCTCTCAAGCTCACTCATCCCCTGCCTCAATCACTCCTATATGTTTTCGCACAAAACCACAATTTCACACAGAGGCTTTTTTGCCCCGCACTCTTTTGCAGCGAAGAGTTGGATCACATGCTTTTTACAAACTGCAACTACATCACCTTCCACCCAGGGATCCTGTCTAAACGTTCTCTTTTAAACCTCCACTAACAGTCTCATCATTGATTTTATGTCTGTGTTTTTTTTCCTTCTTCTTCCTCAGGTTGTAAGCAAGCAAACACAGCTGAACCCTAACACCCTGTGTCCCACTGTGTCTCCCTCAGGGTGTTCTCATCACAAAACAGCTCCACAACAACTCCAGAGTGAAACACCCTCAGCAACACAGGCCACAGAAAGGCAAAGGTGACAGGAGCAGGTTTTTTCACCATTTCAAACGTACAGAGCCATCAAATAAACTTCTTGCTCTCTCAACATTGGGAGGTTGAGCATAGTTACTTCTCCAAAGAAGTAGTTTCTCTTAACTCTATCCATTTCTCACTTTTTACCCTCCCATTTCTCTTTCTCTCACAATTTCTCTCTTGCGCTCTCCAGTTGCTGCTTATTATTTCTTTGTGGAAGAGTATGTGATTGCCAAGATTGCTTGGTGGCTGTCTCGTCTGAAGTTGCCTGTTTCAACACGAAGGCAGAAAAGACTCAGATTCTCCACTTTAGATCTCGCAGCCTCTTTCTTCTCCTTGCCCTTTTGTGCTCTCTCTCTCTCTGGCGCTTTTTTGTCAACCGTCTCGGCGTATAGTGGTTTCAGTGGGGTAAATAATCATCATAAGGTGTGTTTGGTGGGGAGTGAGGGGTGTAGCGAGGAGACTAAACTTGCCAAAGACTGCAAGTGTACGGCTCGTCTCCACTCCCGTCCCTGTTAGCTCAGCCATTTTTGAGCGGTCAGGCTGTCTTGCCACAATCACACGCTGGCGCCACAATTGCCTAGTCCCAACTGCAACCCTTTCACTGTGTAATGAATACATCCAGAAATAAACTAACCACTCGTGCCCCGCTGCTTGCCCCCTGTGTGCATATGTACAGAAGAAAGACTGGAGTAATATTTGCGTTGTGCCGTGGATAGTGGTAAGCTCACCTGGGCCCGGGACGTCGCGTGGCGATGGCGTGGTTGTGGTTCCAACACAGAACCGGTCAGTGAGAGAGAAATGACCACCGGCTGGTGTCACCTTCTGGTGTGATCGTGCAGATCCCTGGTTGAGGAAATGTTTGAGAGGAATGAAGATAACCAGAGAGGAAGAGCGGTGTTTACGACCCCCTCAGAGATGTTGATGTCGAATTGTACTCATTTTAAACATTGTACTCATTTTAAACAGCACGTTCATGCAAAAGATATGTATGTGAAGACATGTTGAACATTTTGCTGTTCAAGCAGCAGAGTGTAAGAAAATGATTTTTGTGTTATTCAATTCTGGCTGCATGTCTGTTTAAATGCCACAAGAGATAAATATACCTGCACCAAATCCAGTCTTGATTGTGCATGAGGAGGTCGGATCAGAGCAGTAATTTTCCACCTCTACACTCAGCCTGCTTGAGTGTACCTTAAAGGGTGTTTCTATGAAGCGCTGCATGGTTTTATATGTTTGTGTGTGTCCACCGTATGTTTATATGCTTGCATGTATTTTGTCTACGTTTGGATTGCTGTTTCTTTTTGTCTTCTGCTGTGCTTGTTCGGCAGCCGCTGCGCTCCTTCATTTAAGCTGTCGTTTGATTTGTTTATTTTCATCTCATCTCTCTAAGCAAATAAAAAAAGAACACCTATGAAATCAGATACCACAACATTTATTTTGCATTTCCATCTGTAATAAATGAAACCAATTAAGCCGTACTTTTAAATTAGGGAGGAGGCAATCCTAATTTTCTCCTTAAGTGCGGTTTCCACGGCAATCAGAGGCCTCTGCAGGGGGTCGGGAATGGAGGCGTTGGGTGGGAGCGTGCACAGCAGGGACAAACTGACTGAGTGCAAGAGCCTACTGCACTCGCAGCTGAATCTTCTGCTGGCATGCACTTTCTCTTTCACATACACACGCATATGTCGGTGCGCACACACATGCACACTCAGAAACTCCGAAGCAGTCAACATCACACAAACACTTGCACATATTCTCTCTGTTTATTCAGCCTTATCTACAGGCTTTATGTGAAACTGAAGGTTATAAAAGTGCTCGTATTTGTCTTATTGTTGTCACTTAAAGAGATGATGGTTGAGTGATTCACACAGTGATTCTCATAGTCTTTCTAATATGTATGTCTGACGCTGAGACATCCTCTTATGTGTCGGCCTGTTCTTCTTATTTTCCTATGAATTAATTTGTCCCCGGGCAAATGTGGATATGACAGCTTCCTCAATCTGTTAGCAGAAGTGTATACGGTTCCAGTCAGAATATTAGGAAACTTGGCCCTGTGTCATTGTTTCTTGTCACGTCTGGCTGGATTCTCTCTTTTGCTCTTACGAGTACGAACTGTGATTTTTAAACAGACAAATTTTATTTAACCGCACATGAAAATAAGTTGCTCTTTGTTTTTCAATGTATCACATTTCTGGAGAAAATCCGCTTCGCCTGAGACGACAGAAGACTGGAGCTGTAATTGAGAGGGGGAAAAAAAAACACCTTTAAATGTCCATATATTGAAATAAGTGCTAAGCGACATCAGACAGTTTCATTTTGCACAACGACTTCAAAATTAATAAACAAACTAACTGAATAAATAGAAGCTGTGCTGAAATGTTGACCATGTAAACAGACATACAAGCAGGCTGGCCAGTTGTGAGTATTTATAGCGTCAGTTTGGCAGCTGTTAGAGGAAGCTCAGCTTTTCAAAGTGTTCTGTAGTTTGAAACAACACGGATACGTGTTTATGCATTTTTCTATTTAGTGTTACGTGAAAACTGAAGCTGAAATTTTGGATCTTTTTTTAAGTTTATGTTTATTGTTTCAACATAATTCATCAGCTGGATTTATTCATGTAGACTAAAGTAAAAATACAGTGTTTTGTTGAAATGAAAGGGCAATTAAGGATAAATTAGCATTTTTTCCCCCTTTTTTACATTTATTGATAATGCAGAAGGTTCGAATGAAAATGCAACTCTTCCCTTCTCATAGTTGACAGAGATGAAACAGTAAATCGATTATTGAGATGTAAATTTCACTTTTTGTATTTATGTATATTTTGCATTTTGTTCTTGACTAATTGTCAGTGTATCTTAAAACATCCACTGCAATGCTAATGACTAATCAATGACCAAAATTTAAAACAAGAGAACATAGGAAATGTTGCATATACTCAGTCAGTATCACATGTTGTGGTCTGTCATACGAAACTTCAGCCAAGCTTTTTAAATAGAAGACTTCTTATTCCAACTTTACTTTGGCACCTCAACAGAACTTTCCCTGTAAACAATTAAAACTTTCCTCTTGAACATGACTCTGATACCTACAATTTATCTAGTCTGGCAAGCATTTAGCTTTTTGGTGACAAAAAGATGGAAAGGAAGGAGGGGGGGAAAAAAAGCTGGCATTCAATCTATCACACCGGATCTGACATAGCTGTCTTATAGTTTGAGAAAGCAGCTCAGACACAACAGTTGCTAGTCAAACAGAAGTATTCCACAGGCGGAGGAAAGGAAAGACAGAGGCACGGAGAAAGAGAGGGATGAAAAGAAAAAGAAAACGCACAGGCCTTCCCTCGGAAGGGTATTCATAGAGTCAGGCTGTTTCAGGTTCATCTCTCATTACTCCTGGGTGCTCTCTCAAGCTTAGCAGAAATGGATTACGCGACACAAAGAAAGGAATAATCATCCCATTCTCCTCCTCCTTCTCTGATAAACACACACCACACACGGGCACACGCGGACACTTCCACACTTCCATACATGCACTCACAAACATACGCACACTCCCCTTCCAGTTTGTTGTTTCGCCATACACACTGACATACGCGCACTGAGGGAGCTTTGTGTGGCTGTGAGTCGCTGAGTGTGGCGCTCGTTCACTGACTGCATGCCAAGGGACTCGTCAATTATCTCCCCAAACGCACCCAGTCCTCAGGGGGAAAAGGCAGTGAGGGAAACGTCCCTGTTTTTGAGGGAACCTGGAGTTTGCAACATTCAGTTGAGTGACAATACATTCACGCTCTAATTCTAGGCTAGCAAATGTAATGTTTTTCTCTATCTCGCCCTCTCTCCCGCTATCTCCTTTTCTTTTTTTTCTTTGTCTCACTCTTTTCTGCTCTCCTTGTTCTTCTTATCATTCCAACTTTGAGAAGTTGGAGCTCCTAAAGGCTTTAGTCAGTGTGTGTTCTGTGTGGTTTTGAGTGGATTTTGAGCGTCTGTTTATGATTGCTTGCTTGCGTGTGTGTGTATGTGTGTGTGTTTGCATTAAAGAGTGTATGCTTGCAGTTTGATCTTTTTTATCTAATGTAGGCAAGGTAGGTACTCCCTAAAGATATATTTTCCCAAAGCAAATTTAAGAAATGTCTGGAAAAAAACAAACAAACAAACAAACAAAAGAAAAAAATAACAATGTTATTATATGTTATCATATTCATAATTAATTGCGCAATGATTAGCATTTTCTCCTTTCAAGCATGAAGCATAGAAAAACCTTAACCCTTTGTAATAATATAAACAATCACACCTAGCCTTTCATGATTTCAAAGTTTTCACTGAGTGTACTGTCATACAGAAGTATTTTGATTACTTTTTGACTGACTATATTCAACATTTTTGTAACAGATGGCACTTATATCTTTACAGTTTTTTAAGCCTCGAGTCTAACATAAAATTGCTATGTGTTCTGGCAGTCAGTAAGCAGATTGTCTCAGTGAGAATGGCTTTAAAAAAAAAGATGTCCATGTCCGTGTTTGTCTTGCTAGTGTGACTCACTATATCTGTGAATTCTGGGCTGTGAGGCTACTTCTACCTGGTTAAATTAAAGAGAATATGAATAATAGATGGAGAGAATGACACTTCCGTCGCCAGGGGTAATGAAAGACCGACTCCTAGCTCTCTCTTGTCATTCCTCTGACTCACCGAGAGCGCTAATAAAGATGACACTTGACAGCTAACGAGACCCATCACGGTGAGGACATGCCCACATACACATAGAAAGACAGAGAGTGAGACTCTAAAAGAAACCGTACGAAAACAAATGGACGGCAAGAGTCGAGAGGGCATCTAACCTTGAACTGGCCAAAACACCTTGGTGTACTGTCAGGGACCAACTTAAGGTTTAGCCTTTTCTTTGAACTGTTTTAGAGAGTCAGCATCTGACCATCACTCAGGGACCTGCACAAAACAGAGAGGAGTAGGGAGAGAGGCACACACACAGCACACAGAAAGAAAGAGACTGAGAGAAATAGAAGATTTTTTTTTTACATTATATGTGTTAAAAAAATAAAAAATTATATATATATATATATATATATATATATATACACACACACACATAATGGAGAATTTTATGCAAAATACGACAGAGGAAAAGACAGCAAATGAGATTTTATGTCTGTCCATAAAGGCCCAGTGGTGTGTTGGAATAGGAAAGGTTGGGAGCTTCACCTCCAGCATCCAACGCAGATTGCCCAAGGAGTGGGTGTGCCATTGTTTACTGTCCGCGGTGTGGGTAAACAATAAACAATGAAAAGACTGAGGGGTTGCCAGCTCCTCACCCTAATGTTGCCAAGTTGGGACCTCAAACACGCCCCCATGGTCCTCACAGGCCCTACTCACCACCCACTCCCTCGATCCCCTTTTCTACCTCTGTTACCTCCCCCTTTCAAATTCATCCACAGCCCCAGAAGCCCCAGAAACCCCAGAGGGGCGGTCGCGCAGCCTGCCCACGCTGCCCTCCAAGAAACCACGAGAGGGTGTGGTTCCGCCTGGAACAGGGAAGCCATTTATTTTAGGCGCATCTCTGCTGACTGACTCATCTGTTGACTGGAAAGTTGGCTGCATGCTCCACGGGCTGAGGCTCCACCAACCCTGTGGGCTATCAGTCCTTGACCTGCCCTCCCTCCTTTTGGGCCCCCTGCACCTCGGCTTGCCACAAGTTCAAATGCACCAATAGTGACCCACTCCTATCCTCCCACCCACTCTAACCAGCCCTCAACACCACTCTATTTTTGTCTTTATGCTGGCTCTGCTACCTAGTCTCCTTCTATTGGTCTCAAATTGAAGAACTGTCATTGTTTTACATCTTCAACTGATCTTCAGCTTGCGTTTTTTGTTTGTTCACAACTCACAATCTGAGTTAGTCATACAAAAATACATAATCATGTATGATATAGAGGATGAAAAAAATGCTATCTGCAGTGGAAAACACCTTAGCACCTGCCAATGTTATACTCTTCATTATTTTATATTTCACTTTAGGTATATAGGCTGTGGAACGGTAAGACTAACAGATAAATTCTGCAGATTTTCATATCTGCACCCAAGATTTTTTCGTTTTCTACCTGGCAATAAAAGCAAAGTCTTTTTTTAATAATCTGGGTCATATTTACTTATTCTAATGTTACCACAGAATGAGAACTTAGCTGTGGATGTGTCGTTTATTTCATTTTAAATATTAGTAATAATATGTGAAGCAATTGTAATTATTGTCATAATGTATCGTTCCTATTCCTACAGACGTGGCTGCAACTTGAGTATCAAGTACGCTGAATTAATGCATCATCATTTTTTACCTGCTTGTTATTATGTAGTGGTCAAAGGAAGCTGTGATGTAAGGTGCTTTTTATCTTCTCTGTTTCTCCCCAGGGTTCCTATATTGCTTTTGAGATATCTGTGGGTTCCATGCTATGGCGTGGCGTGCTGACATTCCCTCCACACCCACACTGGCAGCCAATGTGCCAATTAGTGGCCTTCTCCGCAGGGGTGTATGGGAGGTGGAGAACATAGAACAGAACAACGAGAGACAGAGGAGAAAGAGCAAGAGAGAGAGTGTGTATTTGAGTGTCTGTAGATGTGTGTGTCTGTGTGAGTGTGTAACAAGGCCTCAGACCTCAGACATTCCTTTTGCTATGACCTAGGGTACAATTAAAGGGATGTCCCTCCCCTGCCTCCCCTCCTCGGTGGACCACATCAACGGAAGTCCTGGCCCAGCTGGAGGCTCTAATGATGGGAGGGAGGCCAGGTCGCGACCCTGGTGTGCCACCTCAGCACCACACCCTTCCTGTTTAGGTCCAGACAGGGTCCACACCAGGAAAAGAGGAGAGGACAGAGGAAAGGGGAGACAGGGAATGGGAAGGAGTTTTGCATTTCTAAAGATTTGAAGAGTTAGTTCAGAGAGGCTGGAACAAAGTAACACTAGTAGTTTTCCTCATGGTGACAGACTCTGATTTGTACTTCAGCGAGGTTGCTGTACAAGCTGAGATGACTATATGTTTCTTAAATAACTTACTGCTTCCACTCTTTCCGCTGTTTCTTCCATTAAAACATCCTAACTTTGGCTGAGGTGAAAGGCACATACTGTATGGGCTTTACAGACGGCGTGAGTGTCTGGGTATTTGTTAGTATGCACAGAGTTGCATTAAGAGTATCATGGGACTGTGGTCCTCATCCCTGCTATCATCAGACACCCAAACTGATGGAAAGGCTTGGATAATGATATGTCTGTCTGTCTGTCTGTCATGCCTCTGGATTTGCTTGCTCCACTTGTGAGTGAGGAACAGCATGGGACATGAGGGGGTGGTAAAATGTGTGTGTGTGTGTATGTGTGCGTGTTTAAGCGTGTGTGCTATATCAGGCTTTGAATGCGGATGCTATACAAGCAGGTTGGTCATGCGTGCGTGTGTGTGTGTGAGAGTGAGAGAGAGTGTGTGACAGGGGTCCCCACAGATTATAGCTGTTGATGAGTGTCTCCTCTCAGCTTGGAAACCCTGTAATTGTCACCTTGCTCAAGTAGGGGAGATGGGAGAAATACACATTGAATAACAACACTGAAAACCAGCAATCAGAAAAGGGAAAGTTAGAGAGGTATATAGCACAATGAAGAACACGCAGACAAAAAAAGAGCAGGTCTGATCAATTACATGACATGTCAGTGACCAAATAAAACAAATGCTGTGCTGCTGTGATTTTGCAATGTTTGCAACACCACATGCAATTTGTGTGGGGCGCATTCAACCAAGTCTCATATCTGTTTGTGTGTGAGAGTGTGTATGTGTGATCTTTTAAACTACCCGGGTAGTGTCCTTTCACATTATTATGCAAAGTAGCAAAGATTAAAGTCTGACGTCTCCACATTGTCTTGAAACTTTAAAAAAGAAGAACAAATAGGATGTTTGGTTTCGTCTTGTGTGATAAAAATATATGTGCTAATGATTATACCTCAGTAAATAGTTATCTATCTCAATACTCAGATTTTAGTCCACTGTTTGATACTGCGCTATTGATATGCACATGTGTTACATGTCCTTAATAAACTTAGATAATATACATTAAAAATAAAATACTTTCATCCATCTATTTTCTGCATCTTTCTAGGGCTGTACTGGGTGCATAGTGGGGAATATCTTGGACATGTTAGTAATCCATAATGAAATGTTCTACTGTATATAGAAAGGCCCAGACAAACATATTGGCAATTTAAAGTTATTGTTCACTCTCCCTCCATGTCTTTTGACTATGGCAGTATAATTTTAATGATAGATTTTACACATAGAAATATTAGAATAATTATGGTTTACTAATAATGCCAGTCTGTGTTCTTTAATGTCTTACTGTGTTGAAACTCTAAAGACACTGTAAAAACACAAATTTTCATTGTGCCGCTACTCTTTCTCTCATTAACTTCTATTAATTTATTTATCCTTCACAATGGCCTGACACCACCCCCAGAACCCTAGTCTTTGCCAAAACCAAAGTGACACTGGCTCCGCTGGCGAGGTTGGGAGGCCATGAGGTCATACCAACGATGGCACTAGCTGTCGACCGGTGAGATGTTGGGCCCGTAGGCGGTGGGGTGCTAGGTGCCTGCAAGGGGTGAGTGAAGGAAGTGTGCCGCAGGAAGTGAGACATTCATTAGGAAAGCCAAGCTGACGCTGTCACCCTCACCCTTGCCTGCTTCTAAGGAGTCTGCTCAGACACACGGCAGCCTCAGCTGCTACCAGACTGTGGTTGTGCTCTGCAGTGACATGCCTTTGACATTCAAGTCACAGTTTGTGTGTGCATAAATACAGTCTATGTGTGCAATTGAATGTTAAACTGGTGTTTTATGCTGTGAAACACTGTCATGCAAATGAGGCTTCATTCACAGAGTCTGATGATAGGGAAAAAATAAAGATACGGATAAAGAGAGATGCACACCCAATGAGTCTATTATAAAATGGAAGATCAAGTTCATGGTTCATATGCTGAGGCCTTATTTGAGGCAGTTCTGATGACAAATGAGACAACCATGTTCCCTCAGTCATCTTGCACGCCTGTGAAAGCAGAGCCATTTTATTGGGTCGCTAATGCGACGAGAGAGGCCAGGAGTCAATTACTGTGTACTTACTCCCCCCGCTGCCTGAACACAGACTTGTTAACGCTTCCTAATAATGAGCTACAGCGAACAAGAGTGTAACACTAGATCCTTTTGACTCAGAAAAAGGAAAACATTTTCCATTCTAGTTGTGCCTTTGTACCCAACCCTATCACAGATGACTGATAAAAAAAAAAACATGAACAAAGAAAAAGGTACAGCTTTTCTGGCTTTTTGCTGATGATACAGTGTCAGATATAACAAATCCTAACAAATTAGCAGTATGAGTCTTTTTTAATAGTATTACATTTACTTCAGTGGTACACTGAGTCCAATAGAAGTAGACTATGAAGTTCTAGAAAACCCAAAAAAGACCTGACTCACGTGAGTTGTCTTCATTGTCTTTATCTAGGACTGTATCTTTAGCCAGCTCATGCTAGAAAAACCCCTAATGAGCCTCTTATCTGCATCATTATACTCACTTAGAGCTAACAACTGGCAACAGTTGATTCGTGGATTTTACTTACTTTATATGTGAGAAACGGGGAGTGCATGAATAAGTAATAGCCTTGCTGTTGGAGAAGGATTTAGGATTTACATAAAGGTAAGAACCCGGTAACAGCTGAGCTAAACTAATAAATACTGGAAATGATGCACTAATTTTTAGATACCTTTCTTTCTTAATGAGTATGTTTTATCTTTTACTAAAATGATCTCTTCATCATGATGAACTAAAGCTAAACAATACTATTTTGATATGTCCAGTTTCTGTTAGCCTGATCTTTAAAATTAGCAGGTTTCAACCAGACTTGCTTTTACCAGGCATTAGGCTATCCG
Organism: Maylandia zebra; assembly: GCF_041146795.1. Lineage (NCBI taxonomy): Eukaryota > Metazoa > Chordata > Actinopteri > Cichliformes > Cichlidae > Maylandia > Maylandia zebra. Next base: position 18,226,660 of record NC_135178.1, on the reverse strand, counting down.
CTTCCAGTTTCACAAGGCTATTTATCATAAAACCAAAAATTACTAATACTATCTCAAGAGCTTATACTTACTAGAGATGGCACGATACCACTTTTTTATGTCCGATACCGATACCGATATCATAAATTTGGATAACTGCCGATACCGATATGAATCCGATATAGTGTTTTTTAATCAACAAAACTGTTTTTTAAATATCTTGCTGCATTTTGTATAAGTTCATACTCAAGTTTAAAACAACAACTACACTAAAGCTATTCTGTTATACCTGTATGCAAAAAAAAAATTTCATAGTACAGCAATACTGATCAATCTAATAAACTTAAACCTACACCATCCTCCCTATTCTGGTATTTTAAAGAGTACTTAGCATAAATATTAAGCAACCTAACTAATAGGGTTCCAACTCCCAGCAACAACAAAAATAAATAAATAAAAAATAGGGAACCACCCCTCACGCTCCACCTCATGATGCTTAATCGACGTAATCAACCTTAATTTGATGCAGTGTGAAAAAAAATGCACAGAAATCAATTATTTTTCAAGAAATATTAAATAGATTCAACATCTTTCTTCAACAAAATTGCAGACTGCACAGATGGTACCTTCCCAAAGGAAAAAGTACTATAGCTTACTAGGGTATATATATTAGACTTAATAGTTACTATATACAGTAATTGACTTCTATTCATTTTACATCAAATTAAAACTTTGGGTGTAAGATAATTATTTATTAAAAGCTAGACATTTTAAATGAGAATAAGAAAGAAAAGTATGTCTTTGTGCCCCCTTTTCCCTGTTAATGCCCTATCGGCCCCCCTGGCTAAACTTTGCTAGATCCGCCCCTGCACAGTTACCAGCGTCAGCTACGTAGAAAAAGATCCTTAAATAAATTCTAACAACAGCTGATCAAGCTTAAACGTGCTGCTGTTGTTTATCCGCTGGTTTCCTCTTTCTGGTGCAAAGTGGGCCAAAAGCAAACTAGAGACACGGACTCGCGACAGAAAAGCCGATCAGCTGATCGTTAAGCAGTTTCATGATTGAAGTAGCAGCAAGAAGAGGCAGTCGCTTGTTAAGCTTAACGCAGGAATGCTTTACAAACATTCAGAGATGGACTTACACACTTGCTTTACTTCTCTCGGGGATAACTTTGTCGGAGATGAAATGCCGGGTTGCTAGCGAAGCTCCAAATGCTATCCAGACCACTGACAGGTCGGCATGCCACAGCCGCTCTATCACGTGATGCATACTGCTCCGACGTGCTAACGTTCTGAGGTGAGTTACGGCGTGTTGCAAGTTTTGTGAGGTGCTTTCATGATATTTAATGGATCGGATTACATTTTTTATTTTTCTCCGATATCCGATCCAGTAATTTAAGTCAGTATCGGACCGATACCGATACGTAATATCGGATCGGTCCATCTCTAATACTTACACAAGATGTGTTCTTTTAGGAAAAGCAAGGCAGACAGTGCTTGCCCAGTGAAATCTAAAAACAGATTAAAACCCAACAGCGTGAAAGAAATCTATCTCTTAACACCTCAAACAGCGAAGCAAACATCTTGTAAAGAATCTTCCACTGCCTGTTTGCAAAGATTTATCCAATAAATTATTGCCATCTTTGGGCTGCAATTGGATATTCCCTTTGAAAGCTAGCGTGAATCTGTTTTACCGGAGCCGCTGGAATAAATAATTTTCTTTTCATGAAAGGAAATTATAACAAAGGCTTAAACTTAAAAAGCTCAAAATAAAAAAAACCTTTATCTGAATGTTTGAGAATATTCAGGATAAATGGGAGCCCATCCTGCTAGACGAGTTTTCGTTGGCTCTGTTTTCACTGCTCTGAGGAAAAATTACAAATCTCATTTTGTCTACGTGTAGAAATGTATAAAAACACTGGTAGCAGTAGTAAGTAAATGAGAAAATTACTCTGTGGTTTATCATGTTAATAGATATGTTTTTTCTTAATAATCACTTTGGCCAACATGTGTGATGTTGAGGAGTTCGACTGAAGTGTGAAGAAACTTGTAGTGACAGCAGACACATTCACCAGCAAACTATAAATAACAAATGTACAACACAAGAACAATATTTTCTTCTATTGCAACAAAATTTATGTAAGTTTACTCCACATCTCTAGTCTTTCTCTTGAATGCAATTTAAAGGTAGTAAACCTTTAAGTCTCTCAACTTGTGGCTAATTAAAGTGCTGATAAATTAAAGTGGCAACTCCTGCCTTAAACCAGGTACTTTGATATCACTTTCAAAAGCTTTGGGGGATGCTCTCTTCACACTTTTTGAACTGTTAAGTATGTTTAATTATTCTGGATATTCTGTCAATTGCTGCTTTTCGCCCTCTATAAATGCTGTGACTTTCTTTTTAGCAGTGATGATATTTGTTTTTTACTTAACGTTCATCGATACTGTACCTTGCCTCGTAGTATACTCAGCGGAAATTAGATAATGAATTCCACTGCATTACATTTTAATTCCCTTCAAATGAGGTTGATCTTTTCTAAATCAGGTTATGAGAACCCCTGGCTTTGTTCATTTGTTTTAATTAACCAGAAGAGGAAAGGTGAGAGGAAAAAACATCGGGACATTGTTAGTGCAATGAATGATTAATTCCAAAGTAGTGCATACAATAGTGTGTAATGTGGGGGGAAATATCAATATTTTTTCAAAAAAAGTGTGGTTATTTTACTTTCTTCAAAATAAAAAACCATTACATGCGCTTTAATTCCTATTCATTTAACATTAGCAGTTATGTGGATGAAGATAGTTATTGTAGATGCAGTTTAATTTAGAAGCTCAGTTTTAAAGAATAGAAAAGATTACTCCACCGTGGGCCTCAACAACTAAATAATATTTATTCAGTGATATAATCTTCCTCTTAGGGTATTGGTTAAATCTCAGACCATGTTGCCTCAGTGTCAAGGCACAAGCTTTGTCAGCAACATCAGCTGTGTTCTATTTTATACAGAACCGCCTCAGAGCCATGTGTAACTGCACTGGTCCTGTATATAGATTTAACATACGTGTAGCATATCCAGTCTGCTGTGTCCTGACTTTGTGTAAAAAGGCTAGCTTCTTCCTTACATATAGATCTCATATAAAGATGTGACATAGATCTAAAGTAATATATGGTCAGAGGGCCCGGTGGCGCCTGTGTCCGGCAGCCTCGCCTCTGTCAGTGCGCCCCAGGGCAGCTGTGGCTACAATGTAGCTTGCCATCGCCAGTGTGTGAATGTGTGTGTGAATGGGTGAATGACTGAATGTAGTGTAAAGCGCTTTGGGGTCCTATTGACTAGAAAACCGCTATACAAATGCAGGCCATTTACCATTTACCATATAGCTCTAATTGCATTTTTAAATGTAAAAATGTAATAATAAAGCATTTAATGACACAATAATGTGGTATATCATAATCTAATGTATGTGCTCCTTCCTGTATTGAAAAAAGACTTGCCAGCCATCTGACTTACAAAGTTTTGTTTTATCTCCATCTATTTTCTTCCACGTACCCAATATAGGGACAGGTCAGCTGTCTGTCATGTTTGTTTCATTTAATTAACCAGTAAAACAAGTAGAAATAATTCTATATGTAGGAAATTAGGCTATTAGACATATTAAGTATATTGAGAATTTTGCCTTGATAACACGAAAAAACCCTTAGGCATATTCACTGAGCTTTTTTTGTCATTCCAGTTGAATGCTTAATTACCTAAATAAACTCATTATGTATTTCACTGAACTATTTTGACCAAAGCTTGTGGGCCTCGGAGACGTGGATCAATGTTGAGTGCTAGAGAAAAGAAAGAAGTATGTGGAAATGGAAAAGAATAAAGACGATGGTCTAAAGACTTTGTTACAGGTTATATCTGCCGTTGCTGATCATGGCTGCAGTATGTGGTGTGCTTTGATGAATACAGGTAATTAGGTCTAAACTACACAGTGTAAAACAAAGAGCAACAGTATGAAATGACAGCAGTCTTCCTACAGTGTAGCCCATCGCCTGTAGGATGACTACATCAACTCAATCATTATGCCACAATATGCTGAAAGTGATGATTTTAGCCATAGTTTGAAACAGCTGATGTTGCCAAAAACTTTTTTGTAGGTTATTCTTCTCACCAATCCATCATCCAGCATTATGTCAGCAGATCACAAAAACACAGAAAAGCCTGCTGAACACTGATGGGAAAAAAGCGGGGAAAAAACCCTCTCAGTTTGGCTCGAAAACTAACAGGAGCACTACGTAACACTAAAATGTAGCCCAAGTAAACTGTTTGGTTGGACGTAATTGAATAGTACAGTGAGGATTAACGTTGATCAATGTTGTATGGATATTTTTGGCATGAGCAGGAACTAAACCTCTGAACTAATTTCATGAATCACTAAAAAATGTCAGTTAACATGCCAAGATGTTAGTTTCTATTTTAAAACCTTAGCTTTGCACACTGCTAATTACTTTAGTGGGGGAAGGCGACCTATAGCAAAGCTACTTAGGGAAGAAAATCTAGTGTGGTTACCTAAAGTAATCTACTTGGTAAATTGTTATTAAGCTGACAACATATTTCTCATGTTAAATGTCCATCAATTCATACCTGCTTTCAAGAATCAAAGAGTCCATGTTATGAAAAAACCTCTAAGACATTTCCAAATACTTGGATTTTAATAAAAATAAATAAAAAATGACAACATGGCCTTTGTTTGTTTGTTTGTTTTTTTCTATGTTTTCGGCTTGCATTCTGCATAATAGACAACACTGTTGGGTTTGTTTGTGGCTGCATTACAAAAGAGTTGTAAATCATGAATGAGAGTTATTTTGCATTTTGTCATGTGGCTTTGGGCGGGATGAGTGTGATGGATAAGTCTACAGTGTAGCGGACAAAGGAGTGAAAAAAAATACGAGCAGAGTCAAAGGTCCTACTATTGTCCAACAACAAAAATAATAAATTTTAAGATAGTACTAGTAAGCAGACTACTGCTTAAAAGCTTCACAGCTAATATATGTGGTTTTGTTTGCTTTGTTATCATATGCCTATGCTTATATTCATGTTTTTCAAGCTTCTCCTCCCATCTCTTATCTGGCTCTGCTCAAGTCCTGTTCTTAGGGACCATGGGGAAGGACAAGTCCTGGCTGTCCTGGCTCTTGACAGAGGAGATAAATCACTCAGCACACCGGAGGATAGCCTTCTAGTCGGCAAGCTGGGAACTTCATTATCCCGCCCCTGCCACACATTACCATGCAGATCGTCACTGATTGGACTGGCGCTGTGGCGTATGCAGCCTACTTCTGTCACTGCCAGAGGAGTCTCAGATGTGTCTGTGAGAGGAGAAGAGAGGAGAGCAGAGGAGAGGAGAATAAAAAAAATCACAAAAAGAGAAATGTGGAAGCTACGAGTAATATATTAAAATAGGGAGATTTTAAAATGAAGAGAAATTTTTCACTCTTAGCATCTCAGTACGAGGATATTTAGCATAAAAACACAGTAAAGCAAGTTTCTGTCGATATCTGCAAGACTATGTCAATTCAGTCAAATATTTTTTGGTTTAAATTCCATGTTGGTGTTTTCCTCACATCAAGGGAATCCCAACTTTTTTGTTCAGTTGATGCATTTTAATTATATTCATCTGACTTGACGTCTTGTATGCTTCAAACAGAGAAATCTTCTTCACACACAGTGCATGAGGACATTTCAATTAATTAATATAGATCAAAGTTGCAATTAAAATATAAGAGAGCTAAATATCAAGTTAAAAATTGCTTTTCTTGTAATTCTATGTAATGAAGTGACATTAAATATCGATATATAGTTGGTTTTATTAATAAGTGCTAATAGTGTGTGTGTGTCTGTGTGTGTGTGTGCGCGTGTGGCTGGAGGGGTCCTGAGGCATAGAATAATATGATGTATGTGTGGGATCAGTACTCTCCCGTCTCAGTGTGAACACACACACAAACACACACCACACTGTACTAGAGATTCCTGGCATAAAATCAGCCGTAGAGCAACACAATTTTTGAGTGTCAACTTTAATCCATTCAAATGAATTCCTGTGTATGCGTGTGTGGGGGCATGTGTGTGTGTGTGTGTTTGCAGAAGCGAAAACACTCGTAGTCCAGTATGCGGTTCTGCGTGTGTGTGTGTGTGTGTGTGTGTGTGTGTGTGTGCATGTTTGCCTTGTGTGTTGCTATGCAGGCAACAGTGTGAAGAGTGGCAAAGTGAGTGTGACAGTGAGAAAAAGGAGGTGTATGAAAGTGTAGACTTCTTCATGATGCATTTTTTTTTAAAGTAGAGACAATATGAGAATTTTACTCTCATGTAACCTGCAGCAATCAAAGCATCAAAAGTGGTCATTTCTGGCATTACACAATAAAGCGATATGTTCACTCACTTGAAAGGAAAAACACGCCGTTAAATCGGATGGCTTTTCTTTGTCTATTTACATACAGGTGTTTATTTCTGTTTTGAGAAGCAACACTAGACATAACTTGTGCACATTGTTAGTTCTTTTTCTTTGCCCCCTCTGGATCCTCCTCATCCTCTGGTCATCAAGTTGGATCCATGCATTTGCAAGCGGTAACTTTATCCCATTGATTGCCTTCAGTGAGAAAACAATGGAAAGGAAGAGAAGAGCAAAAACAATGTCACAGGCCAGTTGAACATTTTGTATAAGAAAACAAACTTATAGGGTGAAAAAATGTAGAGCTAGAATAGCTAAAAGTTTGAGACATTCAAAGTCATTAATTGTGTGACAGCATTAAGTTACCACCGAAACACCTCCACCTCAACAAGATGGACTGTCAGGATGCAACGCTAAGGAATCGTGTTATCACTGGGAGTGGGAGGAGGAAGTAATACAGGGGGCAGGGGTTCCAGGTGTTTCTAAGAAGAATAAAAGCGACATCTGAATGAACAAACATTTCTATCCACACATCTGAACTGTGGCGGGAGTGCAAATGAAACTGGGAGGTGAGTGTGACTTTTCCACCTCTCAGCCTCTAGTTCTCACCACTGTCAGCAGATGTCAGTTAACTTCTGCCAGCCCTGCTGTCATGCTCTCTTTCCGTCTCTCTCTACTTTCTCTCTGACACTGATTCATGAAAACATTTTAATCGGATATCAGCAGAAGAGGACTTTGAAAGAAAATGACAAGAACCCATCCTTTCTACCTCCCCCCTTTTTTCTTCTTCTCTTCCTCAACTTTTATATGCCCTCCTCATTTTCCCCCTTTCTAACCCCCCCCCTTCCCACCTCAGCCCAGGTCTTATGTGTCAGAGGATCCCCAGGGTGTGTGTGGGCTAATTAGGGTGAAGCAGATCGGAGGGAAACACAGGTGTTAGCCAGACCGTACTCGCTGTACAGAGTAATGACTGTACAGAAGCCCCTCATCCCACCACCACCCCCTAGGGTAATTTGTCCCTACTCTGTATAACCATGCATCTCTCTGCTCCACTTCTGTTTGCTTTTCATTAATTCTTTTTATGTGGTTATTTGTTAGCATTATTTATGGCCCACACAAATATTAGCACCATTAGCTGGTGATACAACAATGACTTTGCCACCATGGTCCTTACCGAAGCCGCTAGGGCTAGAAGTATTGATGCGTCTTTATCAGGTCAAGGTGGTCCGTTAATGTGTGTGTGCATGCTTGCTTCAGTGCATGCGCCCATGTTAGTATAAGCTTTGCAGACTTACTCCGCTCATGCAGGCTTACAGTACTTATTTTCTCCGTTTGCCATGGGTTTATTGATTCTCACAGATGCGTATGTATCACATTTCGAACTTGATATAGTCTTTTTCAGATTTATTAATGAGATTGGACATGACATACATGACTGTGCAAATCTAAAAAAAAAAAAAAAGAATGACTTTAGTCCGCTTTCTTTCTTTCTGATTATTAAATTATGACTAGGGAGATGGGTAAAGAATTTATGAGCACAAATTGACAAAGAGTTGGCGTAACAGACAGTAAAAGGAGAACGCAGAACGGATGAGTGAAGGAAAGAGTGTGAGATGCAAAAAGAAATTGTTGAGACAACTAAAAGAAAGACGGGAAAGGATGAAGAGGGGAAAAGAAAGAGCACACTACTGTTAAGTGCATAAGCGGCAATATGCGCCCAGTGAGGTGGAACTGGACCTGGTGAATATTGTCCTAGGTCAAGCTAAGTCAGAATCACTTGGATGACTGTTGCTCACTAGAGCAGAATGCAGACGAGGTGGAGAAAGCGGCTACAAACCTGAGTCAGCGCCAAAGCCTATATTACAGAATATATGCTCTTTGCTACCATCAGTAAATCTCCACCAAAAATAATTATGTTGGGATAATTACATTTTTTTCACCTTGAGACTCCAACAGTAAGTACTATGAAACATCTGATGTGCAAAAATGTTCTGCTTTGCAACCCAGACCCTTACTATTTGTGCTGATCTGCTCAAACTTATTTTGTTTAGTAGATTTAAATCAGTTTCATCTCATTTTAAAGAAAAAAATGTGAAAGGATTACAGTTTTGATGATTGAAAAGTAATTGGCCAGAATGACATAATGTTGTGTCAGAAAGTTAAATAAGCCATTAAGTAAGCACATAGTCAAGTTGGATCCATACAGATCCCCCCTGATGACATGGTCCAAAAAATAAATAAATTGTGGCCACAAAATACTACTTTATGGGCATGAAATGGGTATAACGTGCGCACAAAATGCTAAATTGTGGGCCAACTTGACCGATAACCGTGATCCTTCCCAGGCCCTTGCAGTTGGTTGACAATAAAATCTATCCCGGCGTTCAGGTCGTACTTACGTCTGTAAAGCAATTGGGCTCTCAATATCCTGTTTAAATGTCCGTAATAATGGTTCCTTGCCTTGCCAGGCTTTTCAAAATGCATTTGTAGCTCATTCCCAGCCTAAAATAAAAGTCAGTTATACTGTCTCTGTCCATGGTGTATAGGTTTAGCCTACTGTTAGGCTATTTCTCTACGCAGCTGTCCAGGAATTGTATCAATATGATGTGCGCATGTTATCTATTTCGTTGCCACAAATGCGTAATTCATTGCCATGTTATACCCAATTCGTGCCCATAAATTAGCATTTCGTGCGCACGTTATACCTATTTTGTGTCCTCAAAATAGTATTTCGTGGCCACAAATAAGTATTTCGTGGGCACGTTATACTATTTCAAGGGCACAAAGTAGTATTTTGTGGCCACAATTTATTTATTTTTTGGACCATGTCATCAGAGGGGTTCCGTAGATCCAAGCTCTAAAGACTACAAAAAAGATGTAGCTGACATCAATATATGAGAATCTTATTTTATTAGGTGATAGGTTAGGCTGATAATTGTGTCCATATTTCCATAGCACAGCTATTTCTCTTCCAGTAGCCCATTGTAAATTTAAGCCATCAAGATATCAAGGTGACAGAGATTAGATCTGAGGACTGAATATATATGAGATCATGTGCTCATCATCAGCTGAAGCATTTTAAATGGTTGCCACTGGTTGACGTGTCTTATGTGAGAAAATATTCAGATACCACTTGCTTAGATCCTCGGAGACATGACAATTTGTACATTTTCACAGGATGTATCGTTATCAGAGGCATTTCTATTCGTTTGCTAGTCCTCTGTCTCTCTAGTTATGTTACTAACCCAACACAGCAGTAAAATATAAAGTCTAAAGTGCATTAAAGGAATTAAACATACATTTTTAAACTTAACTGAGATGGACCTGACATTTTTTGACCTGGTGAAGGTGAGTGATTGGGCACAGCAGAGGGTGTTGTTTCTTCCCTACCTTATATTTGGCATTACTGCATGCACTGAATGTAATGTTTAACTAAAGCTAAGTTGAGCTAAGTGATTATGTGTGACGTACCTCTGAAACCTTTACCTTTTACTCAACCAAAAAAAACAGCAATGTGCTCAAAGCTGATCAAGTCAAGAAGTAAGCAGTGCTGAAAACTAAACATGAAAATGTTCAAGCCCTTAAATGGGATTTATTTTTAAATGAGTGAGTAACAATTAAAATTTGTGAAAGGCAGCTGAATTGTAGACCTGGATTAATCACTTTATTAACTCATTCACTGCCAATGGCTGGCAGTGAATGAGTTAAGTGTAGTATATGTGATATTTTGAAACTCAGTATAGTGTGACCTGCACTTTGCATAAAGTTTATTTTATACTTTGTTTTTTCCCAACTTACACCTGTTTGATTTGAGCTCAGCTTACAGTCTACTGTTGTTGTAGTAGCCCATACGATCCACCAGCAGCTAGTATTGGAACCTTATACTTTTAACTTAATTTGCTCCCAGGAAGTAAAAAGCTTGCAACGCCTCTCTCCCTGCCTACTTTATTTCCTGCGCTTCATATTTTCATTGTTGATTAAATAGAGCCGGTAATGTATACTGCAACTTTTTCTGTCTAGTTGCTGGTACACTTTTCTCAACTCCAATCCATTACTTTGGGAGAAATAAAATACTTTTTAAGACACAAATAATCATTTTATCCTGTTAAATTAACACTATCTATTATAATGTTACAGATAAGTGGGGCTGATAACATTTGCTGCAACATTAATTTTATCATTTTATGATTAGCCATATTTGTTACCTGCTATCTAATGTTGGAAACTGCTAATAATTAAATGGTGCTACTGATAGGGTGTAGCAACCTGGTTAACATTTATGATGACCGTTTAGTACTTATATATTGTTGAAACAGGAGCTTTACTGACTTCACAAAATTCTTCATGAAGACTCAGTCTTGAACATGGTTCACCAGGTTTGTTGTGCTGCTGCTGCTATGGCTAAGCAGAGGAACTGTGTGCCTTTCTGCAGCCCAGTTTTGTGTAGTTGCTTGTCAGCATTAGAAGGCACTACTGGTGTCAGTACTGGTATAAATGAGGACCTAATCTGACAGTTTTTAAGCTATGGTACTGAAAAACAAACAAACAAAAAAAAACCAAAGGAAAAACGTAGATATCAATTTGTACAGTAAGTATCAGTTTTGGTGACTTGCCTATCTAACAGTTTCATGTAGTGGGTTCAAGGTAGCTTGGAGGTGGGTATGTGAACTATAGTACTGCAAAGTTGGCTTGGTGACATTGGAGGTTTAAAGGGGTGTTCATTGGTTTTTTGCAAAATAATAAAAAATAAGACAAAAATAAGACAAAACTGACACAGATTAAAAGTAGAATAACAGCCTTTACTAGTTACAAACATTTTACTAAAGCTAATATGCATCATTAGCAAACTAAAACTCAGCACCAGATGCCAAACTTTGCGGTCCTCGTGACTAATTTTCCTTAGAGGTGGGAGAGTTTAGCTCTGGTCAGAGTAGAGGCGTGCTTGCAATGACTGGTCACATTTTTTAAGGTAGTGGAGTTTTTTGGTGGCTGGTCTTCCCAGTTTGTTATCGCAGCTAGTGAACAAGTTGTCATAGCATTGGATTATGGATGATGGGAGAATTATTTAGTTACTAATTTCTTTGTTTTTTCACTCTCAACTTTAGCATTCCCTACAACTGGAAGAAAAGAATTCTAACTTCGAAATACATTGAAATAACAACAATAAAGAAACTGTACGGCTCCTTCACCTTGGCCACTGTAATTGGCTTAACTGATGTGTTTTATTAACTGTCAGAAGCACCAGCAGGGTCTACATTATACACCTGTCACATAGGGAGCCTAGGCAGAAAATGGATAATAGAGCAGTCACTGTCTGACATTTTGAAAAGGCTTTTGCTGCTGACACTGGTGAGTGTATAACAGGGAAGTTATATTACACAGACGATTGGATAGTGAACTAACTGATCACTCGTTCATTTGCACTCTTTCACCCTGGGGTCGGAAGTGTGACACGAGGCGTTTGTTCATTTTTCCACTGCTGATGTCAGTTGTTTTTTAATCAGCACCACCAGTCTGTAAGTAGTGCAGGTGTGGCACAAAGAAGCAGTAATGCTGAGGATGTGTGAAATTACACTCATTACGGTGTAAGATGAGCAGCACCAAAGAACATTGTAAAAGTTTGCATTAACAAGTAATTGTCAGATTTTTCGGAAACTTAAATTGTTAGCAGGTTTTGAATTCAGCTCTTTCATCTGAGTTCACCTTCGAAGTTAGAGTCAGTACACAGTTCAGTCAGACTGAGAGGCTGTTTATATGGCATTAGTAATTACTGTTGATTACCAAAGAATATTGATTCCCGGATTTGTTCAGAATAACAAAATGGCTATATGTCGAAAAAAGAAACTACAAGGGCAAGGTGGTCACGATCCATTAAGCATCCATAGCCATTCATTCAACAGTCATTTGGATGACCTCGTCATGAGATGAAAGAGGTCATCCAAACACTGTGTTAAGTTTCACTATATTCAAACAGCAACAATGATGATGAATTACATTGACGAGTAATATGAACAGATTCCTGCACTTAGCAGTTTGTTATTCAGGCTCCAGAAACATCTGCTTCTAGTATATGTTAATATGAGTCTTTAATCTTTAAAACTTAAGGAATGGAAATAAAGTTTGGTTTAGTAATCTTTTCTTTTTTTTTCTTTTTTTTGTGTCCCGTTTGGATCTTTAGCCATCAGAATTGTTGTCTGAAGGCCAAGAAAGATGCAAGCAGATTTACTTTACCAGGTGGATCATCATGGCCTTGCCATATTGGTCCATTTGATTGACCTTTATTATAATTATGTATTTATTTGATTTGATTTTCGGTTGTTACAGACGGCACAGACATTACTGGGGGGTAGGACAGGGAGAAAGAATGAATAAAAATAGAGGGGAGAAGAGATGGTGAGAAAGGGAGAAAGAAAAATAAGAAAAACAAACAAAACACCTGGATCACCTGTATGGAGATAAAAAAAAAAAAACAGGAGAAAACAAAGAAAAAAGAGCAACATAATAAATCCAACACCTTCACAATAAACTAGCTAACAGTAGATAACAGTAGATACTAAATATTAAATGTTATTGCGCAGCATGCAAGATGACAGCGCACAATGTGCTTTGAGGTAGCAGCCAAGAAAGGTGTAGTTTGTGTCTGTGTCAGGTACCCCTGCCCCCAGAGGGGCAAACCGTACCCGGACCCAGGAGATGTAACCCTTCTAACTGGGGTGGAGACAAGCAGACCGCCTATTATTATCTGCAGTACAAGGGAGACCCGGGATCCCAGACCCCAATCTGACGGCCAGCACCTCCTCCCAGCCCCCCAGCCCCGACGGTTAACAAAACGGGGTTGTCATGGTCCTGGGTCGAGCGACCCAGTGTTTGAGTTTTATGTATCTTTTGTATTCATTTGTGCCTAACTTAGTTCACCTAGTTAATTTCTAGATTGCAGTTTAGTTTTGTTCCTTAGTTGGTTATGTCATCTCCCCCTGTACTAAGTCTCCCTGGTTTATGCGTCATGTCTGCGTGGTTATGTTTAGTTCTTGTCATGTCTAATCTCCATGTTTCCTGTTTTACTTTGAAAGTCTGTATTCTATGTCAGTGTATTTAGTTTCACCTGTCCCGTCATTAGGTTCATGTGTGTCAGCTGTGCTCCCATGTGGGGCCACTACCCCTGATCATCCCTCATGTGTATTTAGTCTCTGTGTTTCATGTAGTCTGTGTCGCGTCGTCTGTGTTCCCACCCTCCATGTCCTCACGGCCAGTCTGTACAATCATCGTCATGGTTTTCTGAGTCTCCTTAGTTTATCAGTATCTGTTTCCCAGTTTAGTTTAGGTTCAGTTTAGTCACGGTGTTTCTGCTTTGTGTTGAGACCTGTCATCAGCCACAATAAAGGCTCGCTTTCAGTTTAAGTTTACTCCGGTCTACTCTCTTGTGTTCACACCTGGGTCCACCACACACACCACCGCACGGTCTGTCCCCTCAGATCGTTACAGGGGTTGAGTGAAGACCCCAAACCTCCCTCCGCCCGCTCATATGTAGTGTTGCTGTGTGCTGTTCTAAAGTGCATTTATTAGTAATCATTTCTAAGAAATACTGTTTTAGGTACTCCTTAATTTTATCTGAAACCCCTTCCTAGTTTAGCAGATGTTAACAACTTAAAACACCTTAAAATAAATAACAGTCATACTATTTTTTTAGTAGATTAGGTAGTATTCAAATTACAATTTTGAAAATAAGCTTCAGATAAACTACAAAAAGCTTAACACAAATTTACACCTGACTTAGTGTTAAGTTAAAGTTCAAGATGCTCCATTTATGCACCTTTACACTATCCAGGTTACTCTTAACATTAGTTTCTCCAAATTCTACCTTGAAAAAAACAGTATACTCACACACTGCACAATGCAACCAGCATTAAAGTCTTTTGAGATAAATACAAGTTTATGCAGCAACAGGTCAGTTTTGAATCAGTTATGTGATCTAAAACTTTGTGAGCCTTTGAGAAAGCAATCAAGAAAACAGCAAAGATCGCTGAAACTAGGCTCTTCTGTGGACTAAGAAAAAGTCCTGGACCTGATCTTTGTATCCAGGTCTGTCGTGGTCCATATTGTCGTATAAAAGACTTTTAACAAGCTTCACAAAATTAGTTTCAGCTTTGAAGTAGAACATTAGCAAGCGTGAACACAGTAACTTACACAGCTATACTATTGAACACATGCTAACACTGCTAATATCCTGAACGTGATTAGCCGCTACATTTTTAACACACTAAATCTCATCGAAACAGTTCAGCACAAATTGGTATTTAAAGTATTTACCTCCTGTAAGCCTTCAAATGTCCGTTAGGAATGGGCAAACTCTGAATTCACCATGGCAATAAGCAATTATTCTCCAGTAACTTTGACAATGTTTACCCTGCATGTCTGTGGTGTTTCTCTCTCTCTCCTTGCATCTGGCGGCTGTGCTCTAGAGGTCAACTTCACATCCCACCCCCAGAAATCTCTCTCTCTTTGTCTGAAAGCTTTCTGATAAACAATACAAAAAAACCCTGATAACTGATAACTAAACATTTATTTAAAATGTACTCGTGTCACAGTTCACTTATTTATGATGGTCTGCTAATCAAATTATAAATAGAATAAAAAAAAAATACATGCACTGTGTCATGAGGCCTTGCACCGGTGTTACAGTTTTTAAATGGATCTGCCACACATTGCTTACGTTTGTCACTTGCTCAATCATAAAGGCTAAAGAGCAGAAATACATAGATAAGACTATTTAAAGTGTTGTGGAAAGTCTACACAATGTTTAAGTCATAGATTTTACATTATATACATTTATCTTCTATTGATTGCATCCATTTCACTACAATTACCAATGCCAAAGGAGCCCTAGTTTGAGTTTATGATAGTTTGCTCTCTTCCAGTGGTCTGACTAAAGGTGATAATTGAAGCTATAACAAGAACATGTAATTGCATTCAACTATGACAAAACATATCAGTGTACACAGCAGTGTAGCACAAAGCAAAAGTTTGGACCAAATTGTCAGTTACTAATTTCACTAATTTTACTATTTTCTAAATCACGGGACATGACATGAATAACATGGTATTGAAAATAATGAAAATATAAGTATGGCCTATGACAGCTGCGACTGGTTGATGTTCATCTGCAGTTGCTCGTTTTATCTAAAGTCATTATTTTACCTGTTTGAGTCTTACTGGAGCTGTCGTTTGTTTGTTAAAGCCGGTTGGAGCGGGCACGCTCTGTTTTGCATATGAAGGAGTTGTACTTACATCTTATGCCATCAGCTTGCCCTAGGTCCCGGTTTCCTTCCACATAAAGCTTTGCATAAAAAGCACTTGCAGCAACAAAAACATAATATTCCAGAAACACGCTTTGCCGATCCTATCAGCTGTTTGTAACACTTCCTACGTCCATCAGCGCAAACTATCGCATGCCCGCTATGACATGCCCGAAACCGGAAGGGACGTCATTTTCACGGAAATGTAGTTTTTTTTTTTACCATCAGTGCCTTGTAAGCCTATAGTGGTGTTTTCAAAAGTTATGTTTGACTTTATGACTTTCTGTGTCGTTTCTGGGATGCTTAGAAGTCAAATTGAACCGCTGAAAATAGTTTATTTTGATGCATATGCTGTTTTTTTTGCAAATTTGCATTATAATATTTATTTTCGTTTTTCCTGCAGTATATATAAAAATTGGTGTATTTCAAAAATAAAACTATGAAGACACTCAAAATTAATTTCCTGTAGTGGGAAACTATTTTGTGCAACTTTTTTGTATTTACAGTTTTAAATTTCTCTAACTAGAAATATATGTTAAAAAAACAAAAACGATTTTCAATTTTTTTGCACTTTATTGCACTTTGTTGCAATTTATGTAATTACTATGCACTTAATGCATACATATTATTAAAATTTGGGCTATAATGGTTGTATTGATGTATAGCAACTTGAAATGCTCCCAAAAATGGCTCCACAGCATGTAAAAATATAATCTAAGCTCTGGCGGACTTGGTTCTATGGTAGGTCTTAAAGGGTTAAAGGGTTAACAGGGCTATTACCACCCCCCCCCCCCCCACCCCCACCCACCCCAGGCTACGTGAGGAGAGTGGAGCGCAGCGTCTAATAATCTGGCCTGTGCACTTACCACAGCTAAACCCAAAGCCGATGGCTTGGTCAAACAGTTACAGTGATGGAATAACTAAGGGCATGAACTCCTTCAAGACTGTTAGAGGTGACTACATCATTAGGGTGTTTGACAGAATGCCAAGAGTATGCAAGAGTATAAAGTTTTTTTTATTGTACTTTGTGTTTACGTAATAATTCTATATGCAGAACTTCACTTAATTACTGTTAGACAACTAAAAAAGGTCTAATAAAAATCCCTTGAACAAGTGTGTACCACCAAACTTTTGGCTGGTACTGTACCTCTATTTCAAACACAGACCGGTGCCTATGTCCAAATATGGCAATTTCAGTAAGTGACACTTGTCTCCTAATGACAGATAATGATAATGATATCTGCTCTGCTAGGCCATTACAATGGTGGTCAATGTGAAGTAGCCTTTCTACACAGGCCCTTAGGCCACTCGACCACCCAGTGACCTTGCTTTATACCCCACAGAGAGCCCCAGTTATCCCCTTATCAGAAAGTAGTGACCTACACTCTTCCTTTTAGGAATTTGAGTTTTGAGAGTAAAAGCTTTAGAAATTTCTGTGACCTACTATCTTAACAGTGGGTTTTACTCTTTGACAAAGATGATGGTTTAACCTTTAGGTGTAATTTTTAGAAAAGTAATGATGTTCCTGCAGGCTTTCTTCTCTGAAATAGAGAAGAATTCACTTTAAGTTTTTCGATTTCATAATCCACAGTTCAATGTAAAGAGGCCCCAGTTCAAAGCCTTTTAGGGCCTCATTCATTTTTATGAGTATTTTTTTCTTGTCAGGTCCAATTCTTGTCTCTTCAGCTCCTCGAAAACTATCAAAAACTCTTTTATTTTCCTTTTTAAATAAGAATCAAAGACCCTCTAGGTGAGGCCTCAAAGACAGCATACAAAATATTCCTTTGGTGGATTATGCCTAATGTTTACTTGGCATGGGCCTGTGCCCAGAGGCGGCTGCTCTTGTTCCTTCTCTGACACCAGTGTTGTCTTGTGCTACCAGTGGAACCCGTTACGCCCACAATTAATTTCCGCCAGACCCAGAATATTTCTCTGCCGTCTGCGTGAGACTGGCAGTGACAGGTAGGTCCATGGTCTTGAGCTTGCTCTTCAAAAGACATCTATTCTAGACTCTTCTTGCCCACCTGACAGTTTTTTTTATTTTCTTTTATGGCCATTTGCCCACGTATGCTGATAGAAATTCTCTTTCAGTGGAATGTAAAAGAGTGTTTGCTTAACATTAAACCAGATTTGAATTTCAGTCTGATGTTTGAGCCTGTCTAATGATTCAAATCTTTACAACCTTCACTGATAGGGTGAACATCTTTGTGGTGATCATACCAAAACTTTAATGTCACCAAATAAATTCAATAAAACTATTGTTCTAGAAAAATAAATACAAATAATCCCATGACACGTGATTTGAGTCACTCTAATACAGATAGCAACCTTGGGTGTGGCACACATAACAGTATAACATTTACACAATAAAGTTTAAAAAGTGCTAGACCAGTTTTATATCTCATATTAGTCCTTCATTTCTAATAATATCCAAACCCAGAGACATCCATTTTTTTATTGTAGAGGTTCCATTTCATCTTAGTTTCCAGGTAAGCTGGTAAGAGTAATACAACAATGCAATACCACTGCTATAACAATAGCTGATCACATATTGGTAAGTTAGTTGAGATTACACAAACCATACATCTCTAAATGGAAGATCAATAAAACTAATACAGTACTTCATTAGTGAATGTTTTCTCTGCGTCAGCTACTCCATTTGTATTTTCGTCAGCAGTGCCGGTGAAGACGAGAACAACCATGATGGGATGCCATTTGCAGCAGTAATGACCAGGAAAGCAGTGCTTTCTTACATGGAAGCGTGTCACATCATCACATCTACCAATCCCCTTTCCTAATAAGGGCTGTGCCAAGGTGTATAGCATCTTGTGATCCTTTTATCTTTGATTTGCTAATGACCTTTAGATGCTAGCAATGTAAGGAATGTGAGAATGTTAACCGTTGCTCATTTGAATCTTCTGTGTGCTCTGGACAGCAGGCAATGTGTCATCGATTTCGAGCACCCTCTGAAGTGAGGAAGTTAGGTGTGAATTCAAAAATACCAAGAAATAACAAATGAGAGGCTAACATCACCTTATCTAATGTGTTGGGATCAATCTAAATACAGCGCTAAACTCAGCAAGGATCACAATAATTTTACAATAAAGATTCCTTTGTTATGGACAATGCATCCGTTGTTCCAGAATCAGGAAATGCATTCAAAGATTAGTGTGAACATGTGAAGCCCTGCTGATCATCTATAATCACAGTATTTTAGGAGAAATTAGACTAGATCAAAATTAGACTCCAGATTAAACATTTTAATAGTTAAAAGAGTAGTAGGAAAACTCTGTATACATGATGTTTTTCTAAGCCCATAGATTTGTTAACAGTGCCGGGTAAGGTAAAGCACACTGCTTGTTTAGGCCTACAGACAACTTGTCTGTAGCTACATACAAATCCAACAGACCAATATGTGAGACAGCCTGGCTGCCCCTAACTCAACAAACATTGTCACAGCAAACAAATCTGCTCCCAATTTTAATGTGATCAAATAAATTACAGAACCACTTTTTTCCCCTTCACGGGCTATACACTTTAACTGAGACATCCAGCTGGCTGATGCCAGAAAGGAAAGCGTACAGCCAAGATATTTCTCCTTCAGGAAAAGCTCTGTGAAGTCATCCTTTCTATCTCTGTGACAGCAAGGGACTGAGAAGTTTTGCTGTCTCTAGAAGCTCCCCAAACAGCATTTTGATACAGTTAGAGCAAAGGCAACGTGATTATTTGTGCTGTTTCCTTCACAGTAAATGTGCTCTGCTGCAGGGAATGGGAGTAAAACCATGACATGCTTGTAAAATCCATGATGTGCTTGGGATT
Source organism: Maylandia zebra (assembly GCF_041146795.1). Taxonomy (NCBI): domain Eukaryota; kingdom Metazoa; phylum Chordata; class Actinopteri; order Cichliformes; family Cichlidae; genus Maylandia; species Maylandia zebra. The sequence continues at coordinate 18,207,141 of NC_135178.1, read as the reverse complement.
CTTTGCCCTTATCACCATGTGGGTCTTTTTTCCAGCTGGTTTTTGAGGCATAATGCCCACCCCTCTTGTCCTAATCATGCCCTCTGCATGAGACAGCCTGGCAGACCTCACATTCAGCAAAACCTGTTGATAAGTGGCTAGTATTGTGGCAGGGATGAAGCCAAAAGTTGAGTCTTGGGCAGATGCCAGGAATCAGCCATAGCTGGAGAAGAAAGCAAATAAAAAGTATGAGATTTAATTGTGTGTGTGTGTGTGTGTGTGTGTGTGTGTGTGTGCGTGCGTGCGTGCGTGCGTGCGTGCGTGCGTGCGTGCGTGGGTGCGTGCGTGCGTGTGTGTGAATTCATTTAGAATGTCTTGATCTTTGTTTGAATGGAAATTTATGTCACAATAATAGTGTGAAATTCATACATCCAAAACACTACTCATACTCAAATATTTTTTTTCTCAAGGTTGGGTTGGTGGTTATCCAGTGTATGGTCCAGTCAGTGGTGATACACTCCCCTGTCCTCAGTATTGCCTCCCACCGTGCCCCTTAAAGAGCAAGGGTTCATGGGAATGACCAATGGGAAGCATTGCTCAGCTACTTCCCACAGCCAAGAGACAGCTGTAATCCTTTAACCCCTTCCCCCATATGAGTTTTCAAAAACACACACAATGGAATTTGTAGGTACTCACATTTGTGCACGTATACAGAGAACACATTCCACACTACACTTCCTCCCAGTTGTGCTGTGATACTGAATTGATGGTGTTTCTGCTGCAGTGTCCTAGATTGCCTCTGAACATTCATCACTGGACCCACCATTGCAAGCTGTGGCCACTGGCCTTCGCTCAAACCCCTTCCCATAGTGCCAGTTGGGCACTAATAAAACAAACACATTGCTGCATACACCACGACCCTCTGAGTATGCATATTATAACTTGCTCTCTCCTTCTACCTCTTTGAATTGTTTTCTTCCTCATTCACTCTCCCTCTATCTTTACTTCAGCCTGTATAGACCTCAATCCTATTTCTTCTAAGACTTCACCTCCCTCGCTGAGATGACCGGCTTCCTCCTCCTCTCTACACTTTTGTTGTGGAGGCTGGAGAGGGGAAAAGAAAGAAAGGGACTGAGTAAGAAAAAGGATGGCAGGAAAGTGACTATGAAAGGGTTGGAGGATATGAGCTGGAGCACTGAAGGGTAAAGAGAAGAAATGCTATTTCCCCCACATTTCAGAAATTCTTTATTTACACATATTGTGAAATAATTTGCCAAATATACATCATGTTTTTTAAGGAAATGCTGTGCTTTATTGCTGCACTTATCACTTATACTGCATATTAGGATATCTTATTTTCTTCCTCTTCTCCAATTCAGGGCTGCAGGGAGACAGGCAAGCACACCCTGGACAGGTTGCCAGTCTATTGCAGGGCTAACACAGAGAGGCAGACAATTGTTCACACTTGCATTCACACCTATGACCAATTTAGAATTACCACTTAACCTAAACCCATGCATGTCTTTGGACAGTGGGCAGACTTTAAGTCTTCTATAATATACAGAGAAGTTTAAGGTTAGACTCAGTTTAAGGATGTTAGTGCTATTCTGCACAAGTTAACTTATATTCCATGCAGAGTTAAGAGATTTATGATTTATGTTGTGCTTTCACTCTCATATCTACAGCTATGTGCAAATACGTACATAACAAGCACTGGAAGAACTTTTGATACTAACACCAAATTTTAGTTCCTAAATGATTAAACTACCTTTTTTTTAAAGAATTGTTTACAACAGGAGTATCAGCAGTTAGGCTAATTATGTATTAGCAACAAATTCATTTCACACAGGTAGTAATATAACCTGCTTAGACACAGAGTGATCGGAATGAAAATGAAATTACCAACTAACATTTGTCAACTAGAGATGTTCCAACATTTAATGAGCACATCATTTTAAAGAATGTAGTCTTCAGAGAAGCAAACTGAAAGAAGCTTTCTTCTGACAAAGTGGGTTTAAGATGGATTTCTTTTGTTCCAGTACCATCATCACTCAGGCTTCCCGTCTCTTTTTTACGCCAGCCACGTGCAACATTAAAACCACTGACAGATAAAGTAAATAGCTTTTTAATGCAACGTTCAACTGGGAAAAGCTCGGGTTTAAACATTTATATGGATGTAATATTTACAAGCCAAACTACATAAATATTGTTACATTCATCAGTCAGGCATTTCGAACTGCATCGTTCTGGTGAATTTTTATGCGTTAAACTTTTTGTTGTTTGTTGCCTTTGCTTGTACTGGAGTGGAGATAAAGGCATTGAGAAGTGTCACATTACCTGTACTGTACTTTACCTGTGTGCCAGTAGTGTCTGTAGTGTATTAAGTGCATATTAGCAGAGGAATAAGGCATGATTATAAAACTGTAAATCTGAAAAGTAATTATTGTAGACCACTGAAATTTAATAAAAGTGATGAAGGATGTTATATCAATCAATCAATACTTTATTTATATAGCACATTTAAAGACCAGAGGTACACCAAAGTGCTTCTCAATAGTAAAATATGAAATAACATTAATTACATATGGGTACGATAGTAGAGTACAAATACACTTCCAGACAAAACAAAACATAGCCCCTCAAAACATTGAATACGAAGTAGGGAGATGTGAGTCTTAGTAAAAAACTAAGAAAAAAGGAGAAGACTATGAACTAACCACGTATACTAATGTTAGCAAAACTAAACTACTAGAGCCAAAACTGAAAACAAGACAGCCGGTAACTTCTAACTTAACTCAGAATAACAAATCTGCAAAAGCAACTGAGTAATAACAGTGGATGTGGAAGTAGAGGTGAGTGAAAGAGAGAGACATCAGGCCAACCCCCATGCTTTATCTTCTCTGACTTTAAATGTGTGATCGTGAGTCTCCTGCAGCCAATCAGAGAAGTAGTAGCAAGTTAATGAGAGTGATAAACATCAGGATGATAGATGTCCTGGCACACTGAAGCAAACGTGAAAGGGTACTGAAATTGTAGTGTGAACTGGTGTTTTCATTTCTTCCATCTACATTTGCTGCTAAAACTATTTGTAACTCTGCCATATGAATATCTTTTTTTTAATTCTGTCTGGGGTGTAGAGTGGAGTCTTGTTAACAATCCATTAAAATTTGGGTAACATCCACTGAGGTCTTCGTGGTCAACTTAATGATTTATTGGTCGAAAATTGACAGAAAGTCTCTGACAAACTATGACTCTTACAATTGCAGTGTGGACTAGCAACATGAAGAAAATACTGTATAAAGATTTAAAATATCATGTCACATTTGACCCCTGACCACAATTTCAAGGTTAATATATTGAACTGAAGGTCAAAATTGTAGTAATTCTATATAGAGCAATTAAACTATGTTTATCACTGCCGTTGTTTGTACTGAAAGCATATAGATAAAAAAGAAATAATAAGTGGAGATTCTAAATATCGCATTGCTTTGGACATTTGACATCTTCAAGGTCAAGTGTTCAATATATAAGTTTTATAAAGTGTCTTCTATCTTTGAAACTATGCTTAAAATTCCACTTTTAACACATGGTACACATGTACTATATCCACATAAATAACACAAAAAATTATACTTAGAATTATGTCAAGTATATTAAAAAGCACTGTGCGCTCTCGGACACCTTCTTGTTGTTTATATGAAATAAAACAAAAGATAACTATTTTTTCCTCACAGAAATGTCCAGGTTATGAATATGCCGAATTCTCCCCATGTGTCTGTTGTTTAGAGAGAAACAGAAAAATCCAGAGCGATTCATATGTTTTAATCTGCTTGATCAGTTTACCCACTGTGTGCAAACAGTCAAAGTTTCCAAACATATCTGATTGTGAGCATCAGGCAGCAGCCATATCTGCATGGCTTTAACAGTTAAAAGCTAATGTTAATTATGGCATCAGTATGAATTACACTTTACCTGCTACTCTTTTTGACACGGTAGAAAAGTACAAAAGAAGGAGTTAAAGTGAATTTCAGGGAGAAAACTCACTTATTTCCACTTAAACTATGGTTTTGGTAGCGGCCTCCAGTTAGAATGGGAGAGAAAGAGTTTCTATACTAAGTGCATTTTTGCGTCTGCCTGGTTGAGCATGGAGGCGTTAATGTCTCACTAATCACATTAACACACCGCACTCACCCAGTCATGGGGATGGAACAACATGTATTCTCTTTGTGGCTTAGGAATCCATCCGCTTTTTGCTCAGACAGAAGCATTATAGCGCTAGCAGTTAAAAACAAAGGTTCCTTGATGGGATCAGGGGAGCTATTGAGAAGTACTGGTCTCACAGTTAGCTGAAAAGATTTACCATCTGTTTAGTGCTGGAGGAAATTGGACATACAACACAAGGAGATATAATATGAAAAGATCAAGAGACTGCGTTTGCTGACAGTCAAGGCCCGACTTAAAGTAAGATAGAATCAATTTTGAGAACTGAGAGGCTCAGTGTGTAGAGGAGCTTAGTGGTGGATGGCTCTTCAGAGCTGTGGCTGTTATAGCCAAAGGAGAAAGGAGTTGGTGCATTCAGAAGCAGTGGATTTTTTTTTCCTGAGTTAAATAAGCAGGCAGAAAAGGGATGGAGAGGGAATGTACTGGTGTATCCATTCAGCATTCTGTCATAAGCTCCTGAAATGTACAGCAGCAAAGCATGGAGGTACTTTATCCCCACAAAAAAAAATCTGAAAACATCCTGTTTTGGTTTAAATCACCTCTTCCCGGTGTTATCCACAATGAGAAGGTGGATTAATCATCATTTAAATAATAAACATTCCCAAATCACCCTCCCGGAGGCTCTGGAATTACTGTACAGTAAAATCGCTCAAATATGCAAAGAGACCGAGTCTCAATAGCATTAGTGTTCACCGCCACCATCATTACCGCTTAACTGTCACTTCTGTCATTTCCACACAATCCTGTTCCTCATGTTTAACTGCCCTTGCATTTTTTTTGCCGTCTTCTTTGCCATCTAAGAAGCAGGACCTGACGCTTCATCCTGCCCACCTCCTAATGTTATTTGGCAGAACAAAAGCTTCAGAGCTCATGGCAACGATCCCGCCAAAAGAAGTTCTGGAGCATATGAGTTGAGTTGTGCTGAAGGTAATATTGCGGCTCTCAACAGTGGCTGCCTGTGTGTCAGGCTATGGACGTAGAGAAGAGGATGTTTGTCATGTTTCCTTTGTTTGCGGTGCATTCTCTTCTCTATATGCACGCTCCTCTAGTGTCTGGCCTGTCTGTCCTGCTCCTTCTTGGCTTTTTTATTTCACTTTCTGTCTATGGATCCTCACCTCCCCCTCATATTCTCATTCTTTGTTTGACATCTCGTTTTGAGTTGTTTCTCTCTCTCTCCCTTTCCCTCCCTTTCTCCCTCTCCCTCTCTCTCTCTCGTTCTGTCTCTCTATTTCTTCTTGCATCTCTTTGATGCCCTCATAGTTGGTTGAATGACTGAAGCCATAAGGCTGTTCCACCCACGCATGTACACTGAGCAGAGCTGTCCTGTGCTGTGCTGTTGATTCTCCTGCTCAGCCCATGTTAAAGAGAAAGCAGAGTGTGACTCAGATGCTAAGGTGGGTGGTATGGGCCCAGGTGGGTGGTTAAATAGGCTAACTGTAGCTTCAGCTCACTCACTCTTACACGGGAGATATTCTGATAAGTAGCTAAAACAGGGAAAATTGGAGAGGCGAACAGCTTTGAAATGTGATTTACAGTTCAAAGATTGTCGCTGTTATATCTCTAGGTTGTTCTGGAGACAAACCAAAGCTCTTGATTTGATTTGCAGGGATGACTGTTACTTGCTATGATAGCTTTTCTCAGCCTCAGAGTCAAAATGACATTAGCAGATCAGCATTATCATAATCATCCAAACCATGCAGCTTTTGGAGTTATTTTCATATTTGCCGCATCACAAGAAAGTGTTTTGGAATCCATACGTATAAATGAAATGTTTGTTTTTATTAGAGGTTTTGAATCAGTGTGAAGGCTATAAAGTGATTGAATAAAACATGTTGAGACTATCAAAAATGAAATCGGTGAGACACGATGGAGCGGCACCAGCAGATACCTCTTTCTGCATGTGTTTGGCTCATGTCGAGATTAACATCTAGATTTTTTGTTTGTTTGTTTTTTAAAGACAAAGGTGATTTATGAGCTAAGGAAATTCAAGTTTATTAAACTAAATTCATGAATATGATAACCGTTTGCTGGAGGCCCACGAGTCAAATGCTGATAGACAGCACAGCTCTTCCCCTTTAGTGGAGAGGGTTTAAATTTTGCCCTAAGTTATAGATTTGGATTTTTACTTCTTCCATGGGTAATTCTCCCTGACAGCCTAAAGTGACTAAGTAACATTGCATGCACTGAGGGAAACGGCAACTGGCTTATCTTTGAACGTGATTATCTTTATATAATTTTGGCTGTCTGTAAAGCAGTGTGTGAGTCACTGTCTAAGGGCTATGTTTCATCGCTTTTCTAAACGACACAAAACACAAAGAAAGCGGTTAGACTCTTTCACCGTGCACTGAAGATTTGCTGTACACTTTTCATACACACTCACGGGCCACTCCATTAGTTACACAACACTAGTACCCGGATGGATCCAGTTTTCCCTCCAGAACTACCTTAATTCTTCGTGACATATATTTAACAAGGTGTTTGAAACATTTCTCAGAGATTGCGGTCCATGTTGACATGATAGCATCACACAGTTGCTGCAGATTTGTGAATATCTCGTTCCACCATATCCCAAATGTGCTCTATTGGATTGAGATCTGGTGACTGTGGAGGCTATTTGAAACTTACTGTCAAGAAACCAGTTTGAGGTTATTTAAATACTTAGCTCACGGCAGCCATTCTCCTCATTTTCACCCAGAGAACTGTCACTCTCTCTTTTTGACCATGCTTTGCAAACCTTGGAGATGGTTGTGTAGAAAATACTAGTAGATCAGCGGTTTCTTAAAAACTCAGACCAGCTCATCTTTCTCATCTTTCTTCCCCGTCCTGATGCTCTGTTTGAACTACAGCAGGTTGTTTTGAACATGTCTACATGCCTAAATGCAGATATTTGACCAGATATTTGTGTTTTTCAGGAGGCAAAGCAATATATCTACTAGCTAGATAGTTGACGGTTCAGTCACTGGTTGCTCCAATCCACATGCCAGATACTGAATACTGGGATATTGGGGAAAATACTGAACCCCAGGTTGCTCTCCAATGGATTCATTGGAGTCTAAATGTTAGATAGAAAATATTTAGACATAGGTGAATGAGACATGCTGTTTAAGGTCCCATATAAGGTTTTTGCATTAATGAGCAGTTGAATAGGGTACCTAATAAATATGAAAGTGAGTTTAGTTTTAAATGGGAAGCAACTTTTTCACACTGCAACCAGTAAAAAAATTGTTGCCACAGCTCACTGGTTAAATAAAAGATGGTCGGGTATCCAAGTGAAAAATGACAATTCATTATTTGTCATAATAAAATATGTCATTTCCCCGAACCCTTGTCATCATCTCTTTTCTGTCTCCTTGTTCACAAACCCACTACTGTGAAAGCATTATTTTATCAAGTTCAAGCCATCATTAACTGTGAGGCTGTGATATATCACACTGTTTATGATTTCATGCTTTAGATTTGTCATTGTTAGTCCTTCGTTCCTCGCAAATACAAAGGAGACTCATAAAGAGAATAACGCTCAGCAAAGAGAACTTTGTGAATGTAAATATTTTAATACTCACCCTCGGAAAGACTTTTTTTCTCTTAGCCAATTTCCTTACTTGTTATGTTATCCAGCATGCATACATAAGAAACACATAAACAATGTAGAAATAACAAAATAACATTCTAAAAGAATAGATCTAGAGGGAGAGACTTAATGTGTAAATAAAATGAGACCGCATCGGGTAAACTCCACATCTGATGAAATGTGGAGGCGGCGGATTCTCACACAGGTCAAGCACATGATACGCTAGACAGGCTGCACAGATAATTGTTTTGAAGACCACTTTCTTACAACTGCTTTTGAATGGTGAGATAATAAAATAAAGGATAAAAGTGAAAGATTCCCGCTGTTCAACTAAGTGACAGCATTTTTATCAGCTTGTTTCGGCGACAATATGTTCCTCTTTTACAAAACAGCACCTAGTCTGACGAAGATATCACCAGCCCTGTCTATCTGACACCCGCAACCATCTGTTGGGAGCCTGTGGTGGAGCCTTGATGGCTGTGCATTTGAGTGGTAATTGAGCTTGAAATGTGCTTAATAACGATTGTCCTGCCTAATATGCCACATCAGGAGCTCAGAGCACCGTGACAACCCAGAGCAGCGGAGACAGGCAGGCAGATAGGAGAGATGGGCAGAAACCACAGTTCTTCTCCTCATTAGCCTCCAATAACTGGGAACAGCCCACATAAATGCATCATTGGAAATGAGCTAAAAGAAAGTTACTAGATTAATAGTTCCCCTGAAAGGCCATGATACATGCCAGTCCTGATGGGTTGCAGCGATTGTGAAATTTATTCAGATGCTCCTGTTTGATTCGACCGAATGGCTACAAAAAATGACACGCATATATTGATTTTCTGTCATATGTCTTACTAGTGACTCGAGCTAAAAATTAACATATAACTGCACATTTAAATCAAAATGCCTGAGCTCAGATCTTCTTTTTTCCCCATATCTTTTCATTTCAGCCAAAAAAACAAGCTTTTAATTCAGAAAAACCAGATGAAAAATGCCCCGGCCAGATAATGATCCTTCTTTTGAATTTATTTGTCATTTTCAAACTGATCTTGGCTGCCCCAACAACGAACGCGTCCTCTGGGAACAGATTTCTTGAGTTATTAATGGGTGTAAAACGAGTTGTATGTAATAATACAGTGTATTCTGGGATGGGGACTCTGCTCACCATGACAGCTGCCCCCAGGAGACCATGTGGCAGTAAGGTACTTGTCAACAGCAGGTTATAGACAAAAGGCAGGCATCTTCCCAGTCTGCAGGGGACAGTGTTCAGGATCAGAGGGCGTGATATCCTGTCCAGTGCCCCTGCTGAGGATCCAGAAAGCCCTAACTTCCTGCACCTGTCAGGCACCGCGGGGAGGTTGGTTTGACGGTCTCACACTAACACAAGTAAACGCCTTTCTCCTGAGGTGTTCCTGTACAGTAATCATCATGGTTTCGGTTTCAGATCTATAATCAGTCGTTCAAACTGACAGAAGCACTGTGTTTATGCCTGTATGTTGTGCTGTGTTGAAGCTGAAGAGATTGGTGTGCTTTGGGTTTGGAAGTGTAATTGCCTCACAAAGTGAACTGAGTCGTGAGGAAATGAGCATCCTCAGAGAAAAATCTGTCTTACAAAGTAACTCATATACACAACAACTAGATTCTGCTGGTGAGGCATTACTTATTCCCTCTCAACTTCCCCTGCTATTCATTTTCCAGTCTGTTCAACCTATAGTGTGTGGGTGCCGCTAACTCATCCAGCCCGCATGTGTAACCTGCTCAGCAGTAGCTAAATGTTACTCTGGGGATATAGCTTCATAAGAGCAATGCCATGCATCACAGAGACCACATTTAAATACCAAATATTGCCCATTCATTTTTCCCTCTCCAATCGTGGAGAAGTGCATGGCACTGTGTTTAGCACAGGCCAGGGGGATTTGAGCAGGCAAACAGATGGGAGCTGTGAAAAGGTATGGATAAGGTACAAATGCAGGAATGGGAATCCCCTTGAGAGCATCCTCCTCATTCTGGCACCCACTTTCATGGTGTGTTTAGTGCCCTACTCTATATGAATAATGAACAGACCCACAGACTGATTGTGTAAAGCTTTGAATACAAAGTGTGTTATGTACTATTTGTTAGCATAGCGATAGAGTAGTTAAGATTTCTCTGTTGGCGTGTTTTACTAAAGAAAGCCGGCCTGTAATGCTGTTGTTTTAAATTAAATATTACTTAAACTGCATATATTTTTCTCACTCAAACTTATTTAGATTTCCTTGATGCAAAAAAAAAAAATTGAACCTAATTCAAAAACAAAAGAAAATATCCCCTCGTATCTCCTGAGAAATATACACTATGTGTATGTCTGTGCAGCAATCATGGCAATCAGCACTCTTATTTCAGGATTTGTCCAGACTGTACAGCACTGACAAAACACATGTAGGAGCAGAGCCGACAAATCTGGATACAAGATGGGCACTCTGACCTTCCCTTGGCACGCCGCCCACATCCTGCAAACCCACTCAACATGACGGTTATCTGTGCGTCTCTGCTGAAATCATGGCAGGCATAATTGCGCCTCCTGTCCAAGTGCGAGAAAGATATTCTTAAGGACCTTTTCTCTGTTCATCTCTGTAAGACACGACAGAACAAGAGTACTCATCCTCATCTGTGGATCAGACCCCAAAGGTCCCTTGCTTTAGTCGGAAATGTAATGAGACATTGTTAACTCAATTTTCACAATTTTCAGAGGAAATGAAAAAAGGCTTTTCTGTGGGACTGCGGAACATCACTACCCTTTAATTCCCTTGTGTGGAGCCTGATGTGGGTGAACAAATGTGGCTTTGACACTTAAAATGTCACATTCATAAGTAGATGTGGTAATGGCCTTGTAGCAAAGTAGCATTCTTCCTCTAATATTATAATGCGCACTATTATACATAACTGTGTTTATGTTTATACTTGAACCCTTGACCCCTACAGTGAGGGGATCCGGTGGCTCGTTTATGCTCAATACAATGTTGCGCTCAGTGATTTATGTTGTGGCATACATTTCTGTGCTGATGAGATTGATCACTTTTGGAATGACATTACCTTGGCCATAGGAGGAATTACGTGAAAATTTTATGTGACTCATACTATGGTCTTCCCTGTCACCAGCTCTCAACTCGATAGTGCACTTTTGGAAGATTTTGACAAATCATTTCTCGCTGCCACTCTCATCAAAGCACCACAGAGGGAATATCTTTCAGGTGAAAGCGTTTCAAGAGTTCTAGTGTAACCGGTGCACGTGTGTGTTTCTCTGTGTCGTGTGTTAGAGATGAAATGATGGAACAAGAAGCGATCTTGGCTCAACAGTCTTTACTGGCACCTGTTTGGTATGCACAAGCCATAATAATTGTGAGCTTCGCAGGTGTGGTCTACGGACCCTGCTGCATACCTGGAAAAGGCTCTGCCCTGTGAACACGTACGTGCTGCACACATCCACTTGCATGTATTAATCAATATACACGGAGAAATGTGAAAATAAAATAATTAAAACTCGTTACAACAGCAGCTTGGAAAATAAGTGTCAAGGTGCACTGAAGCTCTTCTGGCAGCACACGACAGCGCAATACAAATGTGTGTGTACTTGTTATTCAAATACTTTACATTTCTTATATCTTGTTCTGTGTTTGTGTCTGTGCATGTATTTCTTTGTGTGTGTGTGTGTGTGTGTGTGTGTGTGTGTGTGTGTGTGTGTGTGTGTGTGTGTGTGTGTGTAGGTCAGTAAGACAGATAATTAACCCTACACCCTGGTTATCGCTGTCTTCTGGGAGGTAAAGGCATGCTTACTACAAACACTGGTCATTCTACACATGCCCTGAAATCTAAACAGCTTTCTGTGAACGCAGACAAGTTCATTACCAATTAAAGAGAAATACAGTGTTAATGTGTGTCACGCCGTCCTCTGAAAAGATTGGGCACCCTTCAAAAGCACCCCCACTAAAAAGGACAGTTCTTTGTACCGACACGTGTTGTCAAGGCTGAGGTCACGGTGAACTGTGTCACTGTAAGCTCAGGAAACAAATGAGGTAGGTCTATTATGCCAAATCCTGGTTACATGGACATGTTTAGGGAGACACTGGGGCTGTCTGCTTGAAATGAATTCTACACCCTGTATGGCTGGAAGAAAACATGAGAGACCAATGGTCTGAGTTGTACCCCTCTGTCATCCTTTTATCCCACTTCCAACTGAACATACGTCCATCGGCTAATACAACTTCTACATTTGGAGCTAATGAGTGTCTCACTCACTAGTGCACACAAGGGGTAAGTGTGACCCTTTGCAGCGGACAGCAACACCCACTAGCTATAATGTGGCCCTCTCATCCACTACAGCCTGCTTCTTTAAAACACACACACGGAGTAAAATAACTACCAAAGGAAGAATGCATGGAGAAGAGAGAAGGGAGGATTTTCTGCATGTACACAATGTAAACCTTTCATCTTTCTCTACAAGTGTGCTGTAGATTATACGAGGTGCACATCACATGCTGTATGCATGTGAATTGCTCGAGGAGGCAACCACTGGTTTGAAGATGCTCGCCTGTCAATCTCTTTCACACATGAATCCTTCCAGTGTGATGTTAAGCTGCCGGCCTGGGGGCCACAAGAGAAACACACCATTGTTTTTCCTGTTATTACTTTCACTACTGCTTCTATGTTTAAAATCTCAAGATTTATACATGTGCATGTTGCTCCTTTATTTACAGAATGCATCCGCCCACGCAGACAAAGTGTGTGTATGCCCAATGGGACAACTGTAAGAGTGTGGCATGGGGCGCAAGGGAATGTGTTTTCTTCCTCCAAACCAGACTCGCTGCCACTGCTGAGAAGAGGGATTTCAAAATCAACGTGTCCTTGGTAACAACATACTTTCCGAAAAGGCCAATATCAGCTATTTGATCACTCCAATCAGTGAAATTACCAACACAATTACATCATCAGTGCAAAAACATCAATGCGCAGTTCAGCATTTCTTCCTGCTGAAATTGGAGATGTTGTGTTGGTAGATAATTAGCACTGATGAACATTACAAAGCCACATTTGCGTATGACACATGAACCAAGTGTTTGGTAGTATTCAGCTATTAGCAGGCTTCAGTTAATAACAATAGCTTGATTTTCTCACTAATAGTATTGTGGCCATTTAAGTGAAATGCATAAAAATAGGAGACCTGTGTCACTACTAACAGAAATCCCTTACATTATCTCATTACTATGGCTGGTGCTCCCAAGAAAATGTTACAGTATGATTTTTTTAATGTGTATTATCTAAGCCATCTCTTTGTCAAAACATTGTTTAATTATAATCAAATTTAAAAGGTAACAATTGAAATGGAAAGAAACACTTGGCAGGTGGACAGACAACTCAGTCCGTAAAGTGTATTTCCAAGCCGAAGCTTTAACACATCATTACAATCATCTACCCACCCCCCTGTCCTTCCTCATGACTAAATAACTAAATTGATACCACCAAAAAGCATGCACTTCACTGCTGACACTGTGAGGGGGATTTGGTCCTGCGGGGATATAAATACCTTTCCGAATCATGAAATGCCTACCACTGAGAGATGGAGGAGAGGCCAATCAGGTGAATAATGGCCATAGTTTTTACACTGTAGTTGCAAATACTGGTTGCCATCAGTAGTAATGTCCACCTTGAAAAACCCTAAGTGTGCTGTTTGATCAATGCTGCCTGATGGGAAGGGAAAATCAAGCCCATAAATGGGCCCTTGGATGCTAAAAGTGGAGTAAGACCTGAGGGACCGAGCATTGAAACGTATGGTGAGAGGTATATTGATGGCTGAGTTCCGAGAAATCGAAGTGTTTGACCCTATAAGGCCTTGCAATATTGTAAAATCCACGCCTTGTAAAGCTTTGGATGTATGTTTTTTGTGCTACAGAAATATATTCACAGGCAATGTGCGTATATGGAGTAAAGATGATCTGTCCGGTAGCAGTACGGTGCTGTGAGACAGTTATGACCTTCCGACGTGTCCCTGAGATCATGTTTCTGTGGTTGAAAAGTTCAACTCCTCAGATGGAAGAAAGACTCTAGCATTCTCTTAAAGCAAGCAACAAGAGCAGAAGAAACGAAAAAAGAAGGATAAAACAAAAACGAAATAAGTATCAGCAAACTTTCTCTTCTAAGCAAAGAAGAAGGCATGTTTCTGTGTCACTGTTTTCCCTTTTCATGGCAAAGGGAGGAGAGCCAAGGTCGAGCGTGTCAGTGTGAGTCAAGCCTGAAAGTGTGAAGACTCCAATTAGACATAGCCTCGGGTCTGACTCCAAAAGATAAGGATAACACACACCCCTCCGTGAAAATGTGCCAAACAACGCATAGTGCAAACACAAACACACGCGCGCATACACACACACACACACACTTGCACACACCACATGTCTTCATGTCCCTGTTTTACATGAAATGCATGTTGATACCACAGCTGTTTGCACCCCATCCATCATCTCTAGCAGGCAACAGGCAGAATTATTAACAAGCAAAATCTGTCATGCCCTATTAGCGCAATAAGGAACCTGCTAAGGCAAGTAAACAATTTATTAATGTATGGCTGAAGTATCTAATTATCGTGTGTTTGAAAAAGACCAAATACTTATGATTTCACAGTCTATTTTCACTTAATTGAACATGCTGTTTGTAGGAATATCAGAGCATTGATTATTTAATGCGTACAAGGAAGATTTACAAAGTTTACAGCAAATCTGCACCAAAGCTTTTTGGTGGTGACATGACATCATTGAATTTTTTATATGTTTGAGCAGTACTTCTTGGTGGTAAGCTTTTAAAGAAATAAACAGGAGAGAATTAAAGAAACTGTACGGCTTGTATATTGTACAAAATTAAGGTATTGAGACAGCAATGTAAGGTAATGCATCATGGTCATGTGCTCTGTACACCTAACAAAAATGTATAGACCCATGCCAAACAAAATAAATAAAATAATAAATGAATAAAATTAACTAGAATTCAGCTGAAAGGGGTTATTCAGTGCTCAAGTATATATAAATATATATACATATATATGTATATGTATATCCTAATTCTCTTTTGGCTTAGATTTTTTTGGGGGGTAAGTTTAATTTAGTTTAATGTTAGTTCAAATGTGGTTTTTCATTTGAGTGTAGGATTGTTATTGTTACTGAAATAAACTGTAAAAGTAGATTTTAAGTGGGCTGCAATGATTTTTTTTGTTTTGTTTTTTGCCTACGTGATTGAGCAAGATTATTGCAAATGTAGCTTTCTTTTCTCCTATTTTTATACATACAACCTGGATGTGTGAATGGTAAAAAGTGCTGTGAACATATCATAGAAAGTAGCTTGTGCTAATACAAGAGTCCTGTTACAAATACCTGCTATGATGCATTGTTTGGAGACAGTAGTCTTGACAAAAATAGAGGATGTTGAGGAGCTGGAGGTGGTAGAGTTGAAGATGCTCAGATTTTCATTGGGAGTGACCAGGAAGGACAGAATTAGAAATGAGTATATCAGAAGTTTGGAAACAAAGTTAGAGAGGCAAGGTAGAGACAGCTTGGACTTGTGCAGTGAATATGCAGGATGAGATAAAGGCTGATGATCTGTTGTGGTAACCTGTGAAGGGAGCAACTGAAAAGTGAAGATTCTTGTTACAAACAAAATAAGCGTCTCAGTGGCTCTTGGTTTGGTGTAACGATGACAACAACAGTAATTCTCAGTAATGTGAATGGTCATAAAATCACTAAAAAAAAAATCACTAGACCCTGTCTTGTTCTGAGTTTTCAAATCAGCTACGAATGATCCGTCTGTCTTGATGAGATAACCAGGATTATAAAAGGACTCATCGTATTATTTGAAAACGCTGATTAACTTAAACATCAGGATGATATAAAAATAGGATAGAATAGGAAAAAACAGACAAGCTGCTATAACTTTCTCATAAAATGACTACTTCTTAATTTAATTGAACAATGCAATTTATACGCCATTAAGCAAACTGACAATCACTTTTATTAGTAAGTCATTGCATGACGCATGTCATACATATGTTGCATATTGCAAAAATGCAAAATAAACATATCTACAAAGTCTTTGTGCAGAATAGACGGGTACTAGTAGAAAGGTTGACATTATAACAGTGCAGAGATCTACAAAGTCTGCACTGTCACTATTGGCAAAAGCATTATAGAACTTGTTAGGCTTATGTTGAGGTTAGGTTAGGTTGAGGCTGTCGGATTTGAACCATAATGTATCTTTTGTGGAGTGAAAAACATATTGCAACATAACATAATTTACACATGACATGATTCACACAGCTGAATCTCTGCCTAACTGTTATTAGAAGAACCATTGTCTTGGATCATTACATTTCATTTGTCTATATATTTAATCACCCCAACGAGTTATTTAGTCAATTCCGTATCATTTGCTTATGTTCATTGATGGCTTGCAGAAGAAATGCATGAAATACTCTGCAAATAAGTGCAACATGAGAGAGCTAATTACAAAACATGCTCACACGCAAATCAAAGCAGATGTCCGGTGTACAGTGGGAGTTAATGAGGCATGAATGAGAGGCAAGTGGAGGTGTCTCTCCCTATCTGTGCAGCCATGGGCTGTGGTTGGGACACATCTGGTACCTGCCCCCCCCCCCCCCCCCCCCAACTGCACCTGTGTTTTAGATACTCAGGGACACTTGTGAAAGAACTACAATTATAATGTCAACCTTTCTACTAGTACCCATCTACCATTTGCCTGTTGCAATACAGAACAAAACTGAGTTGGTTGTATTAATATGCTGTCTTTTTGATTTCAAAATAAAAAGTTTAACCCTTGTGTGGTGTTCATATTTTTGTTACTCAGCCAGTGTTCATGGGTCTGGTGGACCCGCTAGAGTTTTGGCTTTTGAAATTAACACTATCAAACAATTTTATGTTAAATTACTCAACAGATGTTCACTTCATCCCAATTACAAACCATATGAACAGCAAACATGGTTTATTTTTTCCCTTTACCTTTGTTAGATCATATTTATGAATTAATGTGCTTCTCGTTTTTTGTTTTTTTTATAAAATGTTATAAAAAAAATCAGTTATAATCAAGTGGAGTGAGTGGAAAGACACAACACATTTACACGTGAAGCAATATGTTTCACAACTAAAATGGGATCAGCTGTTCATCAATGGTGACATTAGGCCCAGGGTAAAAAACCAAGCAGCTAGCTTGTCTCTCTGCCGTCGAGCTAGTCTGTCGTCTCGGTTATCAAAACAGATAATCCTGGAAATTTTGTGGAAGTTTTCCAGAGACATTGATGCACGGAAAGGTTCGTGCCGGTTTCTGCATCCCACAGGGATTCTGTCGATTCCCCTTTGGACCTGAAAACTCCTGCAAGGATAAGAACCCCAAAGTAGGCCTTTGGGGTTCTTAGATGAATTTGGTCCATCTCCTTCCTTCTTTCCAAAAACACACCTTCCTTCTAGATTACTGCAATCCAGAATAATTTTCTGGATGGAATCTGGGATGAAAAGCTCAAATGAAGACTTGATGTCCTGCACATGAGTAACTGTCAGCCGTGTTGGCCCTGGCTTATCACAGTAACAGCTCTGCATTTCTTGGGCAAGAAGACCATCCAATTTCACCAGTTATTGACATCCATATTTCTTCACTTGCTGTCTGGTGGGCTTGTTCTGGTCCTGGAGCTGGCTGCAGATGGGGTACTCGTCTTCGTTTAGTTACTAAATGGTGCTCAACCTCATCCTCTTCTTCAAAGTCACTGTCAGACTCTGAATTTTCAGAAATGTGAAATATTCTGAAACCTCTTTGTCAACATCCGAAGCTCCTCTCTCTTCCAAAATCAATTGGATGGCCCTCGCAGCAGATAATCTTTTGCCATCTTGATCAGTTGTGATAAAGAACCACACTGGCAAAGTCTTATTTATAGTATTATGCCCCTAATTTGCAGGAGGGACAGGGAATGAGAAAATAAAATTTGGATCCCTCAAGAAAGAGGGTAAAATGTGCGGGAATGTAAGAGCAGACTGTGTTGATAGTTGAATTTTCAACAATGTTGCAACTTTCTGCGAGAGCAGGAGGGGAAGAAAACACTATCAGCAGCACCAGAAAGGAGGAAGACAGAGTATGGGAACACAGGACCTTCACTTTCAACACTTTTATTAGACCTGGGTCCAGTGGACCCGAACACCTTGTATGTAATGTAAATGCGTGGGGGGAGGTACAGTATGAGGTCATTGAAAATTAGTTCGGATTTATGTTCTTCACAGAAAATAAGCCAAAGCCAATGAATTTCAGGTTGAAAAAATAATTAATTGTTTCATTTTTCTTTTGAAAAAAAGTGAAAACGGGTCTCACAGACCCGAACACCATACAAGGGTTAAAAGATTGCTGAAGCCTTTTGTTTGAGTTGGATGAAACAACTGTATTAGGCTAGAGTAAAGAAGTGATTATTTCTCCGTAGTGAAATAAGTACGTAGCATGACTTTGTTCAAAATTAACACACTGTAGTCGCTTTAAACAGGAATAAAAACAAGTTTATAGTTTATGTGTTTATTCTTATGCTTTAATCACCTATACATTCCTAGCTCAGACTTAGAGTGCTGTTGGTCTTTATATCAAACACAGGAAATAATCTGCTCCTTTAATGTAACTACATACAAACCCTCCAGATGATATTACACACATCTTTTACTTTTTACTTTCAATGTTAAAATACTAAATACTAAAAATGACAAAAATTAAAATTCAATGATAAGACATTGTTCATTAAAGGTTTTAACAATACAAACAATAAAATAATACTGTAAATAAATGAATACATGAAAAAAGGAAAAAGTACCCAAACTATAAGATATATGTGACAAATCTTTTAAGATTCTCTAGGTAGTGAAAAAAGAAAAACCAAACCAAACATGCTTTTGTTGCTGATCAAATAAAGCTGGTAAGGTAGGCAGTTTGGCAACTTGATTTTAGACTTTTCTCGATATGGAGCTTTAAGAGGAACATACGACGTTTCAGTCAAAAATAACTGTGTTATCAGTTGGCTATTGTTGTTAAAAGCTTACTTGTTTCGTGCTTAAATGAAATTGTAGCTGTCTCCATTTTATGGTCCGTCTGTCTGCGGTTAACAATGACTTGAGCTGAGACGCCAGCAGTTTGCTCTGATTCATAGCATATCCCAGCTGTCATAGGGTGAGAGGCGGGTACACCCTCTCTGGCCAGTTCACCAGACTATTGCAGGCATAACACAGACCACCATATGCACTTGTATTCACCTGGGCAATTTAGAGCCATCAATGAATCTAACCGCATAACTGTGGGAGGAAGCATGAGTACCTGGAGAGAACCCACAAACACAATCATGAAAACTCCATGCTGAAAGGCCCCGGCCAGTTGGTGGATTCAAATTCAGGACTTTCTTGCTGCAAGGACAACAGCGCTAACCACTGCACCACTAAGCCGTCACGCCACACTCTGAAAAAGTAGGAAATCTATGACTACAATGCTTGATACAGATTTTTTTTTTAACTTTTTTGTCCTTGACAGGTTAAACCATAATGAAGCGTGATCATGTGAGCACTTGTTGGCAAAGTTGGGACAACATCTGAGGAGGTAGAGAAATTGTTTTGAGAAGACTGACCTGGAGCAGTTTTGTGTCTGAGGTCAAATATCATTTTACTATTTCTATATCATTATATTTTCACTGTTTATTGAAAAAAAATCTGAAAGATTTTGCATGATCTGAAAAAATACACACAAATTTGTTTTCTAGGCCAGTTTGAACTACCGCTTTAAGAATTAGTGAGTACAAAAAAATGTGTTTTTTTTATGTGCTAAATATTTTACGCATCTGGTGTGGAAAGGCCTTAAAACCCAAGAAACCTATACAGGCAAGCACAGTGAGCTACCCAAGCAACCTTTGCACTCCTTCTCTATAGTAACTCAACGTTTGTTTTCTCTATATATTTGAATTTAGGGCAGGGCAATATGGCCAAAAATATTTATCACGATATACATTTGAAAATTTGCGATAACGATATAACTGATGCGAAACAAAATACTTTACAACTCCACAACATTATCAGTGCAAAAAAAATCTCCATCAATTTATTTTCACTTAAACAAGCAGCTGTTTTTTATGTGCATTAAAACTATATAAAAAATTAACAGTGCAAATGCAAATTCCTTGCTGACAGTTTAACCAAAAGGCATTTCCAGTGGAAACTGGCCGACATATCCTCAGCATAACCGTGTATAATATCCACAAAACCTGAAGAGGTTATACACACACAATACGGTAATATTATGTTAAAGCACAGTATGTATTAATCCGCGAGGCTCCAGACTACGGTAGCCGTAATGCTCCGACAATCCATCAAGCGGTGCGGCTTCGTAGCTTAGCAAAGTCGTACTAGAACATTTTGTGACAGATTTTCGAGCGCCGTGTACGACATAAAATTGTTTCGAGGTCAGTAAGCACAACCAGAATTCATACATAAGGCACACGGGATTTTTGTCACTATCCAAACTCCATTGGCATTCGGAGGTTGGAACTGACCTTTGCTGTGACTTAGAAACAAAATGCTAAAATTTCTTTGGGACCAGGTGAAAGTCCTTTTCTTTTTGACAACCACCATGTGTGCCAATACCTGTCTCCTCCTTCGCTGGCATCTGCGAATAGGTTCGTGAGTTGTGCCTACAACAGGTGCCAGTAAATTTTTAACCATGGCTAAGATAAGATGCTTTATTTCAGGAGGGTTTTGGATAGTTTGTCATAGATTTCATGTTTCTAACAGTGATATGTGAGACCTGAGTGCTTGGCCTTAACTAACACTTTGTTTCCTCTCTGGTTTTCTGTCTTTTTGCAAAACGCACCTTCACTAATTCATGTGAAGTGTTAGCAGTGGTAAAGGTAAATAATAAGTAAAGTGCATGAAGTAAACAACACACCTGCAGCAAGAAATCTGTCACAATCACTTCTGAATTATCACTGATCAGACTGCCAAGTTTATAAGAGCAAACTTTGCACACACCTGCTTTCATAAATATGGCAGAACACTAAGTGGAGAAATTGCTAATGAGTCTTCAGGTGATAATATAACATCCAAAACGATAGCGTAGAGTGTGAATTCATGAAAAATTAGCAAGTAGGGCCCTCCAAAGCCTTCTTTTTTTGAGCAATTCAGAGGTGTACTTTGAGGGTATACCTGAGGGTACACGGGTGTGTTTTGAAACATTGTCCACGTGTGTGCTTGAGCTTCGGGGCACAAACTGATGGCTGGACGCTGTCCCTATAAATTTTCTCATAGAGAGAGAATTCATGTTTCCGGAAAGTCATCCAGGTCCTGATGGAGCAAAGCAGAATATGATACATCCCTAAAAGTCTTGAGGATCATCAAGATGTTTTTTGGATTACTTACAGGTACAGGCTTGTGGGGATAGGTTAATTGATTAATCCAAATTGTCACTAGGTGTGAATGTGCGAGTGAATGTGAGTGTGAATGGTTGTCTGTCCCTATGTGTTGGCCCTGCGACAGACTGGCGACCTGTCCAGGGTGTACCCCGCCTTTCGCCCTATGACAGCTGGGATAGGCTCCAGCACCCCCCGCGACCCTGAAAAGGATAAGCGGAAGCGAATGGATGGATGGACTTACAGGTATGTTTTGATATCCCTTTTTCCTTAATAAATGAAATCATCATTTAAAAATGTATACATTGAGTTTTGTATCTGCTTGCTTATATCTGTCCCAATTAAAATTGGTTGATGAGCTGAAACATGTAATTATGCCAAATATCCCCAAAAAATAAGGGATCAAGAAAGGGGGCAAATACTTCATAGCACTGCAGCTCAGAAAAACATGTGCTACTTCTACATCCAACATAACTCTTGAAAATGGGTTTAAAGGCTTTAGCTAACAGCGGTTACACTATAGCAGTTGAGGTGATGATGGTGGGTGTGTGTGTGTGTGTGTGTGTGTGTGTGTGGGGGGGGGGGGGGGGGGGGGGTTGGGGGCTGGAGCAAACCAAGGCAGGAAAATCTCAGGATAGAAGGGTGGACATCGATGACGGTCAGTTGTTTCCCCACTGGTCCACAGCTAGCTGACCCAAAACCAGAAACTCCCTGCTGTCTGCCTCCCAAGTCCTCCATTGCACTGACCTGATTTAGACTGATTCATCATCTTCCAAGTGATCAAATGTGACCCCTTAGCCACGTTTCTCTACTATAGAGTTATATATTTGGAAACTCTTTTTTATGTTGATGTTTTTAATTGGTGACTTTAACTGTTTACACATCTATCAGACTACTGTCTATTCGTTGCAATATTGCTTTTCCACTGAGAACTTTTATGACAGTGAGAAAGTAGTTTAATATTGAAAGACGAGGACAAAAAGGAGAACAGCGGTGTTTAGAAAACTCTCTGTAAGATTGGGTAGCGTTACTGTTTAACAAGGTTAATATTCTCAAAAGAGGGACTTTGTGTCTGGAATTGCTGTTATAGCTTGAATTCGTGCCATAACATGGACAGAATTTGCCTGGTAGTTTCACTTCAAGGTTTGATGAAAAAACTCAAAGTCCGAAATTAACTTATTATATTTTCTCTCTTCTTGCACAGGCTCTAGTTAAATAATGATATCTGAGTACAGTATTACATTATCCTTGCACAAGTATTTGGAGTTCCCTCTTCCTCAGGTACATATACGGTTCATCAGGTGCAAATGCCTGTCAAAAAAGATTTGTTGCTAATTGCACACTGATAAATGAGTACTGCAGGTGCAGAAGAAGCAACACTTAGCAGTAAAAATAAAATGTTTTACTGCTTATATATAAATTGTATATCTTTTTTTCACTACTTAACATCACTGTCATTAGTATTATCATCATCAATCCCATCATTGTTCTCATTTTAAGCAGGAGCTGCCACAGCTGCATCGTCATTATCATCAGAGTCACTAATGGCATCATAGTTCTCGTGATCAGGTCAGTAAACAGCTCTGATTGCTTGCCATCGCCCAGTGTAAATTCTGTGTCTAGATCAGAAACATAGAAGACAACTCCATCCATCCAACCAGCCTGTAGAAAAGAAAAGGCAAAGAAAAGAGAGCAGAGGGAAGGACTCACTGGAGGCCTCAGAGCAGCCTATGTGCTCCCACATTATCCTCTCCTGTCCAAGCAGCAGCAGCTCACTGAGTTAGACTGAGTGGCCCTGCTCCAGCTTGTTGAATAATGAATTAGAGGCTGATATCCTGTGACGGAGACTGGGAGAGAGCACTTCCTCTCTGGGCCAGAGTGGGGCTTGAATACCCGTGAATAATACATGGCCAAAAAGTGGGTCTGTTGAAATGACTCAATACTGGGAGTCAAGTGCAAGATTATCTTTCCACGGTTATGAAAATATTGCAGCCTTCGTAAAACAATACGAGAGGTGGGAAGATGATCGTATGAAGCAGGACAACTGTTACTTTCCATGTGAAAATTTTGATAACACGTTGTACTGGATAACTGAGCCGTATCAGAATTGAAAGGCTTGCACAAAGGCATCTGTGTTTGGATACTATTTCAAAATACGAGTTAAAGAGACAATAATAAAAAGGCTATGTGTGTTGCATACCTACAAAGAAAGAAGAACTGTATCAATATTTCTACTATTTTACTCTTGCTTTTTATTGGCTATTGCCCCCCCCCCCCTCCCCCCAAACTTCCCCTCTTTTCTTTTTTTAATTAAACCTGAAGAAAGAAATTGTGGCACATTCTCATCCTCATACAGTTGTTAATTTAGACATTTAGAAAAGGATTTTGGCTTCCCATAAGACTAACCAGGGCTCCCGTTTTTTCACTAGGCCAAGGCAGACCCTCCAAAGAAGCTGGAAACCTCAGGCTCTCTCAGCCCCAGTTCCCCCAGCTAACCACTAATCCATGTGTTTGATATATTAGACTCTCGGCTTGGCTTTGTTCTGCAGGGATGGGTTGTCCCTCCTCCTGCCAAGTCTCCCTCTTTCCCTCAACTATCTCTTTTGCTCGTGCTCCCTCTTGCTCCCACTACAGACCAGAGGATTAGACCAGACTCCATGGGATTTATCTAATTGTGTTTAATTAGGGCTAGGTCAGGCCAGAGTCACAAAGCTCAGTCCTGTGGATTCATGGAAGAATGTATTGTGAAGTGACCCCTCCAGATCTGAGACGTGCAGGTGGGCTTTAGTGAAGTGAGACAAAAAAGAAAGTGTGTATAAATAAATAGATTGAGAGTGAGGACAAAGAGAGAGCGATAGAGGGCAGAGAGAGGTGGAAGACAGGAATCATAAGGTGGCGACAGTGTCTGTGTTTGATTCCCCCAAGGAGAAATCAATTGCCACGTGCCTCGCTGTTCCCCAGACCTCTCCTACCCCATGCTTTTCTCTGTGACACCATGCTTTGGGGAGCCGTAACTCACTGTGCCCTTGGTCTGGGCTAAAGCGGATTGTGGGTCAGGAAGTCTTCCCTTTGGCATGATGTACTGTATCCTAGCTAAAATAAATTCTCCATTGAAGAGCATTAACAGTCAGTGGTGTCTTGCTCTTGTCTGATGAGGACTACCAAGGGCTTGGAGGAAGAGAAAGACACAGGGGGGTGCAAAAGGAAAGAGCAGTTTTCTTTGATTTCACATCTACTAAGTACATCCAAGTCTGTTGAGACCATTTAACACTGACTATATCCGGCCTACTTGTGTTCAGTTTTTCACATTAGTTGTATCATTTTATGCATACTGTGTGCAGTATATACTGTGTCCACTATGGAAATAGATGTCACCTTTTAATGGAGCCACTACATCACCTGATGTCAGACTAGTCCAAATTTTAGCCATAGTAAATGAACCGAAGTGCTTACAAACTATCATTTCTCATCATAGGTGAGGCATATAATTTAAGTGAATTTTTCCATTCAGTAGTTAAATGAAACAGAACTAGCAGAAGTTACAAATAAAATAAAAAATCAGCAATGCGCCAGAGTAAAATGTTTATTCTTGTAAAGGAGCTGTCATGTTAAATCTCTCAAGAATTTTCTCCTGTTACAGTCAAAATGAATCTGGTCGCCTGGTAATGAGCACTTATTATGGCATCGTGTTTATGTTTGGTGAAACAAATTGTTATTCCTGTGGGGAGGGCTGGAAAAAAATACATATGTAATGTGTGCACCACAGTATTGTCATCAGGAGTTACTGTAAAAGCGGACAGCCTCTGAAATGTGAGCTGTTGGCACACACACATGAACAAAAGTATGCAATAGTAAAGCCACAAAAAAGGAGTTATGGGGCCCATAAAGGCACGTTGATGGAGCAGCAGTTGCAAATGAAATGTAATGAAATGCTACTGCTTGGTGTTGTCTTAAAGCACTTCATCACTTTGTGATATAAGGCACACTCCTCGACTGGGAGAGATATAAAGTGGAGGCGGGGAGGGGGTCTCCTTTCACTGAGTATGTATACAGGACTGAGAGGGAGTGAGTTTTCCAGTGTTTCAGTTGAGTTTCTTCCTTTAGTATTCTTTAGTGTCATACACCAGAAGTATTTACTTGTACAGTGAGAGAAGTTCAATAGTATAAGTCCATTTGGAATACAGTAGCAACAATTGAATTAAAATGTTTCACTGGCTGCTACTTTCGATAACCATTTTCAGCTTCACCACTTAGTGAATCCCACAGTGAGGGGAGGACAAATTAACATAGGTAAATGCCAAAATACACAACATCATGCTTAAACCCTCATAAAATAAATCTGCTGTAGTTATCTAGCTAGCGCTGTCATCATCATCTGCATCAATGTACGTCTCCTCCTGGCTATAAATATGGTTCCTCCCTTTCCCAAGATAGCAACCATTCAGGATGCACAATGTTTAGTGGTTCACTCTCAGGTTTTTGACCCATTATGAGCGGAGTCGGTTTAGGCTGTGATTTCCCTTCCTCTGATCTACATGTCCCTGCTTGTTCATTTTAGTGCTGCATCTTCAACACCAGTCAATACACAAGTATTCAATTCAGGAATGGACTTTCAGCTCTCATGATCCGACAACAATAAAGATGACAATAAGAGGGAGGTAAAACGGTGGACTGCCCAATCAGAAGCTACGCTACAGGACGCACTCAACGACGTAGACTGGGACATGTTCAGAGCATGCGCAGTCGACATCAACGAGTTTACGGAAGTAGCAGTATGCTTCGTCAATATGCTAGCGGAGGAGATTATCCCCACTGCGAGAGTCACCACATTCCCAAACCAGAAACCGTGGATGGACAGATCGATCCGCACTGCAGTAAACGCCAGGACCGCCTCCTACAACGCGGGTCTCGCCACTGGCGATATGAGCGCCTACAAAGCGGCCTAATACGGCGTGCGGCGCGCGGTGAGAGATGCCAAACGCCGGTACCGGGAATGTGTGGAGTCCCGTTTCCACCAGGGCGACACACGGAGTATGTGGCACGGACTACGCACCATTACGGACTACAAAGCCAGGGACACTGCGCCGATCAACGCCGACTCTGCATTCACCAACGAGCTGAATTGGTTCTACGCCCGTTTCGAGGTTAGCCAGGCGGCTAATGCTATCTACCGCCTGACTACCGAGGACAGTGACGTCATCAGCGAGAGACCGGTGACCAGCATCGCGGAGCATGACGTCCGAGCGGCACTGAGGAGAGTGAACACAAGGAAAGCGGCGGGGCCAGATGGCATCACCGGCCGTCTGCTGCGCTGCTGTGCTGACCAGCTAGCAGGTGTGTTCACTTACATCTTCAACGAGTCCCTGGCGAAGTCTGTGGTCCCCACATGCTTCAAAAGATCCACCATCATCCCTGTGCCCAAGAACAGCAAACCCTCATCCCTGAACGATTACCGGCCAGTTGCACTGACCTCGGTAGTAATGAAGGTGTTTGAGAGGCTGCTGAAGAACATCATCTCCTCCTCCATCACAGACACCACAGATCCGCTGCAGTTCGCCTACAGATCCAACAGATCCACAGAGGATGCCATCGCCCACGTCCTACACACCACTCTCAGCCACGTGGACAAGAAACAGGGTAACTATGTGCGAATGCTGTTTGTTGATTACAGTTCAGCGTTTAACACAATAGTTGTCATGAATCGCTGTGTGGCAGGCAAGCAGGAGTGGTGGACCCAAAATGCAGAACTCAGACACGGAAGTGAAACTTAAGGCGCAGCTTTATTGCTGGGAAAAACCTCGTACAAACTAAACTCACCAAAAGAAAACCAAAAGTCAGAACAGAGGAACCAAGGACTGAAACACTGGAAAGAAACACTAAACTGGAGCAGGAGACCAAACACTAGGAACATAGAAGCAGAACACACAGCTAGTTGAGGGTACGACGCGACACTGACACAGAGAAACACAGGGCTTAAATACACAGACGGCAGTAATCAAGGGATGAGAGACAGAAGGGGAACACACCTGGGAGAAATCACAGCTGACGAGACAGGGGAAACGTAACTGAGCACACTCACATATGACACAAACCTTCACAATAAAACAGGAAACTCAGACACATGGAACCAGGCAAGACATTGAACTAAACAGACAGATTCACAAACAGATGGGGTGACACCATAGACAGAGACAGACTCAAAGGCAGACCAAATATAACACACAGAACTCAAACAATAATAATCATCATCATCATAAACTAGAAAATGATAACTAAAAGCGCTGGGTCACCGACCCAGGACCATGACAGTACCCCCCCCCCCCTCAAGGGCGGGCTCCAGACCGCCCAACAGAAGCACAAAAAACAGCCAAAAACAGAAAACAACCCCACCAGGGTGGGCGGCGGGGGACCAGGAAGGAGGGACAGAGCCCAGAAAGACCCAGAAGGTCAAGTTCAGGGGGCCGACCCGGAGGCCGACAGCGCAGGAGGCCAAAACGGTTCAGTTCCGGGGGCCGACCGTGTGGACGGCAACTGCGACGACGGGCAAACAGTTCCGGGAGCCGGCCACGCGGAAGGCAGTGGCGGCGACAGAGCAGATCCGGGGGCCGGCCACGCGGAAGGCAGCGGCGGCGTTCAGGAGGGTGTTCAGGAGGGCGTCCACGGTGGCGGAGATGCCCAACAAGCGGCCCGGCAGATGACCGACGATGTGGAGGCGGTAGTAGGGGACCTGAAGGCTGCGTGGCCCCTGCAGCCCCAGGCGAAGCGGAGGCTGGACCAGACGAGGCGGAAACGGAGGCCGGACCAGACGGGGATGACGAGGATGCAGAGGCCGGACCAGACGGGGATGACGAGGATGCAGAGGCCGGACCAGGCGGGGATGACGAGGATGCAGAGGCCGGACCAGGCGGGGATGACGAGGATGCAGAGGCCGGACCAGGCGAGGCCGAAGCAGAAGCGGAGGCCGGACCAGGCAAAGCAGCTGATGAGGAAGCTGAAGCCGGACCAGGCAAAGCAGCTGATGAGGAAGCTGAAGAGGAGGCCACTGCAGGTGATGCGGAGGCTGGACCAGGCGAGGATAAAGACACGGAGGCTGGACCAGGCGAGGATGAAGCAGTGGCTGGACCAGGTGAAGCGGATGAAGCCGAAGCATGCGCTGGACCAGGCGACGCTGAGGATGCTGAATCCGGACCAGGCAACGGTGTGGAGGATGCAGACGGAGGCGCTGCAGCAGGTGAGGACGATGAAGCTGCAGCAGGCGATGAGACTGCAGCAGGCGATGAGACTGCAGCAGGCGATGAGACTGCAGCTGGCGATGAGACTGCAGCTGGCGATGAGACTGCAGCTGATGGCTGGACGGGCTCCTCGGGCCCCCCAGCTGACGAAGCAGGAGGCTGGACGGGCTCCTCGGGCCCCCCAGCTGACGAAGCAGGAGGCTGGACGGGCTCCTCGGGCCCTCCAGCTGGCGAAGCAGGAGGCTGGACAGGCTCCTCGGGCCCTCCAGCGAAAACAGTCTCAGGACCAGTGGGCACAGGGGCCCCTGGAACACACAGGACAAAACCAGCAGGTGCGGAGACTTCTGGCAGGAACGCAACAGGACCAGCAGGCACACGGGCCTCTGGCAGGAACGCAACAGGACCAGCAGGCACACGGGCCTCTGGCAGGAACGCAACAGGACCAGCAGGCACACGGGCCTCTGGCAGGGACAGAACAGGACCAGCAGGCACACGGGCCTCTGGCAAACACATGGCAGACTGCAGCTGCACAGAGCATTGAGTCTGCTCAGGCAGCAACGGCCGGGTGCGGTCCTCAGCTGGCTTCTTAACCGCCAGGGGTCCAGAGTCTGCTGGGGGCTGAAACCCAGCCTCTGGGGAGGCCCTGGAGTGAATCTCAGTCTCAGAACTGGCCAGCTTTTGAGGACTGATAACAATATTGTTTGGTTTGTCTCTCTGATTAGGATTCAAGGTTGTGGAACAGTTCTGTAAGGGTTGGATAGACATAGCTTGCTGTACCGGAGGTGTAGGTGAAGATGATGGCTGTATAGGTGGCTGAGCTGAGGGCAACTGAAGAAAAGGTCGGGAAAATGATGGTTGTGAAGTTGGAAACCGAGCTGACGATAAGGCTGATGATTCCTCTACCAACTGAGCTATTGACTGGGCTAAGGATTGAAATAAGGTTTGTAGTAAGTCAGGCTGTGGATGTGACTGTGCTATGGGAAGCGAGACTGAATGTGGTGGAGGTGGCGACTGAGCTTCGGGCCGGGCGGCTAACAGAGATTCATGGCGAGTCACTCCTGGCAACTCTGTAGGCCTTAAGCTGTCCATGTTAGGAGTAGCAGTCTCTAAAACAGTCATAGCACAGGAAGATCCAGGTTTAGCAGAGTCAGAGTCAGTAATACCGAGCACAAAGGGATCCGTTGCGGACACAGGAGCATTCACACAAACGGTTTCTAAATATATAGGTTGGAGAGCAGCATAGTCCAGGAGTGAAGAAACACCATTCACAGTCTTATACTCAGCAGGTACAGGGACCTCAGAACTGTTAACTTCACGGTGTTGTTCATGAGTATGCAGCTCAACAATAGTCTTTTGCTTCTCTAAGGTGAGATTATCAGTCTGTGTGTTAATTGCTGCTGACCTGGGAGGAGCACAGGAAAAATAGTCACTATGAAACATGGGTGTGAGGGTAGGTAATGCAGGTTCAGGATTAACCGACCCAGAATTACCAGACACGGAGTTAATGGCCTCTGGGATGACGCGCATGGAGCTTACAGTGCCAGGATTCTTTAATTCAGCATGAACAGCAGTCTCTGGGGGGGTAATGAACTCAGTCTCGTGCTTAAAAGGTGCGGAGGTGAACTTAGAAACATTATGAGCCCTGGAAACACAGTCATATTCAAACTCACTATTCATTTCTGATGTGTTACGGACCTGAAAAACAGCGGACTCAGGAGCAGAATATTGTCCGAGTCGGTCCGACTTGGAAGTGGCATGGAAAAAACTGTCAGAGTCACTCACCAACGGAGTTTGCTCAGTAACTTTAGGGTGGCGACGGCGTGAGCGCCGTTTATTCCTGGGAACTGTGCCGTGAGTTCCCGAGGCAGTGGGCGCAGGCACTTCGGTGATGTCGGCTGGCTGAGCCGATGACGAACCGGGCTGCGCCGGAGAGACGGGGAGCTTGTGCAGCTCCGAGCGTGGAAGTCCCAGGAAGAGCGCAAAGGACTGCAGCGGAGATAGGCTGCTTGTCGGAGGCACGAAATCTCTCCTCGGCCGCCGAGTAACCCTCTTCTTTGCGCAGGACGTGGGCGGCGACTGGGGAGGTGAACCGGAAGTTGAGAGGAGGAGTTGTGGCAGGCGATAGGCTGAATCCTCCAACTCTTATCACCGTGGGACGATGTGGGGAAAAGGCAGCAGCGTTTGCAGTTTGGAGGCTGCGCGGCCCACCTAGAGCCAATCGAGTCCCATAGAAGGCAGACTCGCGCTCCCGGGCATGCCGAGCCTCCTGCCTTCTCTCGTTAGGGAAGGCGGAGTCTGCACGCTGCCGGTTCCGTACGGAGTTTGCTGGGTCCATTACTGGTCGCGTCGTTCTGTCATGAATCGCTGTGTGGCAGGCAAGCAGGAGTGGTGGACCCAAAATGCAGAACTCAGACACGGAAGTGAAACTTAAGGCGCAGCTTTATTGCTGGGAAAAACCTCGTACAAACTAAACTCACCAAAAGAAAACCAAAAGTCAGAACAGAGGAACCAAGGACTGAAACACTGGAAAGAAACACTAAACTGGAGCAGGAGACCAAACACTAGGAACATAGAAGCAGAACACACAGCTAGTTGAGGGTACGACGCGACACTGACACAGAGAAACACAGGGCTTAAATACACAGACGGCAGTAATCAAGGGATGAGAGACAGAAGGGGAACACACCTGGGAGAAATCACAGCTGACGAGACAGGGGAAACGTAACTGAGCACACTCACATATGACACAAACCTTCACAATAAAACAGGAAACTCAGACACATGGAACCAGGCAAGACATTGAACTAAACAGACAGATTCACAAACAGATGGGGTGACACCATAGACAGAGACAGACTCAAAGGCAGACCAAATATAACACACAGAACTCAAACAATAATAATCATCATCATCATAAACTAGAAAATGATAACTAAAAGCGCTGGGTCACCGACCCAGGACCATGACAATAGTGCCCTGCAGACTGTTCACAAAGCTGAGGGATCTGGGACTTAACAGCCGTCTGTGTGCATGGGTGTTGGACTTCCTCACTGGCAGAACTCAGGTGGTGAGGGTGGGCAGGTGCTTCTCCAACAGCATCACCATCAACACAGGAGCACCTCAGGGATGTGTCCTCTCGCCACTGCTCTACTCCCTCTACACTTCAGACTGTGTGGCCACCCATGGCTCCAACACCATTGTGAAGTTTGCTGACGACACAGTGGTGTTGGGTGCCATCTCCAACAACGATGAGGCGGCCTACATGGATGAAGTGAAGAATCTGGCATCGTGGTGCCAGGACAACCACCTCCAGCTGAACGTCAGCAAGACCAAGGAGCTGGTGGTGGACTTCAGAAGGGGTCAGCACAGAGACTACAAGCCCATCATCATCAATGGAGCTCCAGTGGAGAGGGTGCAGTCCTTCAAGTATCTTGGTGTCCACATCTCCTCAGACCTGACATGGGCTGCCCACATTCAGGTCCAGACCAAAAAGGCTAGGCAGCGCCTGTATCACCTACGACAACTGAGGAAGTTCAGGGTCTCTCCAAAGATCCTCAGGATTTTCTATACAGGCGCTGTGGAGAGCATCCTCACACAGAACATGACATCGTGGTTTGGGAACAGCTGTGTGAAGGACCAAAAAGCTCTCCAGAGAGTGATCCGTACAGCGGAACGCTGCTGCAGGATTGCTCTCCCCCCGCTTCAGGACACCTACACCAGGAGATGCCGGACTAGAGCAGCGCAAATACTGAAGGACCCGTCCCATC
The DNA here is from genome assembly GCF_041146795.1 of Maylandia zebra. NCBI lineage: Eukaryota > Metazoa > Chordata > Actinopteri > Cichliformes > Cichlidae > Maylandia > Maylandia zebra. Next base: position 18,174,936 of record NC_135178.1, on the reverse strand, counting down.
CAGGCAACAAACTGTTCCAACTTCTGCAATCTGGTAGAAGGTTCCGCATCTTCCGGGCAAGGACAGAGAGACTCAAGAGGAGCTTCTATCCCCAAGCCATCCGTGCCCTAAACACACACACCCGCCCGCTCACATCATCTATAATTGACTGAGACAGGACTCTTCCAGACACTCTAAACCAAGGCACAATGTACATTTCAAATTCCTTTAATTTTAAATATGTTTATATTGTCTATCCTGTAAAATAGTCAGATGTCTATTCATATTAATGTACAGAATTCACCTGCTTGCTGCTACTACTGCACATTCACCCAGTGTATATACTATATGTATGTATATATATATATATAATGTTCTTCCTCTACACCCCCCCCCCCCCCCCCCCCCCCCCCCCCCAATTTTTGCACATGTCGAGGAGCGTGTCAGGCTACATTTCACTGTGTGTTATACTTGCATAACTATGCATGTGACAAATAAAGAACCTTGAACCTTGAACCTTGACACTATTCAGGGAGTAAGATACAATCTTCTTCCTTTCCAACTTTTCTTTAAGCTATCAGTCACCCAAGTTTCAGTGTCAAAACTACTGCTATCTAAATAAAAGAGAAATGAAAAGCATTAAGAGGGTCAAATTTTACTGGAGACTCAAAAAAAAATAAATCCTAGAAATATTCCTAATGAATTCCAAACACACTCAATACGCCTGATCATCTACATCAGAATTTCCTACAAAAGCCAAAAGTTGTGGAACTTCTTATTTCAACTTGTTGAAATACATCTATTCACTGGGGATGCTGTCTCACATCCCACAGTTAGAAACCCACGCTATCAAGGCTCTCTCAAGAAATATTAAGCACACATTTTGTTAGCTTTGCAGCTGATGGTGAAGCTGTTGTGATGGCTCAGAGGGGGGCAACCACACTCCTGTTTGAAATGCTCGGCCATAGCTAAGCTAGAACAAGACAGAACTTGCAGTCCAGGATGCTGTAAAACACATTACAGAGTAGATTCTTTTTCACACATTTATTGACACAGCTGGACAAATAGCACCAAGTGGAAGGGGTATTTGTATTTTTTGATAGGTTAACTGGATAACCTGCAACTGAAAGGGAAAATATAAAACTTACAATACTGCGCATATTGATTTAATTGAAAAATACGTCTATACAGCTATGGCTATATTTTAAGTTTTGAAGCTGTTTAGATTATTATTATCATTCTATAAATGTATACATATTAATAATATAGCATGTTTTTCATTTGCTTTGCACTCAATAATAAATAATCATCCATTTTCAGGTTTAGAGTTTTAAAGGCTGTTTGTGGATTTATTAGAAAAGTATACAAGTGTAAGAGTAGCCATGAAATATAAACCAGTAATTCTATCATACATTTCATAACCAATGTGTTGATTCAGCAATATACACAGATATCCAATGACAGCCATTGCTATCAACCCCAATTGACTCCAAAAGCTCCCACAATTACTCACTACCTCATAATCACAATGACCCCTAACAATATCCAAAGCACTCCACTGAGTCCAGAAATGGTTCATTGTACAATTATTCAAATCACAGCTGAACAAGAGCAATGGTTGGAAGTGCTGGAATTGAGTAATTATAGAGGTAGCCAGCAGTGACTCCAAATGCCACAAGCTGAGCAATTAAGTAATGGCTTTGAATCCACAGTAACCTTTTAAAGGAAATAATATCCATATTATGACCCCATCTGATCAGAAGCATACAGAGAAGATTCCACCATTGTTGTGACCAGTAACACATTACAAGGTTATTTTTGTACCACTTAGGTCAATATTTATTTTTAATACAGTCAAGCTGTTAATTTGTGTTTAGAATAATGATGCACTGTTTCCAGGGAGCCTGTATGTCTGTTCAGTCAGTTTTAATTTGGTTTTTGACTTGAGCCTCTAACCTTGCCTTATGGAAGGCCTTCATAATGGTAAATGGTAAATGGCCTGTATTTATATAGCGCTTTACTAGTCCCTAAGGACCCCAAAGCGCTTTACATATCCAGTCATCCACCCATTCACACACACATTCACACACTGGTGATGGCAAGCTACATTGTAGCCACAGCCACCCTGGGGCGCACTGACAGAAAAGATGATTTAAATGCAGGCTGCCCTTACAGCAATGTTGTTGATATCCAGGAAATAGCTATCACCACTGCTTTGAACAGTCCCCATATTTTGGACTTCTCTGACACCTGCACGTATACTATCATAAAGAAGAAATGAAGGGAAGTCAGTCTGAGGTTTCATTGCATGGAACGAGAGATGGAGAAAATGAATAAAACTTTATTATTCATCACATGGTGGGCACGGCAAACTACTGAACACAATATATCCATTTGCATCACCCTAACAACTCAGTCCCCTGTCATCTGCAGCATTAAGAATTGAGCTCTATATGTGATCCTTGGTCAACACCTTTCAAGCCTTTGCTTCCACAGGACAATGACCTTCATTTGATCCGCTGTATAATGTTTAGCTGTTTAGCTGCTTAGCTGTTCTATTTGCATATTAGTATTTGTACATATTTAGGGATTTCTTTGAATCTGAGTTTAAAGTTGGACACAAAATTGAAAGATGATTTAAATACCTCCTGATATTTAAATGTAAATAGATTTTACTCATTTGATGATGTTCAAACTCAGTAAGGTGTGACAGTGAGAATAGCGTTCAAACCTTCATATAAATCCCAATAACACAAATAGCAGGATTAATAGACAAAAAAGAATACTGGGTAGCCTTATAACAGCAGCAAGTGAAGAAGGGAGGAGGATGTTTTGTTTTCTTAGTGCAAGTTACTCAATGAAATATAGTTGCAATGTCCTGACTGCATGAGGTAAAAGTGGGACACAGCCGGACTTAAATTAGAGAGAAGCACAGCAGTTGCATGTGTGCACATAACATTGAGGCCGGTTGCCTAGTCACAGCGGAACACTGTGCTGCATCCTGGTCCCAGAGAGTAAACTACAGATGCTGACTCAGCCAAATCCCTCAGCTGCAGGCTGGAATTGGCCCCCAGGAGCACGATGTCTGACCCATATAACTCAACACTAGGTTCCACACAGTATCAGCATACATTAAATTTCATAGAACTTTACTTTACCAGCACTTCTGGTAACATCATGTCCTAACATGATAGCTGTGATACACTTGTATTCGGCCGTAGTTAAATATTGCACAAACACGTGCTTCTGAAGCAGCTAGTGAATAAATTGCCTGTCCTTACATGACCCGTGAACTCGCGAGGTCTCTTTGTTTATGCAGCTACTTTGTAATTTGTGAAATATACTGCAGCTTTCCTCATTTTAGTGAGCTCTTTTGTCCCTAAAGGAGATTTAAATTCCACATTGGCAATATACTGGTCAATTACACATACCCAGGAACACACACACACACAAACACAAAGGGTAGTCAAAAGTGCGATGGCCCGAGGCTTACTTGCCTGCAGCAACAGACCGCATGACCATCACTTCCCATTAACCTTCTCCAAAGAGAAGGGAGAGCACTGCAAAAAGACAAGACCTCAAGACTTTATATTTAGAGGTGTGCTGCTGAGACTGCTACATATCTGTTCTGTCTTTGTTCCACCTTGAGAGGAAGAGATTGCAGGCTAGCAGTAACCTGGCAACAGGTTAGGTAGTCTTCACTTATTGTGTGCTTTTTTAAACACACACACATATGTATATATATATATATATATTTTTTTTTTTTATTTGACTGTACAACACAGTTGAGAAAGTTAGGTGAGCTCACTCACTCTGGCAAAATTGCTGCCCAGATTTGCTTTGGTCACTGGAGGTTAAAGACCTTTTCAAAGGTTTAACCTTTACTACATCTATGCCTAAAGTGCACTCATCTCCAGCATTCCCAAGACCTGCCCAACACTGATTTTTGGAAATCCTTTGGATCCAGTTTGTGTTTTTTAAAAATATGTGATTGTGCTTTAATATGAGACATGAAATGTTGTCAAGTGGAGTCAAAATTAAGCCAAAACAGTATAGTTACAGATATTATAATAATTGTATTCAGTGCCACTTTACCACAAAGATCTGGTAACATGTTACTGTCATTCAGAATTCCTGTTGATCATCAGACCAGGCAAAGAAATTATTTTTAAAAATCCTAGTCTTTTTGTTAGTGCTTTTCTTTCTTCATTGTTTTCTACAACCAACTAATGCTCACTAAAGATCAGAAAAATGGGTTTTCACACATCAAATGTTTCATGTTGTTTTAAAAATTCGGCCTAGATGAGCACGTCACATGTTTTATTTAGTTTTTTTCCCCTTTTTTTCAAATATGTTGGATGCTCATGTTCCCTTTATCTGGTTGATGAAAATAAATATTATTTCAACATCATTCAAGCTTGTAAAAGAGCATGTTTTTGTCTTTTTTTAAAGCAGCACAATGGTTCAATCAATCAAATCTTTATTGCAAACTAATGTTAATACAAATAAAAAACATAAACACAAAATCATTGAAAGCCATATTCACATGGAAACATATTAAGAAAATGTTGACCATTTCCCTTTTGAAAAGCAGTATGAAGAAGCAAGTATTTGTTAATATGTACCCCTGTATAGCTCAGTTTTTATATCTGTTTTGATGATACAATCTGAAATATATGTATCTGCTATAAGTATAGAGCCTAAGCATGAGCTCCTTTTTCCAAATCTCACACATGAAACTGGACATTTTGTTTATTTTTCTATTATTTATTAATTCATAGTTTTATAAAAAGGTGTATTTTTTCAGATTTGATTTTCCTGTAATTGCGTACGGCGATCAATATTCCACAGGTGACTAATTAGATCTGGAGCTGTGTGAATTGATGGCACAAGCTTTTAAAATCTGCTTTCACAGCGAGGGCACTTAAGTGTTGCAGTTCGAGTTTTGCCCGCGCCCGTAACGTTCTGTAAGGCACTGCTTGGGTAATATTGTTCTGAAGGGCTTCTTCCATGCTTCCAATCAATAATTCAAGGTGTTGCTTGAGCAGTGAGCAAACAGTAGATGGATCCTGAGCTATTTAGATAACATGACCTCCATTACATGATCACGAAGACATAAAGGTCATTGATTGGTGGGGAAACGTTAGTTACTGCCACAAGCTGGTTCTTCTGCAACCCCATCTTAGGCAATGAAGGGATACTGAATAGAGATTAGCGTCTACAGTTTCAGTTAATCAATGCAGGCCACTGCCACCAAAGATCAGTTACCACAAATGAAAAAGACAAATAAAATTAGTTAATACAAAAACACTGACTGGACATCCTAAGTGCACGTGACACTTAGCAGACATCACAGAACAGATGTATGGTGGTTTAATGTAAAAGCCTGTGTGTGTGCGTCTTTCCATGCCAACTTTGATCAGAGCCCTGAAGGAAACAGTCATCTGGACACTGTAAGGGAAAGTTTGTGTTAATTGTTAAAACTAACACTGCGCAACCTGTACTGTGTTCTCCTGAGGTCTCTGTGGGCACAGCGGCAGCTGGCTCTATTTTGTTGTCAAATACAGGAAGGCAGGGAGGAGAAAAACACCATAAACTTGTATCAGTGGAGAGAGAGGACACTTGGTATTATTAATAGTAACAGACCCATGACAGTGAACAGAGAGTAGTCTGTGCGAGCTGCCTTTTATTTCAGCCACCCTCCCAAATACCCCACAACCTCCAACTTCTCTCCAACCCAGCATCTTATGAAATATGTACAACGCAAACAGAGGTGGGGCTGATGCGCGGACCTTCCTCCTCTATGACTAACCACTACACGTCCAGTACCATTACTTATTTATAAGGCATGGCGTGTAAGTGCCACAGTGGCCTCGCTCGCTTCCCCCACGCCATAAGGGCACTTTCATAACACCCTGTTTACATTTCAACCACCAAGAGAGGAGTGATAACAAAAAAGGATCTCCAATTAGTTACAGTGTCCAGAGCATGGCGAGACGCTGGCAGCGGTGAATGCTCTGATAAATATTTGTAATAAGTCATAGAGTCCTTTGGTTTGTACTGGGAATCATCCAAAGTTATTGAAGGAGATGAGTTGGAATACTTCTCTGTAAAATCTCAGCTTAATTTTAAATTACGGTAAGGAAACTGCAAAAACAGCAGGGATTAGATCTAAAAGCATGAATGTATATTGCAGCTACAATAAGGGAACAAACTATGTAAGCGCAATTATGTTATTTCTTTTTCTTTGCCTTTTTTCAGGCTACGTCTTCTTCAAAATAGAAACAGATTGACATTTTTATGTTACAAACCAATACTACTACCAGGATTCAGTGCCATTACTACTATTCATGGCTTAAAATCATTTGGCAATGGCATTCATTTCAGTCTGTGTAATGGTTTAAAAGAGATGCACTACACACTGAAAGGAATTACAGATATTCAATAGCGGGATTCTCCTGATACACATGGATTGAATCGTAATTAAAAATCAATTCTGACAACATTATTATAGAAAATCCAATCAACACAGCATTCTTTTTAGCACAGAAACCACAAATGTGGGAGAAACTTGGTTTCTGAAGTAAAAAACAACAACAAAAAAACATTCACACTCAGTTGCATAGAGGCAGGTGGGAGGATTCATTGTCAGCAAGTAAACAAAGCGGTGTGACATGCCAGTACCCCTCCCCTCTGTTTCTGAAACACAATAAAGAATCAGATCAAATGCAGATTAAGAATGAGATACTTGTGGCATTTCATACACGCCCTAAAACTGTATGGATTAAAGGTTTTGCTAGCCTACCTGCTAGAGGACACCATTTGGTATACCTATATTCTTTTAGACTGTATTGTGGGCAATATGTAAGATATCAGGTCATTATAATGGATTACCAATCCAACAAGTTGATAGTACTTATCAAACAGGTTAAAGCAACAACTCTGCAGAAAAAAAAAAATTCTATAGGGCTCAACTATATGTTAGTCAAGTATATGTTAAAATAAATAAGCGAGGTATTTATGAGATAATATCTGAGCAAAAACTGAACATGTTGTGCATTTGTATACTGTACACATCAGTATGCAGGGTGCTTCTGTGTGCATTGTGAAAGCTAAGAATTCTCTTCTCCCTTATGGCAATGTAGGTCATATTTTCCTCCAACTCGGCCTCTTGTGTGCCTCAGCATGAGGCTAGCCCTGCTCCATCTCTGGATGCCACCAAACACAGGGTTGGCATAAACTCACGGGACACACACACATATGCAAGGCCACACAAACACCCTCCCACACACACACACGCACATTCTGACAGATGTGATGCCAGGCAGAGCTCAGACATGTTACCATACTGCACCGCTGTCTGGGACTTCCATTGCCACTGTATCCCCAAACCACTATCCTGCGCCATGCCTCATACATTCAGCCTTAGGCCAGGCCGGCCCTGCCCAGCTGTGTGTGATTCAGCGCGGACCTGGCTAACACAAGTCCATCCTCTATCCACACCAAGCACTTTATCCTTCTCCACATCTACCACACCCTGATCTCATCACTTGTCTCTGGATGAATGGGGGCTTGGGATTGACGGCAGGCTAGCCGCCTCCGTCCTTGCCACCGCCATCTGCTTGGTGAGCCCAAGGAAAGTGAGAGGAACGCTTGCGTGTGTTTGCCAGCCAGCCAGCTAGCCTTGCCGAGGGCTGTTGTGTCCAAAAACGCTGCGCCGTGCCATAGAACCTTAACTCACTGTCACAAGGCCGTCCAATGTGATTGATCTGGTCCATTTAGTCAGAGCAGCCAAATCTGGGGGAGGCCTGGTGCTCCTGTAGCCTCTTCAGCCCGCTTCATCCCACAATAGCCCTGACATCCCAACTAGCACAACACAAACACTAGAGCCCTGCCAGCTGGCCCACAGGCTGGACATGCTCTGCCTGCTTATCAGTTAACACACCACAGGCCTAAAACCAGGCTTACATGGGCGTCTACGGCTCAATTCTTCTGGCTGTCCTATTGAGGGGTAATTGAACTGAAATGAATCATAGTAAATGTTCATATTGCAATATGTTTTCAATCCATGATAATGACATTTTGTTGGAAATGGTATTTCATTTGATGTCAGAAGATCGGTGGCTCAGGAGGTTAAATGCAGTTTCATTTATTAGAAGCAGTCCAGTGCACTAACAGATTAATGCTCAAAGAGAAGCTTTTATCAGCTCTATAAAAAAAGACTGATTCACAAAGCACACTGTCGTTTATATTTCAACAAATGCATCTCCCAGAACATCCTTGATACATTTATTAAAGGCGGATGAAATTGAGTTCAGAGTGAATTAAAGAGGTCAGGAGTACAGGTCTCTGTGTGTATGTGTGTGTGGAGGGGGGTTGTTTTTTTTTGGAGGTTTTTTTTTTCATTTTACAAACCTAATATTATTTCCTGTCCTGCATATTTGCCTATCCTTATCCCTTTTATTAGATGGCTGGTACTCTGGATTTATTCACTCCAGGGAAGACATTACATTGGTGTTTAGTTACTATGAAAATGAGCTCCCTAGACACATAGGTCATGGCCACAGCCCTTCATCTAGTTGCTATTTGTGCTGTGTGTGTGTATTACATCACTTTGAAATGGGGCTAGCACAGAGCTCTCAGTGCTCCTTTTTTAACAGACTGTGAGCGTTATTTTTTGGGATCTACCCGCAGTTACAGTTGTCCTCGAAGTTCCAGCCACATAATGTGGTGTTATTTCTTTTTAGATGTCTGACTGCTTCGGAGGAATCTCTTCTCAAACTGCTGAACAGTACTCACTAAACAGAAAACGACTGTAGACTTACTGCGAACATCATGTGCGGTTTACTTGATTTGTGACATTAAGCTGAAACAAACAAAGCTTTAAGCTTTAATTGTGAGCGCTGAAGTGAGGCAAAGACACAGAGCTTTTAGATTCCAGAGGACTCGGAGGAGAAATGGATTCTATGTACTGCAAGCGCACTAAGTGAGTTTAAGAAACTCTGGGAAGTTGTTAGGAATATTGCATGTCCTCTCACCTTAATATTTAACAAGCGGAGAGCTTTTTCTCTGAAACTTTTCAGGATCCTTTGGTTCGCTGTGTATTTTTCTCATCTCACCAGATAACTGTTTCTGCCTCTCCCTCACTCTCTTACGTTCTTTCTTTGCTATTTCTGTGTTGCATTTACAGCAGCAGAAGGTATTCTTTGCATCAGACCTGGGGTAAAAAGGCCAAAAGAGAAAGGTTTGTCCATGTGGCACTGCCTGGTCATGAAGATGTGATGTATATATACATATATTTTTTAACAGAGTGAATTCATTTGATCCTGGACAGTATTTTACGGTAATTCTCATTGTCTGTGATACTTACACTGAATTTGAAGGCACACTGTGGTGAAACAACCTAAGCAAACTCCTTATCTGACTGAGGCATTTGGCACAGAAGTCTGTGAGCTGTCCAAAGACCACCATGGGAACTTTACTGATGGGGGGGTGGGGTTGGCTGGAAAGATTGTGGGAGTGTAGTGACAGTTGGGGGACTTTTCTCGTGTGAAATGAGCCCAGCCATTTCATAGAAAAACACACCACTACAAACAAAGAGCATCCATGGCCTGATAATAAGGCAATCTGAAGTAGATCGTTTAAAAGTAGTCTATATACACCCTCCTGCCCCCAACCCACCCCCTTTTTTGTGCATGCCTCCATTCGTAATTGTAGCCAAGATAATTAAAGAATTCTTTCCTTAATTCCCCAGAATATAATCATGACAGTTTTACAAGCGGCAAGGTAATATGATCTCATATTTTTGTTTAGTGGTGCTAACCGTGTTGCAAAGTAGTTTTAACCGTGTCTCCAATGGTGACATCTCATCATGGCACAGTATGAAATGGTCCTGAAGTTGAATAAGACTCAAACAAAAGCGTGAGGGAATTAGTATTTGCGAGGCACATTTCCAGAAAGTGTTTATGTTCTTCTTACAGCCTTTCTCTGGCAGAAGCGATTACATGAACGTCTCCTACTTATTTGTTTTCATCTGAACATTTGGCTGAGGGGTTTATCCATCTTGACAAGCACATAATATGGCTTTTGGTGCTGTGAGGAAGAAGACGGCAGAGAACGGAGGAGAGAGAGGGGAGAAAATGTGGAAGTTAAAACAGAGGCTCTGTGATGGGGTTTTTATCACTTTCCTTGCTTTTCCCTTCCTCTCTTTAACAACATGCTTAACTCCCCAAAGATGTGTTGAAAGATCACAATAATCCCCTCGAAATGACATTAGTCCTCACTCTCCTCTTTGAGTAGGTGGAATGTATCTGAGCCAAATTACTGAAGACACTCTAGGGTGTTGGGAACGATGTGATAAACATATAAAGTTCCCAATGTAATTTGATTAAGTCTAAAAAGTATAAATATGGTATCTGCTCAACATTTCCATGCTAAGCCTATTAGAAGCTCTACAGTAAATAAAATTTAGTCCACATGATAGCTGACTTGACTTGAAGTAAAAACGTATCCTATCAAATAGTTAAGATTTCTTAAACTTTTCATTATCCACTGCTGGTCGCTCTATTTTTATAGGAAAATCTCCAGCAGAAAAAAAAGGTTGTCATTATTACACAGGGGGAAAAAACTGCCAAAGGTAAATTCTTTGATCACACTAAATGAAGAATTTATCAAAGTGCTGTTCCTGTTCTTTGTTGCGTTCTATAGGCTGCCCCCCACACCCACCTCCCCACTACCAGCCACAGGAGATCACAAATCAAAATATTACCGGCTGAAAAAAGGAAAACATGTGATTGTCTGGCTGGATTGTCCTCGCACACTATCTTAAGCCCTTTGACACGACTTGAAGCAAACTTCAAAATGGAACATTACAGAATATGGACCTCTCCCTGCACCAATGCTGCATTTTGAACATTGCAGAAAGAGCACCAAAGTGCTTATTTCTGCTCCATCAACTTGGGAGCCTGGAAGGCTGGATTGGAGTGCTCAGCTCCAAAAATTGCTGCCAAGATACGCCACTGACTTTTCAACCAGCTTTCACTCATAACAGCCTAATACAGGACTGGAAAGGAGGGGCTATTTTATGACCAAAATATTGTGGTTCAAACTCTACCTTCCCCTTATATTATTTATTTACTTATTTCGCTCTCTCTCTTTCTCTCTCTCTAACTATCTATCTATCTATCTATCTATAACTTTTTTTTTATGTCCTATTGGTGTGTGCATACAGTGTTTGCAGCCTGTGTGTAGCTGTCTGTTTGCTGATTCCCTGTGTGAAGTGTTGGATAATTAGCTGGCTTATCAGCCAGGGACATGGGCAGTCTCTTCACCAATGACAGTTCATGGAGCCCAGCACCTGAAGGAGGCTGGAGAAAAGGAGAAGGTGGGATGATAAGGCCGCAGGAGGAGAGACAAGGAGGGGAGAGAGACAGAGAAAGAGAGAGAGAGCGCAAGAGAGGGAAGGAGTAAAAAGGAGAGTGAGAACAGGGCAGAGGAAGGTGTGGGGGGTAGAGAAGCAGACAAAACCTGAAAGAGAGAAATGAGATGAGGAGCCAGACAGAGGAGTAGACAGAGAGATGGAGCAGTTAAAAAGGGGGAGACAGTTAGGCCCCGCAAGGACAGAGCAGCTGCTCCGGCCTATCAGCTCTTCCACGAGACCTCGGCGCTCATTAGCATAAATTCAAATGACAAATGTGGCCCGCTTTGGCAAAGACTAATTAATTCACGGAGGGGGGAAACTCACCAGAGTAAGAATTCAAATCACTCAATGCCACGGGCCTGTACAAGTGTTAAGAGGGAGTGTGTTGAGCTCCATTGTGTTTTGAAATTACTACAGTTCCTCGCATGTCCTGAAAAGGTTACAGATTTAATGTCAGTGTTTTGCCTGCGCCTGACGATTTAAAAAAAATTTTTTTTATTTATTTAGGTTGGGCACTAACATTTCGGAAAAGTTTAAGTTTTTTAAGGAGCAATGCTGCTTTTTGTAAATATTCCATATTTATATGGCATGTGTGGGTGGGTGTGATTTGGTTGATTAGACTGACTGGTCTTTTCACACACACACACACACACACACACACACACACACACACACACACACACACACACACACACACACACACACACTCAGTAGTTCCTGATTTATAGCAGGGAACAATGGACTGGAAAAGATTGCTTGTACTGAAGTGAGGGCAGGCTGTGTGGCCTGGAAAAGATGGGGAAAGAATAAGTGCTCCCCCTTGTGTTCAGCACATATATTTCTACTTTTACTCCTGCCTCACTCTGTGGGACAGTGCAACACTCCCAGTCCCATTAGTAAAAAATATAGAGTTTGCACTCAGTCATTATGGATACCTGCACAAAGTTTCGTTAACAAGCTTATCATTCTCAAGGTATGTGTGCAAATTAAATCAATCCAATATGCCGGCATGTGTTCTAAATGATGTGTTTCAATGACCGTGCAGATACAGGCCCCAGCTTCTGTTATCTTTCAATCTGCTTTGTTTTCCATTTTACAGAAGGCTTAACTGTCCTGAACATCTGGCTCTCATCAAGTCCAGGTGTTCCTGTAACCGTGTGAATGTGTGTAAGTGTGTGCGCGTGTGTTTGTGTGTTTGCCTCTTCATATTTTGCGTTTCAGTTTCTCTACCTGCTTACACCTCTGTCTTTTCCTTTCTTTTCCTTCATACTCTGAAAACACACTGAGCTCAGCCAGGTGCAACCGTTTTTCTCACCAAATGCCTTGTTAAAGACCCCACAACGGTTGCCCAAGAGCGCTCTCTGCTAAACCAGACTCTTCCTGCACCATAATTACATCAAAACAGAACATGTTGTGCAGTGTGGGGACTATTTATACATCTACATTTAGAGCCAGTTTTCGCTCTTTCTGCTTCCAAGGAACATCCTTTCAGTGACTACAGTGTCTACACACCGTGTGTGTGTGTGTGTGTGTGTGTGTGTGTGTGTGTGAGAGAGAGAGAAAGAGAGAGAGAGAGAGAGAGACTGTGTGTGTGCTAAGGGGTGTAAATGGGTGGTGGTTGGCAGGGTTGATGTTATTCTCCAGGTGGCACACAGAGGCCCCAGTTGCTGCTGCCCATTACCAATTACTCCAAGATTCATACACCTGTAAAAAACATCACATCTTGACCAAAACACTGAAAGTATGCAGTACTCTTTTTGCTTGACAGTGGCAGACAGCTAGAACTATTTCAAGCCAATGCTATAACCAACTGTTCATTCAAAAGCAATCATTCAGGCAAAACCACAACTATTATGGGCCTACTATTCATATCTTTGTATGAGGCCATCACAATTTCCATGCTAGCTTCATATGTACTATGATTGCTCTCTGGTTTAAACTACAGAATGGTCTTTGTTGGAGAGATCTCCTAACCGTGCAATATTCCAGCCTCTAATGGGCAATTACACTGTAGGCCTGGTCATTTATTTATTTAATACTATCGTTGCCATGACGATAATGTTTGCCCCATTCATGCGAGCGTGCTTTCATTGAGAATTTACGTTCACTTCCAAACTCTCCAGAATCGCAGAGAAAAATTACTTTAGTTTTTGTCATAGGAAGACATCACCTACAAAGCAAATTCAAATATCGTTTTTCGAGCATGTTTTCGTTCACCCAAAGAAGAAAAAGAAATTATAATTATAATGGATTATACTGCAAAATAATTGCTGTATTCCTTATAAAATCACATATAATAAGTTCTGGCCCAGACATTGCCCAGCAGGGCTCTACACGAGAGCTTAAATGTCCTACTTACAAGCAGCACTCTTGCCTAAACCAATTTTAAGATTTTCAGTAGCGAGAATGTATATGCTTATTTTCGATGCAATACCCAAGTGAGGTCAACTGTGAATAAGGTCCACAGGTCATTTCGTGACGTAATCCGGAGTTGAGTCAAACTAAAAATGAAAGTGTCAAAGCACATGTAAGGTAACTCAAATACCCTCAAAATAGCCACAGTAAAACTGTCATCTTACAGAACTAACCAAAGAAAAGAAAAATATTATAAGAAAGCAGTATCTGTATGACAGAGTTGCAGTAAGGTGTATCAGCAGGTTGTGGAGCTTTACAAAGGAATGTAACTAGGAAAGTGGTTTTTTGAAAGAATATAAAATATGGACATATTTAATAGCCACATATGTACATTTCACTGTCTGTGTGTTGCAGGAAGTTGTTAAATACATGCATTCGTCAGATTAATTTTTTGGGATATATTGCATCCAAGAAGACCAAGGCTTACACATTCAACCTGTCAGCTTTGAAGACTCATGGACGTTAACTTTGATAGGTCATCCACTGACCCACTCTCACATCACTGATAATTCTTCAATTCCCTTCAGCTACAGAGTGTGAGAGAGAGAGAGCTAATAAGCCCCACCAAAACTCACATCTATTATTATTAATCACACTTAAAAGTCTGAAATTCACCCATGATGACTAATTTTATGAGAGCAAATGTGTCACAGTCATTTTTGACTGGCAAGATATTGTTATTTGGTTATGCAACATATTAATTGGCATGGGTCACCAAACGTTATGCAGACATTAATGTAAGCTTCATGTACTGTCACGATTCATTAAATCGATTTTCGATGACGGTTTCGATATTAACTGTCCCTCGCACCCTGATTCCACAGTGTGTGTGTCTAAGCTCAAGACTAACATATGACTAATGCACCTTGCCATACCTTGCTGACGCACATAGAGCAGAGAGGAAGGGAGTAGAGGAGTCACGGGAGGAAATGGTTTCATGGCTGAGCTGCCTGTTTGTATTAGTGTATCTGAAACGGGGATCGTCTACTAGCAGTCTGACATGGTGTTGCTCTCGCCTTTGGCATGCATCCATCCCTTCAGACTGACACACATGCACACACAAACCCGAGTCACACATAAAATCACACACAGGCACGGACGCGCACAGTGACATGCGGAAACGCACATCGTGCATTTAGCTTGCCTTCCTCCGACCTCCCCGCTGTGCCTGACACAGCACCCATGATCCTTTGCCTCGCGGGTTGTGAGCTGTCAGAGTGACAGGGCATGAGGAGTCTGACATGTGACGCCGTGAGACAGGATCAAATGTGTCATCATCTCCTCAAACAGAAAAAAACAACAAAAAACCAAAAAAAAACAAAGAGATGAGAAACTCTTTTCTGCAACATAAGCTTATTTTTGTCAGTAATATCACAGCCAGCTCTGGGTTTTTTTTTATCTAGTTTAATTCTTTCATCTATGCTGAAGATTTAAGTTCTTTTTCTTCTCTGGGGTCAGGCAGAGGGAGGGCACACTTTCCAGTAACAAAGAAATGTCAAACGAGCACTGTTTTGGACAAGGCACAGTTATGTAACAATAATTTAAGTTGCAGTATTAAAAAGAAATGAAATCAGTGAAAACACCACATATTTGATGAGAAAAGTAGCTCAATAAATATGCAGAGTGAGCAGACTGAGTTGTTAATATTTGACAAGCGCACACACACACACACACATGGTTTCACTAGCTCAGTCCAGTCTGTCCTAGGCCGTCCAGGTCTCTGCTGTGTCGGTAGACCACACATCCACATCAGCCCTTTATTGTTCCTTCCACTGTGGTAATGGAAACCAAGTCAATGTGGCACGAAGCAGTAGGAAGTGGTGGCCAGAGGACGTGGGCCCCGGGCCTTGCATGGCCCCTTCATGGTTGGCATCTCTCTATATATATACACACACACACACACACACACACACACACACACACACACACACACACACACACACACACACACACTCACCCACACATTTTCACATACACATTACTGCACACATTTTTCACACCACATTTCCAGCCTTCCCGGGATTTGACACACTCATATATGAGGGAGATAGTCAAGCCACACCATAGTGAAAACACACGCCGTACCCACCTCTGCATCCTTTCAAATGGTAGGAAATCCTGGACATGCCGAGCACATTTAGAAAAATGCTTGTGGTTTGGGAGAAATTGGAATCACTTCATTCCCAAAGTAACGTGATGCTGGTTATATTAAAAAATGAAGGGGGTTCCATATGGAAGCCATCACGGACCTCGTGCATGCACATACAAATGAAAAGAACCCCATCCCAGCTGCTAATGAGGGTGACTGTGACGTTTTTATGTTGTTATCCTTCTGTGTGGCTAAAGTAATGGCTATATGGATGGGATGTTTCATCCACACTTGCATGGGGGGTCTAGGCATTTTTGCTACAGCCTAAACACATTTTTTTAGTCATTTTAGCCTTGGAATAACAGTATCACCTCTACATTTGACAGGTAGGCTTTTTGTGGTTGGTTAGCAAGTTGGATTTATTTACTTTAAAAGACTTGCAGGAGGAGCCGAATTAATATAACGTGGCTGGTGTTTACAGTGAGGAGCAAACAGCAGTGGTTCATCTGAGGAATGCGTAATAGAATAGAATAGGAGACGGGCTTTCATTTCCATGTTGCAGAGGTCTAGTAAAATCAAAACAGCGTGATGAGAATGCTGTTTTTTTTTTATCTTGGCGATCCTTTAGTGTGGCCTTAATTGATCTGTCTGTGAACAAAGAGATGTTAGATGTTATGGCAATGATTGTGTGAGTTCTAGTTGGAGTTAGTATGCACGTGACAGACGCAGTGCATGTCTATTTGTGCATCTGTGCATGTACTTGCATGCTCCGGTGCTATCAGTCTTCGTCAGGACCCTGCCCGGGTGTGTGAAGGTTTGTCTCCCAGTGTTGTTGCAGCCTGTGTAATCATGGTATTAATTATTAGCTGTTTGCTCTCCATCATCTACCTCCCTTGGGGCGGGCACCGTGCCTGGGCTGCCAAGGGCTGGCACTGGATGTCTCTTCCACTATAAATCTGCATGGTTAACATCACAGTCAGTGGAACAGCAAAGTGTTCTATATACGTTGTATAGAAATTATGCAGAGTGAAATAATTGGAAGTGGATGGATTAATATTGTTTAAAAGTTAATCAAACATTATGTTTTTGTAGTCCTTTGTCACTGGTACTTTTCTTGGTTGAATCATGCAGTTCAGCCAAGAAATAAACACTGCGTCCCTTTGGGACTAGCCTAAATGGTGTGAGAAAAGATGTCTCACGTTATCCTGCCTGGTGTCCTTAGGCCAGGTTGTGAATTAGTCTCTATCTGATCTCATATGTGTCCTTTTCTCTCACTGCCACCGGCATAACTCCATCACTTGTTAAAACACACACACACGCGCGTATGTACATTTGTCTCTTTCAAAACCTACCATCGGCATTGCTCTTTCAGAGATACTTGTGAAATGAATTGTCTGAAAGAAAGTCACAGCATCTGGCAGCGATTGTGGTGCCAAAGGCAATGTGTCTGAAACCCAGAGTGGATATGTGTGTGCGCGTGTCAGCCACCAAAGGGACAGGGATTTTCACCCCTGTTAGTCTTTAGGGTAAGAGACAGCTCACCCCGTCATTGACCTCCAGGATCTTGCCCGCACTTTTATGTCTACCGATTACAATTTAGTCCCCAGTTTAAGGTCATAATTCTTATTGATAACAATTCTTTATTCTTCAACCAACTGCCAACACTACTCTGGATATGACTGTGTGCACAATCACAAATTATCCTTAAATCACTCATTCCATGGATTTAAAGCGATTTAGAAAATCTGAAGTTATCACTTATCTTTGCCAGTTTCGCTTTAGTTGCCTTTCATGTGTAGTGTTTCGCCTTTCCCTTTAAAAACAGTGATAGCCATAAAGACCACAAAAGATCATTTTAGAAAAACACATTTTATGTCAGTTTATTGAATGGAAACATAAATGATCAGGAAGAATAAAGACCCAATAAATCTAGACCAGAGAAAGAAAGATTTCTTCTGGAACCAAAGCACAGTTATTAAAAAAATACTTATGGTTTTCAGAGAAACAACAGCTTCTCATTGTTCAGGGTAACAGCTTGAAGATGAGGTAAGAGATTTAGACGTGCCTGTTGCTAGATTCAAAGCATGTTTTTCCTCTTTTGAATCAGTAAAATAAAGCATTTGTAGATTCTGTTGCATTAATTAACAACTACCAATGTTCCCCTGTGGTTTCCATCCACTTTGAAGATTCCTTCACAATAGACTGAGAGATTTAACCATTTATAAACTGAAGCGGGGGGAAAAATCTCTGTGATTGGATCACAATGCCACATGTTGGCTGATTGCAAGCGCAGGAATTGTATCGTAAAAGCAAAAACCGCCTCTCGGGAATCACGTCAGGAAAAATCCTGATGTGGAAATGCTGCCAACTAGTTTTCACCAATGATTGTTAAAAAGAGATTTTGTTTTTCTTTAAATCCATTTCTGCAATTTTTTTGCTTCAAGACTGAGAGATGTTCTAATCCTCTGTTCATTGTTAGGGTTGTGTGGGACTGGCCGAGGAAAATAGCTTTTGATGGCAATGGAAGGGATACGGAGCTTTGCCAAAGAGGGCTTCAGAAGTTAATGGGCCGGTTTCTATGCTGACAGTAAAATCTTGGCTGGAGCCATCATTAGCTTCCGAGGCGTTATCTACTTCAGCGGTTTTGAAGATTATCTTTAAAGGGAAAACAGAAAATGACAATGTCAAGAACAAGAGACGAGTTTAAAAGCAAAGGTTTAATCAAGACTTAAGCCAGATGGAATTATCACCAAGCTAAAGCTGATTTATGTTGGATAACAGTTTGGAGAAATTCTTCCTAGATAACTGCTGTAGCCTTGAAACTGTCTCAAAAGCAAACTGCATCAGTTGGATTCACGTCTTCTTCTCTTTTTTTGATACACCACCATGCTAGCTATCTATTCCCAATGTGTAATGTTTGATCCACTCATATAAAATGTTGCTTACACTGATTGTTTGACCTAAAGAACAAAGAACCACAAAGAAAGTGAAACCCATTTTCTCAGTGAGGGCTCATGCATGCTTGCACCTACAAATACTGATCTTTATTTCAGCAAGGGACGAGGAAAACCAGGAGCTTCTTAAGTATTTTAAGAATAAAACTGCATGCCTGAGCTCCGCTAAAACCTTTACCAAAGCAGAGGACAATAGGGACTGTTTGCTTCACAGCACTTTGGAGAAGGGAAGATCTGAACATGCAGTTTTCTTACCCAAAGACTGTTAAGGTAACTTGAAGCCTCGAGGAGAGAGGGGGTGACCCCATCCTTTACGCTTCCTACTGCAGAAAACTCAGCCAAAAAGAAAAAGAAAGTCACCCAGGTGTTTACAGTTAGGATGAAGAAGGTAGGATGGAGGGTTTTTTTGTCTCATGTTAACTGACACCACTTTCAAACATAATTAATTACAAAAAGTTGAAGATAACAGTGGTGAGGGCTACGGGCTCGCCTCCGAAATCTGGACTAAAAGCAGTGAACGCGCACATTTTTTGTAAACGTATGCGTACCCACGCTTATGCGCCTCCATCGCTGTGCGCGTGTGCTCGCTATCCTCCCCTTACAAGTAACTCAGGGGTCGCCAGAATCAGCTTCGGAACAGAAACACAACCAACAGGCCACGAGCCATCAGCAGCCAGGTCAGATTAGGTTTCTGTCGTTGGCAATGTGCTGATAACGCTACAGTGAGTGGCACTTCCCTACCGCCATTTCACCTCAGCCGTCCCACACTCGTCAGTCCTCGACCGGTCAGATAGGGTCTGTCAGTTAAATAACAGATAAAGGAAAGGGAATGTAGGGGTGGTGGGGATTGGAGGGGGGGTGCTTTAGCACCTTACTCAAAGGGGTTTTGTTAGTGATGAGGGTCACAGAAGGAAGGAACAGCCTAAAGACAAAGGGGAAGGGAAAGTTTGACTGGCACATTAGCCGGTGTCTCCCTATCAATCTCCTTAATCTTAAGAGACAAGGGATATCTTGAGTTGTGGGGATGACCATGAGAACAGGGATCTGGCAACACGAGAGAATTGGGGGCGCAACTGTCTCAATTGATTTGCTCTTACATTCTCTGCGCACAGATGCCCTCTCGCTCTGAGTTTATCTCCCACTCTGTGCCTGTTTATCTCTCTCATGCATATGACTGTAAAATTATATACATTGGCATTACACTATGTATCCATTTTTACTCATTTTACTGCAGCTTTAAAACTTTTACTTTTTTTTCTGTCTCACGGTTTTGCTCATTTCAGGTTTTCATGGTTTTGTCCTTGTAAACCAATTAGTATTTCATAAGAGGCTCATCACCCTTTCACACATATCACTGATGATTAGCCTTCTGGGATAACTTCAGCAGAATAGTCTCCTGGATAGATTTAGTCAGTCTGTCAACAGGCATCAGTTCAAGCAGGATGAGACCCATGTCAAACATTACCTCTCTATTTCAGAACAGAGGCACATCTGCCAAACGCTGTTATTGAACTGGCACTACAAGACCGTAACCTAGCCCCCCATAAATATTAAAGGTGTATGGTTAAAAAATATTAATGTCAAATTCAATCAATCATTATTACCCTAGGGGAAAATCCTGTTTAAGGTGTAGAAGCATTAGCAATTTTTAGCTTTGGAAACATCAGGATATCCCACTTCTAAACTGTGTGTAACAATGAGCCCCCTCTCTGCCTGTCAAAATATTTTGCCTTTTGTCCTGAGGAATCTGTTCATTTCACTGAGCTCTCTTTCAAAAATGCTGTCACTGACAAATTGGAAAAGGCAATGTCTCCACCTATAGGTGCAAATATAGCACTGCTACAACCATTTTTTGTTGTTGTTCTTTAATAATCAGGGCACAGTATGTGTGATGGAAATACTTGCATATTAAAATATCCCCAACACTAAATGCTTAAAGAAATAAAAACTTTTTAAAAAAATTGCAATTTTCATGAAGTTCTGCTGTTACAATTTGCTATTTAGATATTAATGTGTTCTTACATGAGAATGAATGTGATTTTTGCAAGACTGATGTTGGTGTCAAGTTGTTTTGGCTGCAAGTATACCGTATGATGGCCAGTAAACTGTGTGTTATTGTTGTGTTTATACAATGTCGAGGCATTTTTTAAAATCCTTTTTTAAGAAAAGTGCTTGAATTCTGAAAAAGAATAACTACATTTTCCCGATACTTAAAAAAGGCTTTAGCTGTAAAATATTATCAATGCTGCATATTAATATTATTTAAAGAAAGAGACAGTTAACAATAAAGAGAGTAACCACTGTATTTTGATTGTTTGAAACAGTAAAAGTGAAGAAATAAGCAGGAGACAAACTTTTAAAGATAGTTTTGTTTGTAGATGCTATGTAAGTTTGGAGTAAATACAAAATAAAAGAGCATTAAACAAGCATACAACATACAAACATATAAACAAGGATAGAAAAAGGACTTTTTTTACATTATTATATACAGTGTAGAGTATAATGATATTAAAGAGGATTAAACCTGGAAGATGTTTCAGATCATCTTTGTGTTGGTATAACGCAATAATTTGTTAATATCTAGGCAAATAAAAGACAAGCTATAATCACAAAAAGCATGGGAGGAGATCACCATATGAACAAAATATAGCCCAATTTAAAACATAGTTATTATTTTTTTATCGTTTGCTATACCTCAGTTCTGGTTTGGGTAATTTAACTGTGCGCTGAGACTTTCAGAAACAAACGCCATGCTACAAAATAACTCAGGGAATACAGGAGGATGATTATAAGACGATGTCTGATACATGTATACAAATGGCGAGCAGAGTGAAATGCTTGTTATATGCGTGGATCAAAAAGGAGACTATACACTATAAAAATCTGTTTGTGTTTCTTTGACAAAAAAAAAAAAGTTTGTGATCATTTGTCATTGTGATCTGATCTCTCCCACCAACATTTCTACTGCATCTCAAAAGGAAATAAGTTATTTTGGTGTAAGAGAAGGTCTTCTCTATTTTATCCGAGAAAATGAGGCTGGGTAATTTCTGCACACTTGTGAGAATTTTTGTTTTCCTCAAAAACATCAAAATCGTGAGTTACACTTTTCTTTTTTGCTCCCTACAAAACAGGGATCCTCGTGTTTCTTTATTCTTCCAACAAAATAGAGAGTACAAAGTTTCAGTGGGAGGATTAAGTTAAAAAAAACACGCATTAACGTGAGGGAAGATGGCGTCCCTGAGTGTGTGTCTATGTGTGTCTGTATCTTTGTCCTAGCGTGTGTCTGCCTGACTATATGGTCTCCACATAATTGGCAGGAAATAAGCCCTGACGTCCGTCTTTGCTCCATCCCCTCCACCAGGCTTTGTCCACCGTCTCCACGTCCGTGATGATGTCACCTGGTTCAAAGGAGATCTCAGATTCGTCCTCTGTGAAGAACAACAAAATAACACGGTGAAGATCCGATAATCACAGTGTAATTATCGTGAATGGAGGCACTTTATGTTCCCATGCATGCCGATTATCCTCTGAAAGGCAGCTTACCTGCCTGGTAGTCGTAAAGAGCTCGGACGCATATCTGTTGCTCGGCTAAAACCTGAAGTGGAAAGGAAAACGGAGCAGAGGAAGACTATAATCAGAAAATATATTTCATGTTTAACTACAATTCAGAAGATTGAATAAAGCAAAAAAAAAAGAAAATCATGAACTTTCATGAAAACTTTCTCATATGAACTTTCATTTTATATGTTTTTTTTTTTCTTTTTTACTTGTTTTTAACAATTCAAATGAAAAGGTCAAAATCATCTGTGGGTCTGCGCTACTAGCAAGTATTGGATGATAAATAACATACCTCAATTTCAAAAACTATAAAAAAAACCATCACTGAACAGCTTCCATGTTATTTTACTATGATTTTCCCTTTCTTATTTTTATTACGTTATTATTATTATTTCCCAAAAAATGCACAAACGTCCTCCTGTTGAAGTAATGCTTGTTCTAAACTGTACCACCCATATGGCGTTCCATACAATTTACACAGTAGACTTGTTCTTTTGTGGCATTCAGTGACACAATTAAAACAGTCCTCATCACTTGTAGAGATGACATCATACAATATAGTTTGAATTTAAAAAAAAATTTAATTACATAAACAGGTTTTGTGGGCTTTGCATTAGCAATATTATTGTCTGCGTGTCTGTGGACAAAACACCTCTTTTCCATTTTCTGAGATCTCTTGCTTCTCATCTTCATTGATGTCGTCCTCCTCTGCAGTGCCGTGGAGACTGTAGCACGTAGTCACCTCTGAAGTGCTGAATTCAGCTTCAGATGGATTCACACATTGCACTGAGGAAGATCAGTGTGAAAATCACTCGTTATTTCAACTGGTGCGCTCATGTGATATCAAAAAAAACAAAAGCATTGTTTGAACCGTCACTGGTTGCCCGACCTATGCCATTATGCTCCGCTGTGTCATCTCCCAGTCCGATCCCGTTGCTCGACAGTGTTACGGTCTCATGTTCGATTCCTTGACAAACTGGTTCGGCATCTAAAAGATTGGTTTGTTAATGTTAAAGTATCATTTTCAGAAAACTGCAGCATTGCATTTAGAAATAATGACACTGTAACAATCCACTTTAAAAAAGGTTTCTGTAAGAAGCTGAGGGCTACCTGCAACTGCTGAGTCTTCCTGTTTCTCTGAAAGCTCAGCAGTGGGCTGACTGTCTTCTGACTGATTATTCTTCTCTCCATTTTCCTTTGTCTCCTCTTCATCCGTTTCTATCTCAGCTGGTTCCTCGATTGATGCTGGCTCAGTTTCCTCTTTTAATTCCTCCATCACCTCCTCCTCCTTGTCCTCCTTCTCATGGTCCTCCTGTTCTTCCTGTTCTTCCTCCTCTTTTTCTTTTTCTTCTCCTTCTTCTTCTTCTTCTTCCTCCTCTATTTCTATCAGGGCTGGTTCTGTGGTGACAGCAAAAGGCTCTGGTTTTGTTTCAGGATTATCTTCCTCCTGCTCCTCCATATCCTCTTCCTCATCCTCCTCCACCAGCACAGCCTGTACTTTGTAGCCAGTGTCTGAGACCAGCTCAGTGTGCACATGACTGGCTGTGTTGAGGTCTGTGGATTAGAAAATTATAAAGCTATAAATGCACACAAAAAAACAAAACAACATCAGTGTATTAATAAGCATGCATGTTTGTAAAGTGCACATTGAGGGTATGTGTAATCATCATTTCTGTTTCACAAGCCATTGGTTAACAGTCCCTGGGCTGATTTACAGCAGTATGTGGAGTAGCTTTTGCAATAAGTACCAATGAAAGTTTCCTGCACGCTAAACCATTAATGACTTTGAAGGACATGTTTTAAACAGATAAATATGTTTCTTCTTAATTTTGCATCTTCCTAAATATTCTTCTTGCTTGTCAGTATTTTCCTCCAGAAAAGGTATGGTACAAAGAAAGTGAAATATATCTGACTGCATCATGTTTCACCCTACCACTGTTTGGCTGTGGAGTCTCATTAAGAGGAGCTCCTGGAGCCTCTGAATTCAGAAGAGGCTTGGAGTGCAAAGCTGATTCGTCAGGCTGGGTGTCTGGCTGTGCCTCACAGGGGTTGACATTTGCTAAAGTGGGGGGCAAATAAGTCAAGAGACTAGGTGATGCTGGAGGTGCAGAAGGTTCTGTTGGAGATGTAGTTTTGGGTTCATCTGCAGCCTGGTTATTAGTTTGTGGAATGCTAGGAAGAGGTGAAACTGGAGGGACAGGACGAAGAGGAGACAGGGGCGGTGACGTGGGCGCTCTGGGCTTCTGCGGAGCTGCAGCGAGGCAGAAATTAGGGCTTATGGGGGGGGAGACGGCACGGTAAATGGGGGAAGGAGGAGCCCGGTAAAAGGGGGAGACCAGGGGAGAACTGCGAGGGGAGGATGCTGCACTCTCTTCTGCTTTTGAGAAGATGAAGGCTGTGTCTGTCAGGCTCCGCTGGTATCGTCTGAACGGTCTGCCTGGGTAGAAAGAAAAAAAAAACTGGTGTTAGAAGGTAAAACATGAAAAACACGTTTTATAACAAACAAAACTTGAAAGTGGATGCACTGAAATCTAGGGCTTATTCTTGTGTTTGTATAACCATGTCTGCTACTTCGGGCGAATACGTGATAGAATCGCTTTCTTTTGAAGCTCTTACCAGTGCGGGAGGATCCAGGGCTGGTGGGACTTTGTGACGATGATGATGACAGCTGCCGAAAGAACTCCCTGGGGTTCATGGAGCGTTGGGATACTAGCGCTGCTGCCTCCTGCCATTCAAGTAAAATACAGTAAGCATTTTCAATATCTTAACCATTTCCTTTGACTTTTTCCAATCCAGCGGTGTAGTGCCAACATGTACACATGTGTGCACTTAGTTGGGTTAGTGCTACTTCAGCGCAAGATTTAGTAGAGCTACGTGCATCTTTATATTAGTACAAGAATCACTTACTGCTGCTTTCTCTATAGATTCACTCCGTCTGAGACGAGCCCTCATGTCTTCCTCGTGCTCCCTCTGCTGCTGCTCCTGTCAGTGCAAAAACACACATGCAATCATGTTTACGTGCTTGCAGTAAGGGCCAGCTTATGGGCTGCAGCATAAAATAGAGGCTGGAGGCGCTTGAGTTTGCAAAAGTGAGAATTTCATGTAAATAACTAAGTGACAGTGAGTATGAGCTCCAGCAGCAAAAGAGTGGAAGGTGTGCAAACCTCTGCAGGCATGCCTTTTTATCCACACCTTCTCAGTTGCGTACAACTGAAAGACAATCAAGCACTTAGACTTCAAGGCCAGTAGGGGTTGCAGAGAGGCAAAACATCAAATAAGCATTTCAAAGCTTTTATCTCTTTATGAAGGTACGACTAATAAAAAAAAAAAGAGTAACAGGAAGGCGGAACACTGTTGTTGTGTCAGACAATGTGAAACTTAGATTGTGAGCTATCATTAACGCCCAGCCAGAAATCATCACTACTCTCTCTTCTTACTTTATATTGTGCTTTATATTGTGAGATAATGACCATACAATAATAGAGACAGCCCCAAAAATCGGGTGACCCCCCTACGAGTGGCAGTGGAAAGGAAAAACTCCCTTTTAACAGGAAGAAACCTGCAGAACCAGCCTCAAAGCGGAGCAGGCATCTTCTCCGAATAACTGGGCATGAGGGGAGCTAAATAGTTTAAAATAAACACTGTGGAAGAGAGCCAGAGAAGATTAATAACTCATGATTAAATGCAGAGCCGTGTATAAACAGAGTGAGTGAAGAAGAAACAAATAGCCCGTCATGGGAAGCCCCCAGCAGCCGAGGCCTATTGCAGTACAACTAAGGGAGGGTTCAGGGTCCAGTTCCTGATCCAGCACTAATTATGTGCTTTGTCAAAAGGGAAACTTTTAAGCCTAATCTTAAAAATTTTGTAAGCAGCCTAAACTCGCACATCCTCAAATAAAGACCAAAGGGAGACTCTGTACTCTCTTTCAGTATTGCACAGGGCCATTTTCAGTTACAGTAGCATTGCTAAGATGCAATTTGAAAACTTCATATTCATAGGAGCCACGAGTCTATCTTGTCTTACTGTTTCAAGTGAATTTTGGCAAGACTTTTTCACGCACCCATTTTGATTTCTCCTCTCTGCGCAGCTCTTCTTCTTGCTCTGCCTGTTTCCTTCTGCAAGACATTAAAAAAACAAAAGGAAATCAGCACCATATTAATGTCATCAAGTAAAGATCGTCAAATACAATACAATTATCATCTAATCTACTTTACCACATTGTTTTTTGGTTTTTTTTAATCTGTGCAAAACATGGACTAAAAGGCACTACTGACAGGAAAACGACATTATTTCAACCTCTGCTCCTCAATCATTTGTAGTTTCTCGTTCATTTTTCTGTCCCTCTCCTCTTCATCCCTTCGTTCTTTCAGAATCCTTTCCCTTTCGAGGCGCCGTCTCTCCTCAGCTCCTCTCCTCCTCTCCTCTTCTTTCCTTTGTTCTTCTTCACGCTGATATACACACCAAAAAAGTAAAGGTCACAGTACAAAAACTATTCTGTATTTTCACTTCAGTTTTAACTCAAGCTGTAACTCCCTTTAAAAGGGCCCCTGAAATACATTTAGCCACACCAAAAAGTATAAAGGGTACCTCTGCTCGTGCCCAGAAGGAGTCTCTATTTATCAGTCTCATCTCCATTGCAGCATTAGTTTTTCTGTAGTTGGTACCCTATTAAAAAATTAAAATAAGGT